>NW_028277086.1:18501250-18857500 GCF_059951505.1 Python bivittatus | reverse complement strand
ATGATGGAGTGATGCTATGTTTTTGAGAAAGCCAGATTATCAAGTGTGCTGTCATTTCTTTATTCCATATTATGAGGGTGCACATCTCTAAGAGCGTGTTTCACATTGACAGCTTTGAACAATGCACCCCTTTAAGCTACTTCACAAAACAACTTCTAACAGTAAAGCAAGGGAACGGCATTGTGTTGCCTGTTTCATTTGCCTTCTGTAGTGCTTCCAGTAGCCAAAATAGCCTCTTCTGGACTTTGCATGTGCCCCCAGATTAAGCAGAGTCTGCAAGGTAACACCGATGATCTCACTGATGTAAATCATGTCACTCTTCCATTACAAAGTTCCCTTACAATTCAAGGTCCCTCATTGCAGTTGCTTCACACAGGCCTAATTGCTTCTTCCTGCCCATTTTCCCTTATTTTTCCCCCAACCACTCTATTTTACCAGAGATTCATACGCTTGAAGAATCATGGAGAACTTTATATTTTAGCTTGGGACATTTAAGCCAAAGACATCCCTAATGTGAAGAACTCTTTTGGCCAAAATATTCCAATTTGAAACAAACACATAAGAAAAATCAAAATTAAATTTAAGCCATTCCTGAAACAAATTAGTCTGTATGATTGCAAATCCTTTTCTCCCACTTCCCCGATTTCCCGATAAGCCTATTTGAAGACTCAATCTGGCCAACGGAATAACAAAAGTATATTTGTCTATGATCTAAAACTGTATCAATCTTTAAACCGCAAACGCCTTCACTTATATAGATTCATAGACATATCATACTATATATTGCCTGTGCAGAAAGTAATGTAAAAGAATTAATCCATCCAATGCAAATATCCATCCCATGTATTTGAGCAAATGCCAGATATTATCCAGCACTTTGGTGAGCTCTTGGATGCTTTGTAGACTTGAGTTGAGATCTTGACTTCCCAGAAAAAAAATATTTCACAGCTGTATGGTTTTGAAAAGTGAGGATATTTTTTAATGTACATGTGTTCAGCATTACTGCTTCAAATCAGAGATTCTTAGACTAATAAAACTTAGTAGAGAGAAAGAAATACAAACAGCACAGAGAATAAACAGAACACTTCTGAAGTCATCAGTTGGGAGTGATCCAGGCTGAATCCAAACTTTCTATAGGGTGTTGCAGAACAGTATGAAAAATGATTTCCCATATTTTTTCAGATGCAATGGATTACTTTGTAGACCCTGAATCTTTACATCAGTGATTATAATGAAATGTTGGAGCAGTGTTCTTTATCCAGTGATGAGACTTTACTGCAAAAAAGGCACTCAAAAGATTTTTTCCCCACCTCCCAAAACCTTATTTCATTTTTGTTGTTGCTGTTGTTTTGGTCTTTCTATTTTAGTATTCTTTGAACTAATGCCCAAACCAACTTGGAAACCAGTGTCTTGGTTGGCTATTTTTATTTCTGATGGAAATGGTGGTATTTGAATTTCATCTGCTTTGCACCCTGGTTGTATTTGTGCCTTTGTTAACAGAAAATTGGATACAGAATCATCATTATTAATCATTTCATCATCATGGAAAAGATTTCACTTGGCTGGACAATTTCACATAAATATGCCATTCCTCATGACAGATATTCAGAATAAAACAATTGAAAACCAATGGAGCTCC
The DNA here is from genome assembly GCF_059951505.1 of Python bivittatus. Taxonomy (NCBI): domain Eukaryota; kingdom Metazoa; phylum Chordata; class Lepidosauria; order Squamata; family Pythonidae; genus Python; species Python bivittatus. The sequence continues at coordinate 18,855,861 of NW_028277086.1, read as the reverse complement.
AAGAGAAGAATAGCTTAGATCTATGGATTTTAGCATGGTAGGCATTTTTGAGCTTCCTTAAACACAACACAAACAAATGAACATTGTTAAAATCTAAGGCAATAACACATCTTATTCTGTGGCATTGAAGTTTTCTCTTTAGTTCTTCGCCAGCTTCTGTAGCCCTTCTACATTTGGCAAGGGGAGTGAAGTCTTATCCATGTGCCTGTAACAATTTCCTATAGCAGTGCCTTGGAGATCATCATTAGTATATTAATAAATTGAAGACAGATAACTGACTAAGAGTCGGTTTCCCAAGGTAAATCAGTTTGCATATTGGTTATGGTTGTCATTATTCAGCAGCCTTCTTGCTCTCTTTCGCTTCCTGCTATAGATGTGCTTGAACATATAAATACACAGATAGGATTGCAACCTGAGTATGTGTGCCTTATGAACATGTATACTCTATGATGATTTCTTGGCTTGTAACATAGTCTCTAGATTAGAAATTCTAGCTTACATAGAATACTGTTTTGTGAACATTTCTGGGGTAAAACTTGTGCTCACGTCATACTAGCCACAATGTGCCACTGCTGTCAGTACTGACTTTACAGTTAGCAAGAGATTCTCAAATATCTGTGGGACCATCTAGTGAAAACCAAGGGTTACAACTTGGAATGTATAACGAATGCTTGTAGTGACAGTCAAAATGAGTTGGATGTGGATGTGAAAGTATGTGAATTTTTATATGCAGTGGCTGAGAACCGAAATGATTTGTAGTGAATGTTAGATGGTATGATACAACAAGATGTATGGATCTGAAAACAAGTATATTAAAGACCAAAGCAATTGTGTTTGACAGGGAAAATGGGCCAAATGATTGCAAGCTATACAAAGATACTGAAAGACAAGAGTAGGTAGATAAATCTGTGTACTTTGATAAAATGTTTATTAAAGATGAAGAAATGGATGGAGAGATTTTATGATGTGCAAATGCTGGTTGGAAGGTAATAGTGAGCATGTTGTGAGATGTGAATGTCAAAAGAAGCAAAACCAGCTGTGGCTAAGTGCATGCTTCTGCCTCTTTGGTACATGGACATGAGAGCTGAATATGTTGGAAGAAACATGAAACTAAGTTAAGAAATGTGTAGAGTAAATGGACAGACAGTCAAGAATGAAGGCTGAATAAGGATTGAATAGCAAAGTGGGTGACCAGTAAAAAAGACATGCCTTGAGATGGTTGGGTCATATAAAGATAATGAATGAGGAACAAATTTTAAAACCAAAATATGAAGGAAGAATGAATGGGTTGAAAGGCTGAGGAAAACCAAGAAAGTTGTGGTTAGGTAGATTGAGTATATGAGAAAAAGGGAAGTTTAAAGAATGTAAAGCAATGTATGAAGGTGTACATGGATGCAGTAAAAGCACAAATAGTTCATTGGATTAGCAATATATGGCGAGATATAGCAAATGGTGTTTCTGTAAACTAGATTTAGGTATAGTTCCATTTATTTTTTGTACCTCATGCATTAACTACTTTAACCTGCTACTTTTTTTTACTTTTACTTTTTTACTTCTTTTTTGCATTATTCATAATGTTGCTTACCCTGAATGAGAATAGTGTGATGGGTACGTGTGGATTGGAATCAAAGTAAATTGCACTTACTTCTGATTAACTTAAATTCCATTGCGTCTGACTTGATCTTGTAGGAACATATGATAATGCCTTATACTAGCTCAATGTATTTATACATATAGTCCAATATTATCAATGAGGAATGGCAACAACTCTCCATAACAATACATGAAGAACTATGCTAGATCAGACCAGAAGCTTACCTAGCCTATCATTCCTTTCCCGCAGTAACTAATCAGATGCCCACAGGAATCCACATTCATAAGAGGAAAGTGCACCTGGCATGAAATTGCAGGAAGGAAACTCATGAAGTTGAAAGGAAAATCCTTGTGTTACTAAAAGTCATATATCACCATCACATCTTTTTTCCTGACTTGAGACTGAGGTGTACATCGAATAAAGAAATAAAACCAGTATTTGAAATCAGAGACTTCCATGCTTGAACTCAAGATGGCAGGGATAGAACCTGGCAGCTTCTCCATGTAAGATAATGTGCTTGACTGTTGAACTATGATTACATCTTTCCTTGGATCTTCCTCCTCTTAATCATGACAAACTTTAACAGGATCAGGAATATTGTCTGCTATTGAGGGCTGCAGTATTTCTGTCTTTGTCTGAGGCACACCTACTCTTAATTACTGAGAGAAAGTCCTCCATAACTTTGAAATCATATTAGATAATAAACTAGGCTGAAAGAAAACATATACAAGTATGTGAAGATTATTAGACTCTGCAGTCCAATAAGATGCTGAACTTGGCTAGAGTAAGAACTGAGAACTTTGACTAAAAGATCACTATCTTTTAAATGAAAAATAACAACTTAACCTTTATTTATGCTCTCCATCTGCTATTTCTATCTTGGGAAAATGTTCATCTTTAAGGTTTTATGTGATACACACAGAGGTTTCTTCATGATCAAAAAAACCCAACAGTATTTTCCCGGGGTTTGCAAAGTGTGTATTACTTTGAGCCAAGTTCAAATAGCTATGTAGTCCAACTGTAAACCAAATCTGTACATTTTGTGCTCCTGATGGTGTTTTTGGAATCACAACATGTCCAACTCTACTCTCATCTCCCCCTACACCTTTAACTAGTAACTGTTGCTATATAACAAAGGAGATGCTATCACATTGGATCAGATTCTCTCTTCTGTCTCTTCCCTTGCTTGACTACTGAAAATGTTGTAATGGTAGGGAAGAAAATGCCACGAGCACTGACAAATGTATTTTACTCACTAGCCTTGCATGTCCTATCTTTTGGCAATAATTGTTTCAATACCAATGGAAGAAGACAAAGGGGCAAAGTGGAGGATGGAAGAGAGAGAGAAGAACCAGTAGACAGATAGGGACCTAAATATATACTGAGAAAGTTAAAGTTAAAATCAACCTGAGAAGAATTGAAAACCTCAAGGTGAGAAGAGAGCTATAAGGTTCACTTTTATTTTAAAGATGAATATTAAAGGTCTTCAACTTCATATCTGGGAAATGTAAAACTCCATGGGATAGTCTTTCTAATACAGTCTTATAGCACAACCTTTGAACATATTTCTTAATTAGCACAAATAAAATATCACAAGAGTAGAGTATCTGATGCTTAATAACATATGAGATAGGACAGTGAACATTTACTGATTGCAAAGTAAAAATGCTTCTAATTGCATTGTGGTGGAAAGAAATATAGTTGGAAAGCTACAACCATAAAATGGGAATGTCCTGTCAAAGGAACACTGTGTAGTTATATGAATGTATATTCACAATATGTGCATATGAGCATCTTATTTATATACCCAGATGTGCATCAAGACAATCAGAATAAACAGTATTGAATTGTCTGAATTAAGCTAGAGAGTTTCATGTAGGATCTCATACTCCATCTACTAAAACCAAACTTCAAGTTTTACTTTCATGGTCCTAAGTTTTCAACTGATTAGTTACATGCATATATTTTTTTTTAAAAAGGCACTCATAAAAGTAAAATCACATCTGGACTCACCTGTAATTCTGTTTTTCATTTCCTATGTAAAATCTATCATATTGTGAATAAGCCCGGCTTCCTTCCCAATCCGTTAGTTCGATTCTTAGAGAGTAATGTTTTTGACTGGTGGTTATTGCAAAGATAAACTCATTTCCCAGCCAATATTCACCAGAGGGACTACCGAAACCCTAGAAGAAAATGATGAAGTGAGTTCCATCATCCTTGCTTAGGTTTGCGTGACATACACCATAACAATTCTCATTATATAGTAAATGCTTACAGCCTTCCTCAACCTGCTTGGTTCTTACTGTATGCATTGGCTTACAAGTGACATCATTCTAGCCATAGAAAGGTAACTGGGAATGCTACGAAAGATGCTGATGGTTACTGTCACTTTGGGGAAAAATCAACTTTCATGAGTATGTAATAACTCTTGACAAATGTGCACGATGTTCTTGACATCTTAAATTACCGATTTAGAATATACACCAATTCTCTTTCAATAATTTGATAATGATGATGATGTTTTTCCTTGCTTTTTTGGTTAGAAGATACTGTATGTGATTGCTATGAAAAGCAAGAAAGAAGGGCTACTGATTGAGACATTCTTTGTCCTAACTAATCTTCTTTTTAAATGTTTTGTCTTTAGGTTGGATCAGATATAATTTTTGCCCAATAATTAAAGTAAATCATATTGTATCCAGGGTGCATTTTCAAGCTTTAGTCCTTAAGAAATTAACAGTGCAATTCATTCACCACTAACAAGTCCCACTGATTTCAATAGAACCAAACTGTGGCTTACTTCCTTAGTCTGGATGTTACTTAAAATTGTAAAAACAAATGATAGACATATCCAGGAATAAGAAGGAAGCATTGTCTAGTTTAACTCATTTAATAGATTGGAACTTAAAAACAAAATATCCTTTAAAAATGAATATTTTAAAATAATGTTTTATTGTACACTGCCCAGAGTCATCTTTGTGAGATGGGCAGCTATATAAATTTGATAAATAAATATATAAAATATAGTCCCATGTAAGATTATAACACTGATTTTTTGCCAAAATATTCAAAAGATTGAAAAGATTGCCAGATATGTCAAAATAGGCAACAACTCACCTCTGAAACTGCCATACTATATTCATACTCATAAACTGGGTCTAGTTTGCACATTTAGCAATTCCTGTATTATCAGTATGCAAAGCTACTATTGGCTTTTCAGTGTAATTAGGAACTGCCCCAGGGACATGGAGCACATCCTACATTTTACCATCCTTATTCATGATGATTTGGATCGCTATGTATTCTACCTAAAATGCAAAAATGCAATGACGTACAAGTGCTGTGCAACAAAGAACATCCAGCGAACATAGAAGTACAGTGAAAGATCCATTTTCCAAACTGCTAGTTTCCTTTGAGACTGATACGAATGGCATAAACAACATAATCTGCATTATTATGCAGTCATATTCTTCAATTTACCAGACTTTGAAATAATAGATAGCCCCAAATAATCTATTAAAATGAGATTCTGCTGTAACTTTAAAAGAAACTGGGATTGGATACAGCTTCTTGTAGAACTAAGTAAAAATGGTTTTTGTGAAATTTTCCACCAGACTTTTGGGGAGAGATAAAACTGGGTGGACAACTTCTCTGCATTTCTCCAAAACAATAAGAAATCTGGCTGGGTGACTTTGGGCCAGTCACTCTCTTTCAGTCTAACCCACCTCACAAGGTGGTTGTTGTGTGGAAAATAGGAGGAGGAAGGAGTATTATGTATGTTCATCGCCTTGAGTTACTTATTAAAAAAAAACCTGACAATCTCTTATGTGACAGTTACTTCGCAACTGAAAAAGCTCTATGGGAAGAGTTCCTTATGATGCCTTCAGTTGGGTATTAACTAAGCTGTGGAAAACACAAGGAACTACAGATCAGTTGAGAGATTTTTAGAAAATGAAAGCTGGGATACTTGCACTAATTTCTTAGCCATCTCGCAACTAGAACACTAAACTAACTCATGAGAATTTATTTTTCTTTTCTCATTTGAAAGAACTCTAAAGCAAATTCTCTTTCATCAAAGTGAATGAAAACAGGTAGGAAAAATGCAACGTTTCTCTGTTGAGCACTAGTTTCCTCTGGATATCCTATTCCTGAATTAGAACTATCTAAGCTTCCATTGATTTTTAGGAAAAATATAAAACCTGGCAAGCAGTTTTCTTTAGGATTTGATTCAGGTAGTCTTTATCTTTCAGAAATGGTTGGAAATGGTCATATCATTAAGGTGGGCTAATTAAAGAGAATGTTCCTTAAAATTCTAGGGACTCTATTTTAAGAGCACCTAAGATACAACAGTAGACACTGTGATCCTTCATTTCAACTTCTACCTTGTGCTTGGTTGTTGAATTGAGATGGCAAAGCACGTGGAGGTCCTAAGCATTTCAGAAGAAAGATATCTCAGTGGATGTGCTTTTAGGACTTGAGGCATAGAAAAATCTAATATTCATGTATTTTTTCTTCCATCACAGAAGAAAAAAAATCAGATTTTTTTTCCAGCTGTGTTTTGATACAATAATTTAATCTGATAATATCTCAAAACCATGATTTTTTAAATTGAAGTTCCAGTCCAAAGGGAATAAGGACAGATAATAAACTGAAATGCTATTCTTTGATTCAACTGCCTAGCAAGAACCATTTAGGAATAATCTAGCTGCTTCTTATTAGCAAAAGTCAGAGTCAAAATAACCCAAAACAACAACAAAACTAGGGACATGGGTCAGCAACAGAAAGAATCCAGAATGATTTCAGCAGCTGCAGCACTACGATTTTGCACAGTTAATGTTAACAGTGGAAGGAAAACACTATGGAGGGTACAAAAGCATTTTATTAGATTTGGCAACATTTATAAGGATATCCTATTTGAACCATGTTCCTCCAGCATCATTAAACAGTTCTCTCTCTTATTTTATTTACTTCATCTGATAATGTTCATAGGAAGCTCTGAGATTTTTAAGGGAAAGAAAACAACATTGAAACCAGATATAGTATATCATATGGACACATTTCAAAACCATTGAATGAAACAGCTAATAAGTCAGCCTTACCCCCTCACCCCCACCTCAGGCAAGCCTATCTTCTGAGGAATTATAAAGAACAAGCAAGGGAACCCTCAAGCTTTGGATGGAAATTATAGAATTGCTTTTCAACATTTGGAGGGGAGGGAGAATAATTTTATATATTATACGGCATGAATTCTTTAATTCACCATTAATATCCCACCTTAAAAAGTTATTTCAAACTAGTACATCTGTGATCAAGTTCTATAAAGAAATTATAGAAACATAGGAGGAGGAGGAAGAGGAGGAGGAGGAGGAGGAGGAGGAGGAGGAGGAGGAAGAAGGGGGAAGAGGAGGAGGAGAAAGAGAAGGAAAAGGAGGGAGGGTGAGGAGGGAGAGGAAGGGGAGGAGAAGAGAAGGAGGAAGGGAGAGGAGAGAGAGGAGGGAGAGGAGGAGATTCAAATAGCCCAAAATAAACTATGGAAACATACACAGAAATTAATCATAAAAAGCCTTATAGAATAAGAACAATGTAGCCCACGTTCAGACATGTTGCTGCCTGAAGAAATAAAAGAAGAGGTACAGAAGATAATTTGGCTGACAGTTTAATTCTTCCTTGCATCAGAACGCAATCCTAGGCTAGCTGTTCCATCAACACAGCAGTGATTGATTGGATTCTTTTACTGCCCCAATTGGGTGACTGTCAGGAGTTTTCCAGCAACTTACAGCCAATTGCTAGCCCTGCCTTGCTACCTCTGCACAGCCAGTCCTACAAGGAAGGAAGCCACAAGTGAAGACTACATTGGCTCTTCTTTTTCAGCAGCCAAATGCAGCAGGACTCAAATAACACAGAGATTTGGCAACATTTATCATTTTGAAAGCAACACTCCCAAAAGTGAGCAGGGCCAGAATAAACAAGTAGATAAGACATGGACAAAATAAAACCAACAAGCCAAAAACCCAAATTCATGCACATTTAATTAATATTGTATTCTGTTATTTGATATTAACATGATTACTTTCTATGTATTGAGTAATTTTATTCTTCCATTATATTTTAAATGTGTGATGTAACATTTAAGGTGCTAGACAGCAGAATGGGAGGCCTTAAGGTGCCCCTTGACCCTGGAGCTCACTCTGGGCCAGTAATTCTCTCTTTCAACCCAACCTACCCCATGGGGGGTAAGAATAAAAATGTCAAGATGGCAGCTGTGACCATATGATCCATGCCGCACCTCTTCTGGGTCATGTATGCAATACATGTATAAAAGGGGGTGGGACTTTGATCACACTGTCAAGGCCACCATTTTGATTTTTTTGACCTGCTGCTTGCAGATCCCCTTCCTCACATGATTGTGGTTGGATGGAATATAAATGCAATGATAAACATATCCTAAATGATCAAACTCTTAGAGATCCAAGCTTTTCTGGCAGTATAATGTTTGCATCAGTAATAAGGAACAACATGAGCCTACAAATCTGTTCTTGTGCTATAAAAGGGTATGAAGATTTGAGGCAGATCTGGGATGCTGTATGACCTGGATCTAGTTAAATGTAGTAAGCTGATCCTTGTAGTTCATCAGTAATCCAACAGAGTTTATATCAAATGTAATAGCAAAGGGATAACTATATTAATCAGTTCACTTTTTTTTTAGAACTTTCTACTCCTTTCTGATTAGGGGAGGCCATCATGTGGGGGCTATTTAAAACACATTTCTGGGGTCCAATTGAAATGCCAAAGGGCAGGCAATCAAAAGATATATAACCACATGTCAACACAGTTCCTGAAACAGATGTTATTCAGCAACATTTACAGAGGGAGGGTATGATTCTAGATAGGACTGTGTGCTCCAAACAGAGCCAAGCTTAGTCCAAGGAAGGGTATATAACTATGAATGCAGTAGCAGAGATCAAACTGTAAAGTAATTAAACACGAATGTACCCCTATAAAGGGTAGGTAGAAAGGAGCTAGAGTGTTTACATTTCTGATAGGAATGGGGTGGGAAAGGATTTGTTCATCAGGTTTGCCCACTTTACATTCCACAAACTTGCACACAAATTTAAATCAAAAAGTATGCCATTATCTGCAGCTTTTAAGATGCAGTTGGCTCCTGGAAAGCATATGTGGTACAGGAAAGCACACAAACTAACAAGGAGAGAGTACATAATATGAGGAGAGAATAACTCAATGCATGTATGAGAGCAGTGTATGGTCCAAAAGGTTAAGATGATGGACACAGTGGTCCAATCAAAGTTCCGTCTGTTTTTTCTTTGCATTGCGTGTGTGACACGCATAAAAACAGAGCTTCAGTTGCATGTTGAGACCTCCATCGTGACTTTTTTGAATATACTGTATCCTCTGGACACCCCTGTATGAGGGAAAACCACTCAGAAAAATCACATGTTGGGGGAAAAGACACCAAAATGCATGATATTACAGGGAACTCTTCGCTGGGAATTACAGTATATGTGTTGGGAGAATTGCATGGAAAATTACAAATATTTGAGGAAATTTTTCTCTCTCTTCCATGTGTTTTAAAAAGTTCACAAAATGAAGAAATGAGACAACATGAACTGAAAGAAAGAAACAGAGTGACAGCTTTCCTCACTCTAGCTCTGAATTATGGTTTCTGATCTTAGAAACTGCAGCTGTTGCATCAAGGCCATTCAACCTCCTCCTTTCATTCTAATTCCAAACATTGAGAAAAAGGATGTTTTGTGGCTGATTAATATTATCAGTCTCTCCAAACAACTGATTACTATTTCTCCTTTCTGTCTTTCACTAATATCCATGGGAATGGAGATGAATCTTCATACCAACCTTATCTATGTATTTCAAAAAGGATGGTGAAAGAACTTTCAGTTTCCTGATAATTTGGTGGGCACAATGGTATAAAGGCAAACAAGGATGAGTAATCATAGTTAATGAACATGGGTTTTGCAGGCTGAAGTTTTCCTTCTGAAGTCCTATGGGGCAGCAGAGTGTAACCAGCTACCGGATGGGGTACCAGTTGCAAATAAGGGAGAAACTAAGATCTTGGAAGCTCTGGTAGGGAGATTTGTTCTCACATTAAATATATGCTAAAAATGCTTGCTTAAGGAATTATTTATTATCATTTCATGTCTTCTGAGCCATGATTTACTTGGTGTGTTAAAATAATTCTTTGTTAGCTACATTAAACTCCATAAAAGATCATAGAACCCAAACAATTAAGTCTGTATTCCTTTAATGAAAACTCAGTGCCTAAAAGCCACACAATTCAGTTAATTCAGGAAGGAAAGTAACATCTTTCTAGCTTTGAGTGCCAATAGTGGGAATAATTTATCCAGCCTTCTACTTCTGAAATTCACTTTTCAGAATTATTCATTCAACAATGAATTTGCTTTCTTGTAGAAAAGTGCACCCAGATGTATCTATGCAAATATCAACATTTGAAAATCTGTCATGTGCATTTGCTACATTCATTGTTGAACTGGATAACTAACTTCACTGGAATACTGATGAGTTTAGGATTGGGTGTGGAAATGAAAAATGTACCTACACAGACTTAGAACAACAGTAGAAATGGATATAGTAAGCACCAGCAGAAATGATGCATAATAATTGCATAGCTCTTTGAACTCCTCAAAGAGCTTTATATATACAGGTAGTCCTTGGTTAAATATAGCAATTGGGACTGGAATTGCCATCACTAAGTGACACAGTCATAAAGTGTGATGTCACATGATTGCATCACTTAGCAATGGCAATTCCAGCAGTCCCAGTTGCTGTTGTTAAGTGAGGACTGCATGGGTCATTAAATGAGTACCTCACATGACCATGACTTCGGACTTCCTGCTAGCTTTCCCATTGACTTTGCTTGTGGGAAGCCGGCAGGGAAGGTCAGAACTCATGATCACATGACCGCTGGAACACTGTAATGGCTGGAACTCTGAGGACCAGCCATAACTACCAATCATTCAGCACCATCATAAGTTTGAACAGTTGCTAAACGAGTGATCCTTAAACGAGGACCACCATGCATTATATAATACAACAATTATGCATGGTTGTTCTCCCCTCACATGTCAAATGGGGAATTGAGAATGAGGAAGTGTGCTCGCATAAAGCCAGCTAAAGATACAAATTCCTGGTGACCACAAGGGCATCTTTTCTTCATAATTATACAGAAACAGTTTGCCACTGATTTTTCTGGAATATATTCTTTTTAGTTCATGTAAATTATAGAACTGGGTTTTTCTCTTGGTGTTCCATCCTATTTGTGATTAGATTTCTGCTTAGATTTCTGCTTAGATTTCTGCTTATAGATTTCTGCTTAGATATAGATTAGATTTCTACTTAGATATAGATTTGAGAGCTATATATAAATGATTAGGTGCCACTGCCTGCTGTGAAATAAGACCAATTGCTCTATGCATGTTAGAGATAAAATTCCCAGTTTAGCAACTGCTCTCAACTGTTGCTGATTCTGATATAGTTATAGATATGCCAGAATGAGGACACTTCAATCAAATGTCCATATGGGAAGGATTTTTAGAAGGCATTTCAACTTACATGATATTAAACATAGAGACTGACATGAGTTGAGCTCAACCACTGGCAATTACGCAGACATATCCACATCATTTTTTTGGCAGCAATATGAAAGCAATTTGCCATTGGCTTGTGGGGATTTTATTTTTATGCTTTAATCTAGCCTGCAGAGACCATCTTCCTGGTGGTTTCACATCTAAGTACTAATCGCTCCAATCTGTTTAGGCTTTCTGGAATGAACCAAGGTTGGCTGCCACCTGCTGTTACATGCATATATTCATTTCTTGGATTGGTTGTCCAATGTCTGTGCCTTACAGGTATAGTCAGACAGATTTTATGTATATCTGTATGTATGTATGTATGTATGTATGTATGTATGTATGTATGTGTATATATATATATATATATACACACACACACACACATGTACATCCATATGTATACATATATAGTAGGTTTATGGAGTTATTTGCTATTACCCCAATGTCCTATTGCTATTATTATTGTTACCTTAGACAAGGTTGGAAGAACACCCATTCTCTGTAAATATACAGTGATCTGAAGAATCTTCCTCTCTTTCTAGATTTAAGTTCTTCTGGCAGGAGGCTCAGTGGGAATATTTAAATATCAAGACTGCAGCTTATACGTGCTATTTCCCATGTGTTCCCAACTGTTAAGGTACTTACATAAATGTTCATTTGTGCAACACCGCATGAATATATAAGACGAGGTTCTATAGTGTGAGAGGTACTATATAGTGTTTGTTTCTCCTTTTTTCTGGATTTATTCCTCTCCCCCACCCCTTTTATTTTTTGCATAAAGAGCAACAAAAACATAAAAGAAAACAAATGCACCCCATGTACTGCAGCTAACTTGAATGAAATAAACTACAGTAAATGGCTTTCAGCTAGTAAAGGCAATTTTAAAAACATGAGTAGTTTAATTAATGAAATATTTATTGTAATCAAAAATACCCCTCAAGCTATATATTTGGTTCCATAAAAGCAAGGTCTCCTTGCTATTCTCTTCTTGCAGGATATCATTCTGAGTTCCTAGTATAGTTTATAGTGCTGGGATAACAGACCCAATCCTACCCTATTTTGTTTTTGAGCTCAGAGAATATTAGCTGGGTGCTGTTTGATTAATAATTACATGTAAAAGTGTTTTCCACTAAGGGCTTAATAATGACAGTAGAATAGAATGAGTAATAGACACATATATTACACATGAAGAATTCTGAAAACATTTGTAGAAGGCTTTTTTTTTTAAAAAATGAGCATATTGTTTCAAAAAAGATGAGAGTACAGTATTTAATCAGGAATTATTTCTCACTAACTGAATAAGTAATTTGGTGTCAGCTGTTCTAGATGTCTTTAATTTCCACAAGCTCTTGTCTTTGACATTCTTCACTTAGGTTGATGGGTGTTGTAGTCTAAAATATCTGAAGGGAATGAGCCTCCTTATATTAGAATTTCTCATATATTATTATTTCTCTTTTGCTTCACATTGTTTCTTACATTTCACCTTATTTCATATACAATATATCAAAGGGTTGATACAACAATGTGTTATTTTCTTGTCACATATCTTAGGAAAAAATATCATTCTCCTCTTTTACACAGCACTTTTTAGCTTGGACATTATGATGAGGGTGATGCTCTCATGCTTTACCCTCTTTATTGCATTTGCTGAAACAGCATCTCTGGAAAATTCAGGGTTACTATTTTTTGCATTATATTGATTGGAACCTAAGAGTAGAGGAGGTGAAAGATTGCCTCAGACTACATAAAGAAGTAACATTATCCACTATATTCATGGATGAGACCATAGATTCAGAATACATAATGAAATGTGATAAGGAATTACCCCAGGCACCCACCCCAGACTCACTCAATCCCCCAGAAAACTACCATATGATTAGCCTATTGGGCCACCATCACCTGAATCTGAGAAGTTTGCACTGCCATCTTCAGAATCCAACTATTTTTAAGCCTAACAATTGCAAATAGCTCTTGAATGTTATGCTGGAATTCAGATTTCAAATAGTAGTTGGGACTATGATAAAGCAATAAATAAGGCAGAAACAAGGCTAATTTTTTATTACCTCTGTTTAATAATTTCTCTCTTATGTTGCTGGAGGGGTTCTGCAGAAATATAGTGAGGGATCCAGAGGATTATATAAAGATTTGGTGCCACAGACTGTCAAAGAATTTCAGTCTAGAATTGACAGCAGAAACACAGTTTCTCCAATGTTGCTGGATCTACTGGTTGCTAAAATAGAAGTGGCCCCTCTAACTTCCAGCTATGGTGGAATAGTTGACCCAATGAAACATCAACTCTAATAAACTCTATTAAATTTGCAGCTAAACCAACTATGATCTAGTGTGAGTCTCCACCTTGAGCTCCATTTGGAACTGTCCAGGGTGCTAGTTTGAATCTCAACTCTTCTTGCTTTGAACCTAAACCTTGTCTTGAACCTAAATAACTTCAGAAACCCACATGGGCTGGGACACCCATATGGCATCTCCAGAACTTAAATGTCAGCTCTTCCTGACTGCATTTTAGCTTTGAACTTCTTCAGATTCAAGGTTGGGCTCATCATGATTGAACTATCCTGCAAAGTAGCCCAAATTTTTACAAGCCTTTTAGGATAAATATATATCCCTGAGAGGATTCCAGTTTCTCCATATCTTACATAAATTTATTTAATTTACCACTTAGTCCTAACCTTATTCGATTTTAGGGCAGTGCATAAAATACAGCTATCACTTCACAAATGACCAGGATTCAAAATAACATGGAAGTTTATTTCAGTTATTCATAAGAGGTCTTAAGCAAATGATCGGCTTTCCCCATGTCCTCTGAAAGTTCCTCGCAGAGACAAAGAGATCTGTCGATGGCCTCCTGTGAAGCACAGAGGCCTGCAATTCCTGGGTGGAAGGGTTTTCTACTTTCTCACAGGGGAATTTGGATCTCAACCAATGTTAACATTTTTGTTATTATTACTCAGTGTGACACATTCTCTGGAAAAGAGGAATGGAAACCATGGACAAAGGCAATAGATACATCTCTAAATCCACAGGGGAAGAATGGAAGAAAGTTTCTAAATGAAGCAACTTTCTGAAGTATGATTCATATTAAAACAAATCAAGAAAGGAGTCTTGATGGCTATAATAAGCATGAACCGCATGGTTACTTCTGGTTTATTGTTTAATGGCCATGTTCCCAGCACAAGCTATTGACACAGCGTTCAGCTTTGCTTCAAATTAAGAATAATGATAAAACAATGTCCCCATCTTACCATTTTGTATTCTTTCCAACTTTTTTGGAAATCTAGGCTCCCATCTTCTCGGTGTTGTATTACTGTCCAGCCTCCTCCTGCAGTCTCCATGTTGCAAAAAACCTAGGCATAAGAACATAAATATATAAACATCTCTATGCTGACTTGTTTTGATCCACCCAGCTCACTTTTCTACTGTCCATAACAGCCAACATCATTCCCCAGGGAGAGTAACTAGTAAGGTAAATAAGATGCTAATGTGTAACTTCTGTCCCCACAATCCCCAAATCTAAAAAAAAAGGAAGAGGAACATAAAGATTATATATTTCAATAAAACAGAATAATGCACTTAGTTTTACAGTTTTTATAGCCCATCAAGCATTATGCAGTAATGAAATTCATAGATTAATTCTGTGAACCATTTAAAATGTTAAAATCTATTGCATCTAAGTTTAATGAATACCAAAGTAGCTTTAAATTCAGATTTCCATTAGCAGTCATAAAATCAACACTTCAGGATTTTGTTTTGTTTTGTTTTGTTTTGGAGCTGGGGAGGGGAACTTGTGCCCCTCCAGATGATACTGAAATTCTTTTCTCAGCATCATCAGCAGGAAAGGTTATTACAAATTATACTGGCAAATCTGAGCCACTGCATTCTGAGTGATTTTCAAGGGTAGTGAATTGCAACAGTCCCTACTATAGGTGACTAAATGAGTGATTATCTGAAGGGTCCCCTGGTCCAAGTAACGGCTAAGACCTTTGTACAAAATGGATTTGTTGCAAGACCTTCTTAGCCATAGCTGTCTCTTACTTCTTGGGCAGGAGCTGGGAGTCCAAGAAGACCCCCAAATTGTGTACCAGCTCCAAAGGGGGAAGTGAAACTTCATTCAGGACTGAAAATAAAAAATCACTGTACTTGGGGAAAGGGTTCAAAGTCCCACAGCCACTTGGTTGAGCTTGAATTTCTTCCTCCCAATTCAGATCCCTATACTCTCCAGACACTTGGACAAAACTTCAAGTAGGATTGCCTCGTTGGTCTGGATTCAAGACATACAATTGGGTATCATCTGCATATAGATGATACCTGACCCCAAACTAATGTATGGCCTCACCCAGTGGCCTCATGTAGTTGAAACATGTTGAGCCCTGAGGTAACCCCCCCCCCCCAGTACTAGGGACCTCAGAGAATATTGACCAGCTCTAACAGATGTACCAGCTGGATGCTCTAGTTATAGTCTCTCAATGCCTTCACAGTGGACTTCTGGAGGTGCTCTACTTGGGGCTGCGTTTGAATATTTGAATATTCAGAAGCTTCATTTGATACAGAATGCTATGGCCTATGTGCCGACAGGTTAAAACCAATTCAGCAGAGTCACATCTCTTCTTGTATTTCTGCATTCATTATCCATATGTTTCTGAATACATTTCAAGGGGACGGTTATTACCTATAAAGTCTTTCATGGCTTGAATCCTGGTTACCTCTGAGACTTCCTGTTCCCAGTATAATCTACCCATCCTATGTATTCAAGGTATGAAGCCACATTGTGTATCCTTGCTCCTCAGGAAGTTAAGGAAGGGGGAGATCAGAAAATTTACCTTCTCTGTCACTGCCCCAGCTTGTTCCTTTGAGCTCTGAGGTAATCCCCCTCCCCTCTTTCTCTGTTAATATTCAGGAATTGAAAACAATTCTTTTGGCTGGTCTTTTGGATTATAATTCATGGGGAGGTTGCTATTGCCATGTGTTACTGGCTAGGTTTATTATTATTTTTTATTCTCATTATCTTTTTATTCTTTTAATAATAGTTTGTGATTTTATATTTTTTATACGCCATCTAAAGTCTTCGAACCGTGGTTTCACTGAAATTCTGCAAATAAATAAAATAGCATAAAATACTTAACTAATATAGTTTGCACAAAAACACATATAGGAATAAAAAAGATAAATATGGTTTGTTTTGTACAGTAACCTGATTTGTTTTTCTCTAAAATATAAGTTTCAAAGCCCTTGGATTTGATCTGTCCCTTCTATGTTTCATTTGTGGCTTAATTCTTCCATTTTGGTGGTGCTCCAGCTGTGACCCCTCCTTAATTACAAGGTCCTACCTATGTGATGCATACTTTGTTTCCTTCATCATTGTATTATTACAATAAATTCAAAGTGAGACTGCCTTGGAGAATGATTGGCAAGTACGACTACCCCCAAACATGGATGTCTGTACATTTAATAAAGTACTGCTCCCAGCTCTACATTCTGTAAAAACTTCATTGGTTTCCAAATTATTTGTAAGCCAAATTATTAAATGCCAGTTTTGGCAATAGTGTCTGCTTCTTGGTGATTCCTATTCAATAAGTCTTCCAAAAAGAAAACTGTCCAAGTTGCATCCATAAATGTACATAGATTAATGTATAAAAATATGTTCTAAGTGCCACCACCATGGCCACCACCACTATTCCATGAAGCTTCAGTTTCTGCTGTGCATTTTCAAAATAAATGGTTGAGTTTAATTGAAATGTTCTTTTTTTTTGTATTTGGATGCTTACAATCTAGTTAAAGGTGCACCAAAGCTTTCTCACTGTGATCATTTAAGAAAAGGCCGTGCTCTGCTGGAGTTTGCAACAGTGTTAACAACAGGTGTAAAAGCTCATGTCCATTCATCAAAGGTCAGTATTATCTATTCTCATGCAGGATCATAAAAGGGAACCAAATTTATGGCACTTGCTGGTAGTATAATTGCTGCCATTATCCAATTCCTTTGAATGGTTTTCTTCAAAACAAGTTATTGGATCTTTTGCTGAATCCATCTGATGCCTTTCATCTGAAGATGAATGGTTCATACCACTGTTGCTTGGCTGTTTCCATTACATGACTTTGACTCCATTGTGTATCTTTGATGCTTGCATGCACAGCCAAAGACTGCCGATTGTATTAGAGGATAGGCATTGTACAGTGCTCCAAAACTGTGAACTTTATTTCAGAAAGAAAGGACAAAAACCCAACAGAAGAAAAACAATTTGGCTCAGGACTTCCTTCCATAATAGCATTTGAGTACAAACTTTTATCTCCTGCCTGGGGCTTCATTGGTCTTGGATTTATAGCAGACATTTTTAAGAAATGGGTGCATCATCGAGCTTCAACAAAACACAAGGCCAGTCTTTTATACATTTTTTTTCAAATATTACATCTTTATATTCTATGTATAAAGTATATGTTTCAATGATGCAAGAAAGGAGATAGGCATTGTATTCTGTGAACTTATCCTTCTTTACGATTGACTGGGGTAGGGGAGTGGGATGGAAGGTGTGCAGAGAATTTCTTGAACTAAAATTAACAAATCCTTTCCTGAATAAGTTCTAAAGGTTTTCCATTTCGAGTGATGCAGAGAGTATAAAAAAGAAAGCAAGAGAAAAATATATATATACAACGACAGTGTGATTTATACCACTAAATTATTCATTGTGTGGTCTGCTCATCTCCACAGCAATGGGTTGGATAGCAACACCTGCCACAGTAACAGGAGTGGCAGGGTGATTATAAACATTAGCTTTCCATCATTCAAGCCAACAAATGTCCTTAACTGGCTCAAGTCCCAGAAAAGGTCAAAGCATTCAGCCATTAAACACCTTTTAACATGTTTTGTGGTTGAAATCTGAACGCCCACATTGAGACACACAAGGAAACAGGCAGAATTTCACATTGTTCTACTTTTCTATCTGTTTTGACAATGGGTTGACTATTTCAGCTGTGCATGCTTATAAAAGGATTTGGAAGAAGTGCTTCAGGCCTTGGGTGAGGAAGGTCAGAGGACCAGGAACATGTGTAGGGTGGGATCAAAATTGGCATGTTGGTGGATGGAATGTTGCAATGCAGTTCTTGCTCCTTTCATATGTGCATCACAACTGCATGCATGTTCAAGAGAGGCAGGGCTTGCATGTTCCCTCTGGCTGCTATTGATTCCCCAGATGCTGCTGCATAGCACATCTCTCCTTTTCATTAAAGCAGCCCCTCTTTTTTTTAAGCTTCCCTGGCAACTTGGGGGGCGGGAAAGGTTGTGGCTGCTTTAAGAAGTTGTGAGGTGCCTTTCAAAACAGATGCACTTTTTCAAAAAAAAAAAAAATCTTACCCAGAAGCCTAAAAAAGGGACAATTTTAATGAATAGCAATGAGATGCAGTGCTCATCCTCACCCAAGACCTGAAGTATTTCATTTGCGACACATGGACAGCCCTACTGAGTACTGTTTAAACCATTATTACCCAATGGGTTCTGATATACTGTGACTCCCTGAATTGATAGGGCAGTTTGTGTTAGTTCTTTAAAAGAAAGAACTTCTTGTGTTACTGAAGATCAAATTATACTGAACATTTTAGTGTTTTTATATGAGCGGTTGCTATACATGCTTCACTTAATATCATGGTAAGACTCCGCTCCAATGAGTACTGGTTGTATTGCTGGAACAGTAAAGAGTAGTAAGTCTGGAAGAAATCATTCTTTATCCTAGTCTCCAGAGATTTTCTTTTAGTCCACTTTATGGTTTGTTTGCTTTTTCTGACATAGAAAACTGTTCTGCATAGGAAACAAAGCACATAACTGGACCGTAATGTGCATAGACCTAAGACAAACCCTGAACATGGAGATTTTCTCAAATACAGCATTTGATTAATGTAAACAAGGACTTAAGTACATTTAAGAGTTCTTTGCCACCAAAAAGATGAATAGATGGAACATAAAGCCAAATTCACCCTAAAGACATGAGACAGAGTGAAAATCTAAGATTTCCTAACCCTAGCCTCTCTGTATCCATGGGACTACATCCTGCAACTCATATGGCATTTCAGGAGTTTAAAGAGATAAAATGGGGGGCCTTAAGGATCTTTGGGACTTAATAGCTTAACTCTTGCCTCTTAAACTCCCCAAAACATCCTTTCACCCTTGGAAGCCACAAAAGGGATGCTGATAGCCTACATTTTTCTACACTGCAGTAATCAGATGTGATTTCTGAATCATCTTCATCTCCGTTCCTATAAGAGATAAGGTCCATGCAGTTCCTCCCACCTGTTCTTCTCCTGCCATTTTTCCAGCTCACCTAAGACAGTGATAAAAAAAGGATGATAGTTCTAGACAGGAAAAGTACAGAGGAAGTCACACCTGCCATATTTCCTGGACCAGCAGAAATGAAAAGCACAGCATGAATTTGCCAAAGGCCAATTCTAGTTGCCTGAACTTTGCACAACATCTAGTTGAATGAATAATTTAAAAAGAAACACATACTTTTCTTTACCTTTTTAGGTTCTGATATGTTAGTAACATAAATCGTGTAGATGCCACTTTTATTAAAACCAGCTTGATATGCATCAGCGCAGTCTCTGAATGGCTTCTCTTCTTCCCTTTTTGTATTCTTTAGCAAAACTGCAAAACAGAAAATGAATATGATATTGACATCTGCAGTAATAACCCACAGCAAATCTTCAACCAATAGTGGCATTCGTTCCAGCGACAAAGTTAGCCAGCTTAGTTTTACTGGCAATCTTCTATACTGCATTTAACAGAAACTTGATGCAGAAATCAATAGCATAGTCTGAATGGATTCTCTGTCCCATTTCTACATGACAGGCATGGAAGCAGGAGCAGCTTAAAAATGTGGCTTGTCTGTTAATTGAGTTAAAGATATTGTTAAACCTAAGCTAGGCTAGGAGTGTGCAAACTTTTTGAGCTGAGAATTGTCTTGGGCCTTGAAGTGATATACTAGAGGCCATGCTTCACAGTTAATGAGCTGCATATTAAACACAATTAATCTGATGATTTAACATGTATTTAATATTTTCTACCTTGGATTAAATTACAAATTACAGTGGCAGAAGTTGTTGTCAGCCTTTGGAGAAATCCTGGGGCCACTTCCAAACCTGGGGGAGGTCACCTGTAGGCTCCAGAATCTCAGGCTGAAGATATCTGACCTAGTCATTACATGGGGGACATAGGAAGAAAGCTGTACCTTGAAAATTAACCCCACTGAATTCAGTGGAACTTCTAAGAAAACATATGCACTAGCAATAAAATTGATGAAGTTCGTAACTTCCATATTTATTCAATTATATCCATCATCTAACTGATTATCAATCAAAGGCAATTTCTACCAGAAATGCTTTTTATAGCTTATGTATGTCAAGAAAAGATTCTGTGCAAACTCTAGTAGTAATAGGAGAGAAATAGCTTGCAGAACTTGCAGAACTAGAATTTAATTTATGTACAGAAATCTAAATTAATCTCTTATTCTTCATGAAATTCCCAGTGTTTGCAATGCACTACATAAGTAGATCAAGAAACCTAAATATATTAATTACACATAGAAATGATGATTACATGGCCAGCTCAGCAGATACTCTTTCATCTTTATATCATGGGAAATGTTGAGAAGGCAGCCTTTTTCATCGAGTTTTTTTTGAGTCCCTAGTATATCCTGTTGGAGGAGATTGTTTTGGGCATAGAAACCTACTTTTTATCCTGTATCAATATAGGATCAATATCAAAAGAAATTTTGGAAATTTCTAGGCTTTTCATTCATTTTCAGTATCATTTTGATGTTACATGTGTACTTAACACTGTTAATTGTTAATTCAGATTACAGAGATTGTTAATACTTATGTAAAATCAACGTGGTATTTGTAACTTTTCTTGTACCCTTGTTATCTTATTATTGTTTGTTTAATAAAAAGGTTTTTTTAATAAAACAAGACTAAAAACAAGGAAAAAATCCATCTATGTGGTTGCTAAGAGCCAACACTGACTTAATGGCACATAATCAATCAATCAATCAATCAATCTGTTAGTTACTTTATGTTCTTACAGAGGATGCTGCCTACTACTAATCTCATGGAACAAGAAGATTTATATATGATTTTTTTCTGTAGTGAGCCAATCCTGTATGCCTAAATATACTGTTTGCCTAAGGTCAATAGGATGTTCATTCCTATTCCTTCAACACAGGTCTAATACATTCCCAGCAGCTAAACTCCATCGCCAGTAATCTCTATATTCTCTCAGTGTACATGTGACTGCAGCCTGGGGAAGAATGATGCCAATCCTTAAGATAACTACCTTGTTTTGCATGACTTTTGAACAATTTCTTTACCAACCAAAAATAACCCAACTTCATTTTTTACAGATAATATTTTTCTATGATGGAAAAGTCTTCACTTGCTGAATTCTTACTGCTTAAGTTATTGTTAAATAGCAGCCTTGTGAAGAAGGGCCACATTCAGAGGATGGGGGAGGCTCGATTAGGGACTCACTGTTCCTTTTGTGTTTATATCAAATGAGTTTCTCTTTTGTGGTGGCACAAAAGCTTTCTTACAGGTGCCTTTTCTCCCCAAAACCTGGTGTGAAACTGAGCTGCAAGCAATTGATGTTCTTTAAGGAATCGGATGCACTTTCTTTCTCTCTGCTCCACGCTCTGTGTGTATGTGTGTGTGAACAAAGAATTATGTTTGCTTTGCTGGCAAAATGCCAGCTCATAATTACTCCAGGATGGAGCCATGTTTTCTTTCAACCAAGTCAAAAGACTTCCTATGCCAAGAGTCTCTTTCCTCCTGCTGCACCTGGACCGAGCTACAATGCAGCTTGCCAAATGCTCCACAGCTGTGCCCTGACCAGCCACCCAGCAGCAGGCATTTCCCAAGGAAAAGTCTGCTAGTCAACAGGCAGCTTTAGCTTAGACTCCATGCTGAATACTCTTTCATGGAAAGAAATACTGTATTCATTAATTGGACATTCAGTTACATTGAGGGAAAAACATAGCTCAGTGGGAAAGCACATGCTTTGTAATCAGATGGTCCCAAGTTCAATCCGAGGCATCTCTAGGTAAGGCTTCCTGAAGCCTGGAAAATGCCTCCTCGTAGAACCAGTAGGCATCTACTGGGCTAGATGGACTACTGGCTGTACATAAGAAATGGCTACACAGTTCTTATTGACTTCTTTAACTTAAATCTTCTCAAAAGATTCAACTTCCTAGCCTCCATTGTAGACAAAAATTGTATTTTGATTTGAGTTTGTTTTCACAAAAAGCTTCTCACACAGTTCTGAATTTTCGGCTTTTCATTGGAGACCTACATAAAGTCTTCATAAAACTACATTTCACTGTTTCAGTTCCTTCCACTACAGATTATTTTGGTTGAAAAAGCATTCCTATGACCCATTGATTTTCCTAGACCATAGTCAAAGGAAAAATTCTAACTATACATTCAAAGTGATATAGTAAGCAGCATAATGCTTTGCCCAGAATTGTTTTAGTAATATTTAATTTCATAGCCATTCGGGGTGTTTGAAGCAGGTGATCAGAAGGGCTATAATGAGTGGCATAAGTTTACCAGCTCTCTCCAGTGTGGTGTCTGATGTATTTGGACTAGAACTCCAGAATTCTTAGTTGGAAAGATTGGCTGGTAATTCTGGAAGCTGTAGTCTAAGCATATTTTGAAAGCCAGCAAGTGAACAAGACCACCATGCAGAAATTATTAAATGCTGAATGGAACTGAAGAATTAATTAATCTGAAGATGATGATCAATTTGGAAATTAAATAATTATTTATAAATTGGTGCAGGTGTGTGTTTGAACAATCTCAATAGCCACACTACTGATTACTTTGCAGATGGTTCCCATTTTCCACTGAACATAGTCTGGTGATGTAACTGATCAAGGGAATTCTAATCATTTCTTAGAATCACCTCATCAATTAAAGTTCTAAGGAACATCTTGGAATGAAGTTGTCTAAACTGCTTATAGGGATGTGGTGTAGTATATCATATAAATTATTTAAGTGTCACTAAAATTGTGATAGCTATTTGAGTTGAAAAGACTAGACATCAACATTATATGAACAGTCAACACAATAGAATATTGCAAAAATTACTGAGCAGATTAAGTTAAAGAATTAGTCATGTTTATCCAACTGAAAACATTTATTAAATTTATGAAACTTAGAGAAAATCTGTACATTAATTGATACAACTCTTTCAAGAAGAGATAACAGAAGAGTAAGCTGAACTCAGTTGAAATAAGAAGAATGGGTTGAAAAATATTTGATAGGTTAATAAAATATATGATCTTACTACATACTGTATGATAACCTTTCTGCACTGTAAAACATTCCACATATATATCTTGTCTGGTGTTACTCTATAACACACACACACACATTTATACATACTGAATGTCAATTAGTTAATCTAAATTCATTAAATAATGAAGTTATTTATAAAGATCTTTTCTCAGTGCTATGCAGTAAGAACTGAACTATATTGATGTTATAAAAATTATATTTGTGTTATAACTATTTTACATTGGCATAACTATCTTTAAAGAAAAAGTATGCTGTAGATAGAACCTATTACTCAGTCATAGATAATATTGTTATTGTTAAATCTCTGAGCAGGTGCTAGTATAAACCAAACATTATTCATTTGTTCATTCAATTGTGCAACCCTTCCCTTGCTAAAAAGTTGGATAACAGCTAACATCCTACTGTGCGTTGGCTAAGTATGGCCAATGGGAGCATCCTTGTTCAAAATTATAACATGAGGGTTTCAATTCATATTGTCATGTTGCTAAATCCTGTTGACTACCTGATGCTGTCATGTTTATTACAAGATCCTTGACTGACATGTGATTCCAAATTGTCTGAGACCCAAAATCAAAGTCAACAAAAAAAGCTGAGTAATGGTGTAGAAGGAACATTTTAAGTCTGCAAAGAAATAAGGGATATAGTTCTAGTCATATGATATCTATTCTCAATAATATTTCAAAACCTGTCATCCATCAGTGGAAGCTAATGAACACAACTCAGATGCGGACCAGATTAACAATGGCTCTTGGAAACCTAGATTCTGTGTCTTCATTTGTAGACTTCAGAGTTGGATCACATTTCTTACATAGCATCATATGCACACCAAAAGGAGGTATCAGGTGACTTGGAGCAACGCCAACACTTACAAAAAAGAAGTACATATAAAAAAAGGAAAAAAGAACAAAGAACAACAGTTGACAATTAATCAGAGGAAAACTAAACTAGTGGTTTTTGCTAAAAAGCCTAAAAACCATAAGCAGACCATTTCAGAGAATGAAACTGAACAGGTTAAGAGTTGCAGATATCTAGGGATGGTCCCGCATGCTACTGGCTTTTGGAAAACTCACATAGATTACATGAAACAATTAGCACAGAAGAGCTCAGCAGCAATATTGAGTTTCTTTCATGCCCAAGGTAAGGAATGCATTCCTGCAGCATTTCAGTTATTGGAGGCAAAGGTTATGATTCAGATCTTTTATGGAAGACAGTTAGGCCCATTCCCTGATTATAAATCCCTAGAAACAGTCCAAATCAGGTTCCTATGATTAATTTTCCATGTACCAAAATGTGTACCAAATGCATCACTAAAATAGGAAAGATCACTGAAAGTAGAGGCAAAGGCATGGTTATTCATATTGAATAATTGGTTCAAGTGCCATTTTTCCCCAACAGGATTGATCCTTCTAATTTTGACAGATCAGTTTCTATGCTCTTGGTATCTACTAGTACTCAAAAAATGTGCCCCTCTATGCTTCCCTCTTAACCAGCTATCGTCTTTAGAATACAAAATAGCCTGTCAAACGATCAAAACCAGATTACTTGATACTGAACAATAGAATGAACTTAGTTTAAATCATATCAAGGAACATTTAAAATACCCTAGATGGAAACCATGTAGATATTTAATCACACTTATATTTCCTGCTCAGCAGCAATCTTTTCTTAGAGCCAGACATGATGTTTTACCTACAGCAGTTCTCAGTAGTAGATTAGCCAAAATTCCTTTTTCCAGAAGAACCTATCACTGCAATTCAAATTTGATAGAAACCACCCATGTTTTGTTGCACTGCTCATATTATCAAGGTAGCCATCAATCTCTCAACTCTCCCTTGTTGTAATATACACCAGGACAATCAGATAAGTTTTATCTTGTTTTTCTCTTATTAGACCATAAGCCCAGCATCACATTTAATGTAGCTAAATTTTGTGTCACAGCTATTAAATCACACAAAGTACTACAGGATTAGATTTGCTGTAACAAAGAATAAATAGTATGCCCATGGTGAGTTATGTTTTATATTATGTTATTAGAATTTTACACCCAGTTTTAAAATTTGATTATGCTATATTATTGCAATGCAATTTTGCCGTCCAACTCTTTTATTGTTCTGATCATTGATCAAATACATTTGTGACATGATGTGGAAAAATAAGACAACTGATCGCTTATTACAAATATTTTGGGAAGGAAATTTATAGCAGAACATTTTTGTATTCCACTTACTCAACCATAGTTTAAAAACACAAAATAAAATAAAAGTGGAAGTTAGGTCTGGGGGATGCCAACAGATTCCCAGAAAACACAACCGGCTCATAAAGGGGGCAGCACTTTAACAAAGGAGATCTGCATTTTTATCAGGCTACGGAACTGAGGCCCTTGACTTGCTCTCAGCATCTTTCAGTATTGGCCAGGCTACTGTCATTTGTCCTTCAACAACATCAGGACTTCCACTGACTGCCCACCCCTGGCCTGAGTAGTCAGGTTCAATTTATCAAATGACTCCCAGAATAAAAATACAGATGAGCAAAAGAAACTGGCCAGGCCAGGTTACCTGTATCATCTGCAATATGACAAGACCTAAACCTCAATGTTCAACCCAAGTCTGGCAAATAAAAATCCTCCGAAAATTATCAGGATTCACAGATAATTTCTCAAGAACCAGCAAGCCTCACCCAACGAGGTATTCTCATTTCACACTGCTAGAGAAGTTGGTGATTAACACATTATCAATGGTTTATTCTCCTTCAATCTCAAAATGCACCATTTTAAAGTAGTCAAATCACAGGAATTTATACTTATAAGGAAATGCAAATAAAATGTTTTAGCCCTTAGACTGGATGGGGAACTTATGCCCCCAACCCCAGTGTTGCTGGTCTACAATCATCAATATCAATCATCACACCCATGGCTATCAGTCATAGAAGTACTGAGAAGGACACATCTTTCCTGCCCCTTCTTTTTACACTGGGGAATTGCATAATTTGAATGAAGTCATGCTCATTACACTAAAGACATCAGATAAATTTATCCACGTTTATTTTTCAAACTGATACCATCTTACCTCCATCTTTAGAGCAAATGCTGACCAGGCTATGGACAGTGTCCATGAGTTCAAGTTGTTGTTTCTGCATAATGCTGTTATTGGTTGTTGCTTTACTTAGCTGCTTCTCTAGTTCTTGGATAATGTAGCTTTGACGAGACACCAAAACTTGCAAGGTCTCTTTTTCCTCTTTTAACGTATCTAGTTCCTCTTTATGCCTTTCTTCCATTTCAAGGATCTTGTGTTCCAATAGACTGGGGAAATAAACACATCAGTGTCATATCTTTGTTGTAGCACATATGAATAGCTAGCAGAGGTTGGAGAAAAGCACAGATTATATTTGTGGAATGGATCAAGATGTCTTTGTGTCTAACTGGTTTCCTGAACCTTATGCCCCTCAGATGTATTGGACCACTTCCCATCCTAGGAGGCTGCTTAAATACAGCTGATTCTGACCTATCATCTGTCTTCAGAAATCTGTCTTTGCAAAGTGACCCTTCCTAGTCCTACAAACACACATGTACACACACATGCACACACAGAGAGAGAAGGAAACACACTGCTGAAGATTATTTAAGTATGTGAATATAAACCATGATTCACCCACAAAAATTGTTTCCAAGACAGTTCAATGATAAAACAAACATCAACAATATAAAACCTAACAACAGTATGCTATAAAACTAAAAGGGATAAAGCTCCCACTGAGTCACTGGCATATAAATTTAAATAATCATAATTAAAACTCAGCAACCAGCAGGCAAACAACTTTAAGCTGTTCACATATGAAAATGCCTGGGCAATTTTTTTTAAAAAAGTTTTCCCCTGGTACTTCAGAAAATATAGCATTGGCAAGTACCAGTGCTGCTACTAGAGTTGTATTAGCAGTTGTAAGTCCAGGACACTGCAGCCCCAAAGATTTCCAAATACGGCAGCACAGGTCTCTACTTGTTTTTATCCAGAAGTCTTGTCCCTTCTTGCTTTCTTTGTTTGGTTCTAACTTTCCATCCTATCTTCACTGGATGGTCCTTGACCATGATGTTTTGAGAGAGGGGGAAAAAAGAAATTCCCTGTATACTTTTTTTGGCCCATTCATGATTTTATTCCATTTGACAATTTCCCCGGTTAGTCAATTTTTTTAAAGCTAAAGGGTCCCAGACACAAATTTTCTAGACTTTTGTAGGAGTCCCATGAAAAAATGAAGGGAATTGCAAGTGAAAAAGATTTGAAACTGGAGTGTCTGCAGGGGAAGGGGGCTCATAAAACATCAAGACATCACACATAAAAGGGACAGGGGCTAGATGTGAAGTTGTGGCTACCATCTTGACTTTTTAAACCCCCCTCTCACCCCCTCCTCTCCACTGATGCCCCTAACATCCAAAACCCCAATGAGCTGCTCACAGGTCCTGACTCAGGAACAACACAGTCCAGACCTATTTCTGGATATTATCCACTGTCTGCTCCATTCTGCTGTTTTGGCCATAACCTGACTCTTAGCAGGGTAATGTGGACGGCTTCCCATTTGAAAACTAATATCCAGCCAAAGAATAAAGATGACTAGAATGGCAATAGCCACATGGAAAATTAAAAGCAAAACAAAACACAACCTCTGCACCCATTTTATTAAGATGACAATTTAAAAATGAAACCGCAAAGTGGAATATATGGAAAATATGGTCATATGATATGAGATTTCATCTCTCTTTATATAACAGAACTATAGCCAAGTCCTTTGGGGAATATTTTCCTTTATCTACACACACATATGTATTAGGGGTTGAAGGTATTTTAACTGAAGAAATACTGATTTCACTAAAACGATTTAGTTTCTCTGTATAATGTCAGAAGAATGATAGCATCCTAAATGCTCTCCAACTGCAAGGTTATGTGAGGTACATAATGTCTTTAGAGACTATGGAAGTGAAAAATGATTTGAAAGAGGTAATCAAAGTAAAGTATACAAAGAGTCTTCCAAAGAGAAAATCAGAAGTGACACCAACATCATATTTCACCCGGACAGCATTCTTTCCATGAAGCTAGTTTATGTATTTTCAAAAGAGAAACTTCCTGTAAAAATAAAATTAAAAGTAGTTCTTCATATAATTCTATTTTACATTTTATTTTATTTTATCCTTTTGCCTTCTCTCTTTATGACATAGAATGTTGGAAGATTTAATTTGATTCATCGTTTTTAAAGAGTGTCTGCCTAAATTGTACCAATATGCAGGGCAGAAAAGTTACTCCTTCTGCTCCAAATGTTGTGCTGAAATCTTATTTAATGGTGTTTAGTAATGGGCTTAAAGTATTTTATGTATTCTTTTACCTATTCTTTTGATAGGACCCCAATTAATTTTTTAAAAAGTTCATTCCCTCCTTCTTTAGCAGTCTTTTTGTGTGAAAGATTACCATATAAAGTTGATCAATAATAACAGTGAAATTTTTTTTCACAAAAATGAATATTGTTTTATTATATCTATACATGAAACACAGTGTTTTCTTTTTTCTCCAATTCCTTCTCCATTGTTGTCCATTAATGGGACACTGCTTACGTACTTACTATGTGTCTCTCTTGCCTTGAAATACCAATTACACAAGTAAATCAAAGTGGTAGATGAATTTCTCTTCAAGAATTCCTGACATTTTCCAAGTCACTGGAAAAAAATAGCTGAATCTACCATTAAAGGCCTCCCTATCCATCTTTTTTCTTGCTAGAAGAGCACGGAAAAGGTTAAAAATAGCATAGAGCAGTGGAGCATGGTAAGATAGGTCTCAGTTTCTGGTAATTAGAAGTCTGTTGTTGTCTGCAACAAGATTTTTTCAGTGGCTTCTTTATGGATGTTTGTTTGTCTGTTTACTGTACACTGCTATTTTAATTTACCATCTACCTTATTCTTGAAGTTTGCCTGGCAGATTGCAGAGGAGAGAGAAAGGAGCCAGGGCCTGTAAGCATCTTTTTGAACAATGTCTGCTTCTGCTACTTATGTCAAGAAAGGAAGGGAGCCTGAGACATTGCTGCAGAGAAGACCATGGTTAGTATAGAAGCACAGCTGAGATAGGCAAATGGGGAGGCGAAGCTTCCTCTCCAAATACACAGATGCCCAAGATTTTTCTTTCCCTTGAAAAAGACATTTCCCTGTATGAGCCAATGTTTCTTTTCTGCCATGCTGCCTGTTCACTGGATAAAGGCTTAAAAGATCAGATCTTCCTTCTTCCTGTGGTTAGGGAACCATTATTTGAGCCAAGTACTGGAAAAGGGGTTGCAGCTGGGAGACTGGGGAAGAAAAGTTCATGAACTCCATGGGTAAACTGCGAATTCTTCTCCAGTGCAGATTTCATACAAGCTGGAGAAGAATATAACTCTACGAACACTACTTTTAAGATGAGTGTTATGAGACTCATCTTGCATTTGGGCTTAAGTCCAGTAAGCATCGGCTTCATTTTTAGTCACCAGATCTCATTATCACAGAGGTGGCTGAGAACAAAACAGCCTTCATAATGTGGCTCCAGGATTTCACTGTTGGCTACAGTGATGGATTTCCAGCGGTTGCCCAGTATCTGCATAAAAACTTGGTGTCATAAAAGCCTTTCCATGCCAACTTTCCATTTGGCCCTAGTTGGAGATTGAACCAGTAAAATCTTCCTGTTCTGATTAGGAAGTTGTAAGTATCTCTCATCTGCTGACCACTCTTTTATATCTGTGTGCCAAAGTTAATGTTATATCCACAGACTAACCAGTGGATTCAAGCCTGCCAGAGATCCATGTGTTATTCAAGATTTAATTTGAGATCCCCTCACCCTCCACTTATTCACACACATCTCAAGGCTCATCTTATTGTTTTTCTTTTGGAGGACAGTTCTGTGGCAAAATGCCTTAAACATGGGTCATTTAACTGAGTCTGGGGATATAATAGCATCCACATGTTGTTGTTGTTGTTTTTAATTGACTATCATAGATCTTCAGTGTCATATATGTGCATATGTATGTATATATAGAGAGAGAGCGAGAGCGAGAGCGAAAGAGCGCGAGAAAGAGAGAGAGAGAGAGAGAGAGAGAGAGAGAGAGATTTTGTGCACTGAATCCACAAATCTGCTGAAGATTCTGGAAGTATTTGTTTTTCAAGAAACAGATTATTAGACTGAAATTTAAAAAAATGCTTTGAGCATTTTAATGGAACACAGATTGTAAGACCTTACCAAAGGAACATATTAACAACTGTCAACTTCATATGGCACAAATATATACTAATAATGAGAGGTGCGGGGGGTTGTTAGATCTCCCTTTTGTACTTTTATAATGTGGTTTTACCTTTATTATAGATTTGATATTTTAGTAAATACTATATATACCTTAACTATGCTTTCTGCAGATACAGATTCCTATATTGTCAGAAAAATGAAAACCACATAGAAACTTAAACCTCAGACAGATGCTCATATCTGAAACCAGGGCACTTCTCAAGTCCATAGTAATGCCTCACAGTAGCAATGAATGAACCACTAATAAAACCACTAATTTTATCTCTCTTTATTCAACTATACAGCAATGGGTTTCTCCTTAAACTTCAACAGGAAATCTCAAGCCTCTATTTAGACTGAAGACTCTCATGTGCCGCTGAAAGGTAACACTACCGGCCCTGTATAAAGGAGCCTACTGTTGAGAATTATTATCCTTTTCCATCATTGGCTGAGAACATCCTGGATCCTGATTATGTTACATCTTTGATTAGGGTTTAAATCTTGCAAAATGCTAGCATTTGCAACAAGGCTAAAAGAAAAGGAGGTCCTCTATATTTCAGCTTCCCAACATAATGCCTTAAAAAGAAACCCACATGTGTTTGGACGTTCTGCCAAGTGGATGAAGAGGCAAAGCACATGTCCACAATGAGAGGACTGCACCTACCTTCAGGGCTCCAGTAACATCCAGGGAAAACTCCATGGATGTAAACCTCGTGTTCTGAAATACAGTATGTATGTTGAGGATGGGGCAGGAGTAACTTTTGGATACAAATCCATTCCATTCTTCTAACAGAGTCCAAAATTGGGTTACAGTAGAAGAAATCTTCTAGGCTACAAAATTGCAGGGGAAGTTGCCCTCTACCTCCTGCTCCAGCCAGTGTGAGATGGCAGAAGTGGTCCTCCACTAACTTCCCTTAGAATTTCTGTCAATGTGGCATTTAATGTTCAGGATCAGCTTATATGTGCTGAGTTGCACCCTTATTAATATTCTCAGATAAAGTTTATTCTTTTGGGAACTCTGGGAGATCACTGTTTGACATTGAATATCCTGGACTGACTGGCTATATGTATAGGGTCAAAGACACCTTCCTTCTATTCTCTTTGCTCTACAGTATCAGACTTTTTGCTAAAAGTTAATTGAGACTAACTTGTTGGTTTATCATATCATTATGATTGTTTAGTTTATAACCTAGAAAGCCCTATATAAGACAATATCAGGTTCCCTTAGGGACCATTGTTTTCATAATGGTTCTACCCAACCCATCCTGTAAGGTCAGAACTTGCTTAAGATCTGGGCACCATGTGAGGTGAGGGGGG
The DNA here is from genome assembly GCF_059951505.1 of Python bivittatus. Lineage (NCBI taxonomy): Eukaryota > Metazoa > Chordata > Lepidosauria > Squamata > Pythonidae > Python > Python bivittatus. The sequence goes on along the minus strand of NW_028277086.1, from coordinate 18,823,699 downwards.
AGGTCAAAAGGTAGACCTTTTTGATTGTGACCCCTATACATTGTAGAACACATTGCACCCAGAGATTTGTTTGGTGCTTTAATTTTTGGACTCTGGAAATGCTCAAACATAGCCTTTTAAGTGTGCTGTCAACAATTTTAAAGGCAGGTAAAGCTAGAGAATCATCATCTGTTTAACCTGGCTTGTTTTTATTATATTGTATTATTGTACTGAGATTGCATTTGGGAAATCTTTTGAGTCACCCAGAATCATGTAATTAGGGCAGCATAAGAACAGTATTGAATGAATGAATGAATGAATGAATGAATGAATGAATGAATGAATGAATGAATGAATGTTTTGGAATTAATTTTTTACTGTTTTGATTAACCTACACATCTTCCTATGTACAAAATAGAAAGAAAGGGATTTATCTGCCTAGTATTTAAAAGGTGCATGACACTCTTCTTAACAGATAAGTGCAAGTTTAATGCACTTACTTTCACATTCGTTTATATTCCTAAGATCATGTTTTCCATATTACACATGGGGCAGACTTAGCATGTAGTCTGCAGCTAGCTTGGGCTTGTCACTGAGTATACACTCAACAATGGGAGATGACCATTTTAATCAGCCTATCTTTAGAAAGCATATCAATTTATAGGCATGCATTTTTTAAAAAAATCATACAGAAAAACACACCCAAACATGCACATACACACAGAAGCATAATAGGTTTCTTTATGCATCCTAGGTACCATGCAGCATTCCCTTTGGCTGCTAAAAAAGAAGAGTATGGATGGGTGAAAATATCATTGGTTTTGGTTTCTTGATTTTGCCCACTGTTTGTATCGTGAATGAAAAATGAACTATATTCTATTAGCACTGGAAACCTCTTATGGCTTTCTTGCTGGAAAAAGAAAAATGAACTTGAGATTTATGGGTTTGAAAATTAGAAAGGATGGACTATGGAAAGAAGGAAATTATGATGTAACCTTAGAGAGGGTAAAATATAAATGTATCTATAACCACTATCAGGAAGATTGGAAGCTGTTTCTTTTTCCTTTTCCTTTTCTTTTTCCTTTTCCTTTTCCTTTTCATCTATTTCTATTTCTTTTTCACTTTCTTAATACTTTTCTTTATTCTTCCTTAATTCAAAATTTGTACTGTTTTTAATTCTGTTGAAAACCTCTTCAATAAAAATTATTTTAAAAATACTTTCATTAAACTGAATCAAGACATACTCTTCATTGTAGGTAATTGATGTCTCTAACAAAATAATTGGAGGTGTTTCAAATGTCATAGAAAAAACATGGAAGTTTCATCTAGATTTCCCTGAGCATCTGTCTCACCTGTGTTTATCTTACCAAATTCCTGAATTCAAATGCTATAGAAGGCTTTCTTATGATCAGCAGTTGGGTGTATTAACAACCCACACATTTTTTTCTCATGCAGTAAGAGCTGGTCTCCTTGGAGGAAATGCTTATCATTTAAAATGACTCCAAAATTGCAACATCAGGTTTAAAGGTACAAGTAGTGGCAAGACATTTTATGATAAATTAATGTTGGGCATGTTCGTTTAGACCTCAAAAGAGCTATGAACTGCTTCCTCCTTCCCCTCCTTCTTCTGGACCATCATCTTAAATGTAACTATGCCATAAATGTTGTCAAGTCTATTGAAATTAATAAGGTCTGAAATCAGTTTTGCACCAGTTTTGTCAGGAAATAAACTGGCAGGACAAATAAGTATAAGAGTATGTATAACCTTGGTTCATAAAACTCTCTGTTAGGGGCTGGTTAGGCAGATACCAGAGCAGCTATTCCCATTATTCCCAGTTGCAGCTACTGTACAAAAGGTGAGAATGTGGTACATAGCCAGCCCTGAAGATGCTGCCCAAGGGGAAATTAATATTTGAGCCAGACAATTTACTTTGCAATGTACAGGACACACTAATCTAATCCAGACTGCCTGAGAAATGCAAAGGGAATCTTAAATTGAAAATTAATGTACTGGGGAGCAGAGCATCCTCAGATTTCTTTAACTCAACAAGAGCCTTAAGATCTAGATTTTTATGGAAATATACAGATAGTATAAAAAATTTCTGAGGAAAGAGTATGGACTAATGCTTGATTTTCTTTTAAAAAAATATGGGAAAGAATCCAGCTGTGAATCAGAAGCACGTAAGTCTATAATGCCCAGTTTAACACTGATTTTTAAAACACATCATTTATCTTCTATTTTTATGGTATATTATGACCAGGTTCATTCAGCGTATTGCCATGGTTTGTCCAGACATGGTTTATCAAATAAATCATGACTGACTAGGTTCATACCACATGCCAAACCAAAACTGAAGAAGCTATAGTGGAAAGTTGTACAAACCAAACCTATAAGTCGCAGACCCCACCGGTCAAGGAATTTTAATTGGTGGGGTCTAGGCAGAGAGCCTTTTCTGCTGTGGCTCCCATCCTATGGAACATCTTGCCTCCCGAGGTCCGGTGTGCCCCCCTCCCTCATGGCCTTCAGAAAAGGGGTTAAATCCTGGCTCTGCCAGAAGGCCTGGGGGCCGGATGGGGGCTCGCATCTGTGGAGATGGCTGGTGGGGTGATGGGTTGGCCCCCCCCAGCATCTTGAAGGTTTTTAGGGCTAAAATTTATAGGGAGGTTTTAGGATATTTTTAATGCATGTTTCTATTTTTAATTATTTATGGATTTTAGCCATTGTTGGAGGGATTGGTGCTTTTTCCTTTTTTGTTATTGTGAGCTGCCCAGAGTCACCCGTTGGGGGAGATGGGTGGCATACAAGTTTAATAATAAATGAATGAATGAATGAATGAATGAATGAATGAATGAATGAATGAAATAAAATAAGCTTATTCAAAATGGCAATTTATTCCTTGTGGAGTTCTCCAACTGCATGTCTTGTTTTCTAATGTACTGTGAGTTGATATAATAAATATGGCAGAGATTTGTGAACTATAGCGCTTTTTATTTTTTAAGCAACATCCACCATATAAAGTTCTAGTCCCACCTTAGGCATGAGAACCACCTGGGTGACTTTGGGCCGGTCCCTCTCTCTCAGCCCAACTCACCGCACAGAGTTGTTGTTGTGGGGAAAGTAGGAGGAGGAAGGAGTATTAGGTATGTTTGCCACCTTGAGTTATTTATAAAAAGAATAAAGGCAGGATAAAAAAATCTAAAAAAAAATAATTCTCCCTTTATCAGCAATATTCTAGCAGTAGGTCATTATCATTTCAAGGATGCTAAGGAAGAGGGCAGAACATTATACTCACATGCTGAAAATGTTGGCAAAAGAAACCATAATATATTTAGGATAGCACAAAGTTCTGCCAATTTTTTCAATGCCATTCTCTTCATCTTCAATATTCTCTCATCCAATTATTTGAAGGGCAGCCCTTCCTAATCAGATTTTAGTCCATCTCCCTGTTACAAATTTCATACAGATTTGGAAAAACAAATGTGTAAAAAATCCATCAAATACGTAGATCATTATTTGTGATGATTGTATGAATAAATTATCTTTGCTTTATATTCTAGAGAGTTGCAAATGACCATAAAGTTGCTGTTTAAAAGCTGTAGCTTTTCAGTAAGCAGGGAATAAATAGCCTTTCAAAATTCCCCATCATACCATTTGGAAGGTACAGAAGATACCCAAATAGTCCATCTCATCATATGATACATGTGTGTTGCAGCAGTGCTCCTAACAAGCCATGATTACATCAAAATAGCACATGTCATGACATTGCAGAAACAATGCAATGATGCTTGCGTGTCTGATATCTAAGTCAGGCCATTTGTGTGATGCTAAGAATATGCATATGATGTCATTGGCCTCATCCTGTCATGGTGGGCTGAGAAGATTGGAAAGGAGTGTTATGAGATTATCCAGTGATGGGAAGCTTCTTTTGTTTGATTTACATCCATATATTTACATCCATATATTTATGTGGATTACTAAACCGCAAAGGGAAAACATGTCAGTGAAAAGTGCATCTAATTTCTCACATGGAAAATCAAGGCAAAATATGGATTTTTTTTATTAAAGGAAAGCACAATAGAAATGCATCATTAAATCTGGGTGGAAATTTGGATGAAGACAATATAGTAAACATCCCTAGGAACAGTCCTAAATGAATCGATATCAAATATGAAAGCTTAAACAAATTATAGTCTGTGTTGTTTTTGTTTGATCAGTGGAAAACCTGATCAATGAGAACAGCTTAATCCAACTGTTCCAATTCAAACAATTTACAAACCTGCCTCAGTATAATATGTTTAGTTTTCCTGCCAATTTTCTTAAAAGATTGTGATTCTCTTCCTTATTGGCAGCATAAGATTCTGTTTAAAAGCTGTAGCTTTTCAGTAAGCAGGGAATAAATAGCCTTTCAAAATTCCCCATCAAATTTCTAGGCTGAGTTATTTGGTGGATGATTTCTCCATTTTTTTTTCAAAGAGAAGGAAAAAAATCTACAATGCTTTCTCCAAGGTAGGATTCCCACTAAATGGAGACAGTAGCATTGTTTCCTCCAAAAAATTCCATGAAACTTTCCTCATGATGTCTTTGCTTGGGGTTTGATCAAAGCATCGAAACCCAGAGAAGCTACAGACTGAGATGATCAGACAATAAAAGACAGCATATTCATATATACTCCTCAGCCAATAACCAAAGTGTCTGTGTCCTAGCTGATGCATTCAGTCCACAGGGCAAATCTGATCAATATTAAACTTGATGCCAGCCCCACTAGGTAGACCAGACCAGAAAAATCCAACTCCACATTTTTCTGGACTTTAAAAAAATGCTTCAGCCCTTTTGCCTAGGTAAAGTTTCCGTGTATCTCCATCAAGGTCAACTCCCTTACTCTCTATACTTGTTAAGCTTTTCAAGACTTATTGTATTGTGTGTTTGAACCAGCCTCTTTGGCTAGTTTATTGTATTGTATTCAGTGAAGTGTGGAAACCCAGAAAATGAGTCAGATCACAGTAACCAGGGTAAGCATGTTGTATGAACACAGCCAATCTATGAATCTATCAATCCTTGGAACTTGGTGATGGTCTCGGTGGTCTGTAGTATTTCAGAATATGATACAAAAAGAAAAAGGACAGACTAAGGATTTTTGTCCCCCTGTTTTGGGGAGGGAAATTTTGGCTTTTTCCTTTACAAGTTCTAAATTTCTTAACTGTATTATAAGTTTTACACTATGATTTTTGATGGGTTACCACTTCCAAAAAAGGAAGAAACAGTGCCACTGATTTTCAACCATTCCAGTTGGAGCGGGCTCCAGGGCAAACCAAAAGAAAGAGAGTACAAAGACAACTGGGGGGCAATATGCAGTGTTGAGTTGGTCAGATCTTGTTCTACAGGGAAAAGTTAGCTGAAACTACTTAGGCATCTCTCCATAGGCTAAGAGTTTCAAGATACTAACAACATGCTCTACCCAGGATAGATAAGTGTCCTACCACCATCTTAGGCCCCAGATAACATGACCAATGATTGAGGGTTGTGGGAGAGATAATCCAAAACAGCAGGAGAATACTAACTCACTAGTTAACCCTGTCATTTTTCAGGAATGCATGGACACTATAATCATTGGTTATTTACCCTAATATTCATTACCGTTCTGCAAGAGCAGGCCTTTCCTCCTTTCAATTATTGACATGCTTGAAACCATTATACAGCCACAAGCCAGGAAACTGAAAAGTTAGCTCCCTCTATGCATTTGTGCCTCAGGGCTATTCAACAGGCAGCTCCTCATGGAATGAAGCAATTCACTTTTCAAACTCAGGGAAGTTTCAAAAGATCTTTACGATGTGGCACAAGAGCTTGCCAACAGCCATGCATCAAATAAGGAAAGAAAAGAAAGATTGCCAAAACAATCCAGGAGAAGTAGGCAAAACTTCTGAATCGTGACCTATGCCAGCAACCAGTATATGGAAACTGTCGGGGGACTTCAGATCAATTCCATTTAGGTCCATTCCATTCCATTTCTCCATGAAGGTACTTTCTTTGGGGGAGGGGGGAGGGAGAATGCAAAAGAAAATCACCAAACAAAGGAAACACCCATCCTCATATATAAATACATGCATTTTGGTGTTTATGAATGCATGGTGGTAATTACAAACATACACATTTCCAAGCTTATTTTATCCTAAAGTATTCATATCCAGCCTCTAGCAGTTCAGGGCAGAATACAGATACAGAGCATTCCTTCCTCAGTCTCCCTCCCCCCACCCCAACACACACAATAGCCTTGTGATTAAATAGGGCTGAGCGTTTACATTCAACAAAAGTTCCTCAGTGAGTTTCCGTGTCTGAGGGAGGGGGAAGATCTTTTGAGACTTCCCTGAGTTTGGAAAACCTTCTTAGTTCTAGTTCTAGCCCAATACCTTAAATGCCACCCATATCCCCAAATGCATTTTGATCTACCTGAAACACAAGCACACTTACACGTCACAGACAACACATAGGCACTCACCTGAGTAGACCCCCACCTACTATAGACACAAATACAGAGGTAACTCATATGCCCACATCTTGATTAGTTCTTGGAAAGAAGGTGTGCATGCACACACACATACACAAACACATTGTTTAGTTATGCAAAAGAAACTGCCACTGCTCCCCGTGGCCACTGCTGACAAAGGGGCTGCAAAGAATTGAAAAGGCACACTCCGTATGCTCTCCCTATCTTGTTTAAGTAACAAACGGAAGGATATTTCTGTTGCAATCTGCGTATTAATCTAGAGCAGTGTTTCTCAACCTTGGCAACTTTAAGATGTGTGGACTTCAACTCCCAGGATTCCCCAGCCAGCATGGGGAATGGGGAATCCTGGGAATTGAAGTCCACACATCTTAAAGTTGCCAAGGTTGAGAAACACGATCTAGAGGTATCAATTCAGTGATTTCATCTTGCAGTTTACAAAGATGTATTTTTTTTCCAAGGGTACGTTGTCTGTATGCATGGATAGATAGAGAGATAGAGAGATACATTCCTACCCAGTATATATTTATATACTTTCTATATTTTCATGCAAACTGTGGGGATTACACAATCACCACCCATTTGTGGTGCTTCACTTTCCAGAGACACCTTGTTCTGTCTCAGTATGGTAAGAGGTAAGTCACTCCACCTCTACAAAGCATTTGTGCATGCTTTGTGTCTGCATAGTAGCTACTTTAGATAAGCAGGGCAAAATTCTTCAGCCACTTTGCTTCCTCATTTAGAAATGGGGCACTTTGACACTTTCTGGAGATGCTTCCGTCAAATCTTTGTAGAAACAAAGTGTCCTTTTGAATATATATATATTCCTATTATATATTCTGGCTCTTATTGAAGTACAGGAATGAACTTTTGTCTGAGCTGTATCGTTTCTCGTGACAGATTTCATTCATTCATTCATTCATTCAATGGGGGGGGGGGCAACTCCTCAATAATTCTGGGCAGCTTACATTTGAAAAGGAAAGAAAAACTACATAAAAAACAGAGCTGACCAGAAAACTAACTCAATATCACAAAAACCATAGGGACTCCACAATCATCCTATCCCAATGCCTGAGAGAACAACCAGGTATTTAATAGTTTTCATTACAGTGGAAGCTATAGGGCTCTCTGGGAGCAACTCCCAGATGGCAGCACTATCAAATGCTTCTCCAAATAAAGAAATTCCAGTGAGAGAGAAAATTACAATGTCATGGAAATGTTGCCTTGACATTCCAAATATTCTTCCATTCATGTGTTGGTAGTCAAAAGTAGAACATGTCCAGAACAGTACTTCTTGTTCTGGATGAGACACACCTGAAAATGTACAAAGCACTCCAGGAATATTTGAATTCACTTGTTCTGGTATAAATAATGGGGCATTCTTTGAGAAAAAACAGAATATTCTGGAACCAAACATCTGACTTTGGACATTGTAGTGAAGACTGTAAGATACTGATGAGCTCAAAGACCATACTATGCATTATACACTCACCTGTTTTTCTCATGGATTTTCAAGATTTCATGGGTCTGTTGGAGCAATTGTTTCTCCAGTTTGTAAGTAGATAAGGAATTTTCCAGCAGCTGAATTTCAAGCCGGGATGTTTGATTAAGAACCTGAAGGAGGCAAACAACCAAAAGACGTTGCAATAAATTGAGACCACACAATAAATCATTATTGGCACAAATATGAAAAACAAAACAAAACAAAACAAAAATAGATTAATGTTAAAATGAGCCTATTGGAAATGGACATGGATCAGGAATAATCTGATTCATAACTGTCATATTGATCAATATATCCAGTGCACCTTATGTGTGCACCTTATAGACATATCTTATTTCGGTAGCTGTAGCAAGTAGTACAGGGTTTCTATTGTTCATTTTCAAATTGCACTTTCAGACCTGAGAAGCTTGCCAGGCTGAATTCAATTTTTAAACCAAGAAAATCTGTTTCCCAGTACTGCTGTATAAACACAATTTCTAATATATCATTATCCCATGGTATCCCTTCTGCTATGTTTGGTCTTCATTTATTTATAGCATTCTCATGATCCTGGATATTATGTACCTCCATGAGAGAAGTCTGCATTCCTTCTTTATATTTCTTTAACCTCAATAGGACTTGGTTCTACATTGATCAAAATAACTGTCAGGCCTAGCCCAAGGAACTCCAAGAGACCATGCAAATTCAGTCCAGCTATGTTTATTAGCTACAACCTCTAGCAAGAATCTTCCCAGACTAAAACCCCAGTTCCCAAAGTCCTCCAGCCACAACAATGTGAATTCCTCAGGGAGGTGCCAGTCTCATCCTTTTGTTCCTCCCATGCGGTTCCAGTGAGCTAAGAAAATGCTTATCTCCCTGAGCTTGGCCTTCATAATTCCATTCCATCACATCAACCTTGCCTAGATGCTAGAAATAAAAATAGCTAAATTGGCACAACTAAGGGCCATTTACCTCTGACACAGCAAGGGAACCAACTAGAAGAAATCATATACTTGAGGATTCATGGAAGCATTTAATGATTCTCATATCTTTGCCTATCAGGGATGGCACAGGTGTGACGTCATAAGCAAGGCGTTCCATCTGGTATTGATTTGATGTTATACTACCACTTACTGAGATAAGACAATGAATAGCAAGATAATAATAAAAAACCCTTAGAAGTTACAAAGCAAGTGGACCTTCTGAGAAGTGGTACTAAGAGTTGTGCAGATGACATTAAAGGGCCCTATCGTTTCTCTGCAATCAACACAAGGTCTAAATGCATCCAGGGTTGAAAAAAACGGAACTGCATTATGCAAAAAGAACATTTTTAAACTGAAAGGAGAAGGTAGAGTGGATGAAGGTGGAATAGGAGAACAAAATAAAACTAGATTCAAGTGGATTAGAAGAAAAAATGATGAATGTGAGAAAAGAAGTTCATGAATGGCAAATACCATTGATTATTTGAAGTTCTCTACAGATTTCATTTGTTTTGTTCTGAAAATTTGGTTAGTGCAGGGAGACAATTTTCATCAAGACTAAAAATTATTTAAGCATTAGTTTTGCATCCAACCATTCCATCTCAATGATCAAATGGGGCTTGAGGAGTCCACCTAAATAAGTAAGGTGGTATCTCTGATGGTTAATTGTCTGAAAATAGGCAATGGTTAGTTAAGTCATGTGTTCTAGTATGACCACATAGTAAATCTATCTAACATCACATGACTGAAGAGCAGTAGCAAAGTAAGTTAATATTAGCTTTCCTCAAGAAATCCATGAAGGCTATACTATATAGTGATTGGAATGTTAAAGCAAGTCCTACTTTATGTTTTCATATTTGGCTTGTCCTGGCCCTTACTATCTTGGACTCTATAATGTGGTAAGATATACAGTATCTGTCTCTGCTTAAAATATAAAGACCTTGTAACTTGGTCCAGACACCTGTATTTGCACTGAAGACCTTTTAATACAATTCACTTTCAGACCTTGTCACACAACACACAGACATTGAGATGAAAAGTTGGAACACAAGCATGTTATCTTTTGCACAATTTTTTCTTCATGTATCAGTTTAAAAACCCTAAAGAGAGCAATAGAGCCACATATTTATGTATCAAGCATGTCTAACCTTTTCTTTTGATAATGAGAAAGTCCCCTAGAAAGCCATTAAACTAAAAGCCTCTCCTTCCACTGAGTACTGGGAATGTAGGATTACAATAGGAGAACTAGCAGCCATATCCTTGCAGCAATGTAAGACCTAGACCTAGAATAGATTCAAGACAATGGGTGAGTTTTGATATGCTTGACTCCTTTTAATACAGTGTAAATCTATAATGTAGTCTCTATTTTTCAGTATGATGTAAATCCAAAAAATGCTAAATTTTTGTTCCAGAGATTTCCTGCATTCATATCCCATTACCTATAAACTAAGGCCATTTCATATGAAAATTTTATTAGACCTTCTATGGAAAACAAAGAAGCTGAGAGCTTAAGCAAGGCTATATTGTCATCACCATGTGTACAGTATCTCTAGCTAACTGAATTAATCGGGTTTTTTTCCCTTGTGTAACTGATCTTGGTTATTCTATATGTTGATTATGTATGTAATTTATGTAATGATTATGGGAAAGGATATTGCAAATACAGTTAAAGGCTTGAAGAATGAATATATATCTATATCTATATCTATCTCCAACTCATACACTCGGTTGGTACAATTAATCACCCATGTAATGAATGATTACAGATATGAATGTATTTGTTTAAAGCAGTTAGTCTAAAGTACAACAACTGTTACATACCATATGTTCAAAACTGTAAGTAGAAGAGAAAAGAATGGTGAGGAATTATGAATTGTGAACTGATAGAGAAAATCAAAGGACAAACTAGAATCAAAGGATGTTCAATGAGTTTGGGCCAGTGGACATGTTTCAGAATTTGAAATGCTGATATTAAGGAATTATCTCTCTCTCTTCCCTTCTGTCTTTGCTGTTTCTGATGGGTTCTCAGTATGTCCTGGAATTAACTAGATGTTGTCTGGGCTTCTTAACTTTTTATATAGCAGTGAGTCAATTACAGCCAAATTGAGCTATCTTCTTTAATACCAGCAGCCTAAGACCCTCTGCCAGCTTTAGGCTGTGATCCTATACCAACTATCCTTTATCAACCTTCTTGAGTGGACTTATTTCTGATTTACCCCTCTATAGTGTGTACCTGGTAGTGATACAATCAGTCTTAAATTCAGGATAATCTAAAACACAGAAGCTTAACTTTACCATAGCAACATCTAAAGCAACTTATAACTAAGTCCCAGTTCTCATCTAGGTGATGAATATTGGCTATCAGATTTAGATGATCTTCAATTAAGTAGCCTCCATGTGATTTATCGGAGGCATTCCTGGACACATGATACCCACGTCAATGTCTCTAGGCTAGTGGGGTGGGGGGAGAAGCAAAGTGCATAACCTCTTTGCTTCAGCTTTCAGTTCCTTCCATTCTTTTGCTGTATGGTTATCACTCTGCAATGCCACAGGATTTGTGACACATAAAAAACTGCATCAAAATAATCTTGATCTCCCTGTACTTATGACTTGATAAATATTTTTGCACATATGTTGGGCTTTTCTAGTGCACATTTATATTTGTTTTATTAAAAAAAAAACATAGCCCAAAGGCAATTTTGATGTGATCAAATGCTAGTTTATCAAAACGTTGAGTACTGCTTTAGCAGTGGGTAGAGGAAACTCTCTGCGTCATTAAAGCAGTATAGCAACAATTGTAATACATCTATGTATACTGTGTGTATGTGTGTGTGTGTGTGGGGGGGGTTGTGCTGTCATTTCTTTCAATCTGATTATAAACTCTACTTTCATTTCTGATGGCTCTTTATCTTTAAACCATATTATGGCCTAAAAAAGATGATTTATCGGAAAGTAAGACATATTTTCACCACTACCCACTTGGATATTAGTTTTAGACATTTTCCCATTAAGCAGAATTATGGACCAAATGAAAACAGACTGAGCAAATCCACAGAACAATGCAGGAAAATCACTCATCCTTGGGAGGTAGGATTCTAGCCTTTTCCTATCAATGCTAGCTTTTCTAGCATCGTGATGCACATAAAAAATGGGAAGAACTTTGATCACATTGTTGTAGCTGTCATCTTGACTTTTTTTCTTTTACCATACCCTGCAGACATCCCTGATGGTCTCTCAGTCTACTTAGTTGATTACTTCAATGAGAATAAGTTATCAGTTGACTTCAGGCAAATACAGGCCAATTGTATACCCTTTAACATGTAGGTATATCTATGGAATTAGTTGCAAGGATGACTCAAAAGTTTTATAAAAATATAAAGTAAAGAGATCTACCAAGCTAGGATAAACAGTCAATGCATTATGTAGGCCAAATATGGACAGCCATTAGGAGTTTATTTACTGTGACATTTCTACTGTTCCATAAGCACTCAAAAGTATTCATTTTAATCAGGCGCTGATCAATTTCCAATATAAGAGAATATATGTAGCTCACAGCTGAACTGCTCACCTTCTTGGCTACTTCAGCAAAAAAAGGATTATTCAGGAAAAGGGAAGGGACATTATTTTACCATAGTCAATGCTCTGGTGAATGTAACTGTGACCACATACCTGTGTTTCCACATCTGTGAGCTTTCTTGTCTGTTCTGCTGTCTGACTGAGAAGGCTGGTTCCTATTTCCAGCATGGTGGCCGTGTGGTTCTGGACAGCGTTCTGCTGCAGCTGGGTCATTTCTGACTTCATATTTTCCACAATGTAGTTCTCCAGCTACAGAACAAGAAAACAAAAACAAAAACAAAGGCCACAGAAAGTATTTTATTTATATTGATAGGGAAAAAAACTAGGCAGCTTTCCTTTCTGAAAAGCCTTTCAAGTCAGTGTTACAAGAAAATGGGAATACATATGCAAAATAAAAACAGCAAAGATTAGAACAAACATTGCAGTGCAAAAGAAAGCACAGAAGGAAAGGAAATCAATAACCAGGCTAGCATTGTTGGGCTTCCTTCACTTTCCCCTCTCTCAATTTCTTTCCTGTGTCCAGCTGCAAGCCTTTGTTCTCTTCACCCTGATGGAGTATTAGACTTCTAGACTAGGCCTGGCAGGACAACATGGACCTCAGTTCAGTTCTCTGTCCTCTGAATGAAGACCCATGTCTGACTAGTTATATACTTACTTACTTTAGGTCAAACATTATTCAAATTCTGCATGACTAGAGAAAGTTTAGGATGCTGAATAATGAGTGAATTAAGGCTAGGTAGCCCTTGCAGATACTGGTCCAAATTTTTATTGCTTTTAAGAACAAAGACATGGCAAACGTCTGTGCTAGCCTCTTTCTCAATGACCTACCTAACTCTTTGACATCATATCTTACCGTGTCGACCTGCTTCTATTGGTGTTTGGTTTTTAATGTACGTTGATGTAAATTTAGCTCTTATACAGGGGCCACTTGTACACTGCGTTGATCTTAGCACACACTCCATGGGCAAATTCAGCTTTCAGTGCAAAATAAGCTGGACACTTTTGTATATTCCATTTTATTCATAAAATATGCCTAGTAGATTTTTTATGCTCTTTTATAAAGAATAATTTAGATAGATAGACTTAATCATGAACTTAAAATAAAACTTGGTGCTCCTCATGAAGGAACGTAAGAGACGAAGGCAGATGAGTGCACACTATTCATTTGTTTGTAGAAAGGGCAGCGTGAGTTGCCTTCATTGATGTCATTAATTCACTTTGTGGTGGAAGTTGCAACTACAGAAGTCAATATCATGTATAAGTGTTGCAAAATTATTTAAATATTTTCTACCTTAGCTAAATTATATCCATGCACACACAATTCCCATCAGATGTTCAGGGTTTCAGCTATAGAACAAGATCATCTATTTTAACTGTAAGGCATAAAATGAGAGCCAGTTTGGTGTAGTGGTTAAGGCACCAGGCTAGAAGCCAGGAGATTGTGAGTTCTAGTCCCGCCTGAGGCATGAAGCTAGCTGGGTGACCTTGGGACAGTCACTCTCTCTCAGCCCTAGGAAGGAGGCAATGGCAAACCACTTCTGAAATCTTGCTAAGAGAATTGCAGAGATTTGTCCAGGCAGTCACCAGAGTCAAAACTGACTTGGAGGCACCAAAAAAAAAAAAAAAGGCATAAAATGGCCAGAGACTATATAACTTCTCCAGTGAATAATAAGCAAGTGCTGCCAACTAGATGCCATGATCACTGGAGTGTTTGCAGATGAAGGAGTTGTTTTTGCTATTTTGATCATATTTCTCCGTAGTTGCCAGTCAAGGGTGAAACTACACAGGATGTGATTCACTAGGAATTGAAGCAACAAAATGCATGATTTTGGTTTTAATCTCACTAGGGCTTCCTGCCCATATCAGCTTGGTTTTTAAAATCTTTAGTATCAAATGTTATAATTTACAATGAAGAATGAACTATTTCAGCAGCAGTAAGAATACGATAAGAGCCGGATGTGCCTTGATTTAGGGACTGCAGGAGAAAGCAAAAAAGCAACATTGGATTTATACCGACGGTTTATTTTATCTTTTATCTACCTACTTCTGAAGATGCCAGAAGTTACATACTTACGAATTACTGTGTCTGAGGTCAAAAAAGATTTGTAGGTAATCAGATGGCTCATGTACAAACACACAAATCTTCAGCCAAAGAGGATGGAGGTGTTCCTCTAAGACAAATATGTTTTGAATATAGATGATGAAAAACTGATTTTTTAGCCCAGCAGAAGGCTGAAAGGAGGAACTGAAGAAACTGAGATCATCGTCTCATAAATCTCACAAGATTTGCAAAATGGGGTTGACCAATGACCTCATGCTAATACTTAGCAATCAAAAAGCTCCTTCATACCCCATGGCCCAAACACTTGGTTTACTGGATAAGCAGAAAAACAAATGTGCTAAAATGAAACACATGTTTTCCTGTCTATTCTGATGCTCAATGCTGTACAAATTTTCTTTGAATTTCATAAGACTCCGTATTGAGAGTTCATGAATTTACTCAAATTAGTCCTATATAGAAATGCTAAGATGAGTTAAGAAAGGTTCCTGGAAGAAAATTTAAGTCTTCCCAAGGTCTTAATTTGACCCCCTTCCACAAAAAAAGCAACACAGGACAGGATACTGTGTTGAGAGTCCCTCATTGCAGGTAGATGGGCGGGGGACAAATTAAATACATACATACATACATACATACATACATACATACATACATACATACATACTGTTCCTAAGGCAGAGGTAGGGTTTTGCAAGGGCAAACTTTTGGGATATTTGGAAGTTGAGAGCATGGTGGCGGGAATTACAAATTGTATGTGAGAGTTGCCATTTCACAAAATAGCCACCCAGCAGACATAGCCAATCATAAACACCCATTTGCCAGGATACTTTCATCCACCCTAATGGGAACTTAAGGAATTCTTCCATACACACACATAATGTTAACTTTGGACAACACCAAACTTTATTTCTGTCCAGAAAGAGAAATAAAATCTGCCTCATATCTGTTGATCCCATCAGCATCTGTAGTGGTATGTGTAACAGTACATCGTAAATAAATCCTCCTTTAAAATCAGAGCTCTCCCCTAAATTAATCTCTGAGTGAGTAACTAAACAACATGCTCAGAACAAGACAGACATTAAACAAATGGAAACTTATTTAAATCTTATTTTGATTTAAGATTCACTGATAATTGAATTTCATCCTTTTAGAACTGATTAAGGATGTGCTTGAATGAAGTAAACTTATTCCATTCACTGAGGTACATATTTTTTATTTTATTTTAAACACTGTATACCACTCTTATGAAGTTATACACTTTTGTCTAGGCTGAATCAATCCTCCTAATAACTGGTAACTAACAGGAGGAGAAGGAGAAGGAGAAGGAGAAGGAGAAGGAGAAGGAGAAGGAGAAGGAGAAGGAGAAGGAGAAGGAGAAGGAGAAGGAGAAGGAGAAGGAGTGAGTGGTAGACTGCTTAAACCTGTTTTTAAGCTTGGAATTTCCAATGGATGGGTTTGAATATTAAGCTTGTCAATTCTGCAGGGAAAAAAATAATTTCTTGCTGTTTCTTTCATTAAGCAACTCACTCTCCGATCTGACTTTTGAAATAGTACTACTATTATTATTAACATTACAACGTTAGCAGTACACTGGCTGGTTTTGACCCTACAGTAGAATTCAGTGACATCTGCTTTTTGTAATCATTCTTGATTTCGAATCTTGTGTTTTCCACAATGTGGTATTACTCAGCAGCCCTGAAATAAAGCCCCAGCATTCTCAGAAATAAAACTGTCACAGAGTTCAATATTATTATTTAATAAACATTCTAGAAGATTGCACATTAGAAGTAATTGACTAATGCTTTCAGTGTTTACTGAAAAATCTTTATAGAAGCCACCCAAATACTCACGAATAAAAATGCAGACAGAAACATGAGACATGTGTGCATGTTGCTGGGTCTTGGCATGTGGCTATAAATAAATTAAGAGTTGCTGTCTCTCAGAATGATCCGTTTCCTTTCTTGGGAAAAAAATATTATAATCTCAAGGTAAGATGAGCTCTCAAAATGGCTTCATCATCCCAGGATGCAAGAGGTGTAAAGTAAGGAAGTGCTATTACAGGGGACAATCCTAAAATTGTACCACGTTTTTTAAAATCTTTCACGTTCAGCAAAGGGCCTTTAAGAATAGAGAGCAAGAGCTAGGTACCCTTGTGGTGTGCTAGGACTGAATCTCTGAGCTCAGTCCAGACGGCCACAGAATAAGGCTTGGTGGGGTCCAAATGAGCATCTGGATAAGGGCAACAGCAAGAAGTGTTACATCTCTTCTTGATAAACTACTTCTTTTCTTACTTTTTAAATTTCAATACTTTGTAAATATGATCCCTTCTCTATTACAAAATGGGGCTTATTTCCAAAGCATTAAGGTAGCTACAGTTATGTCTGAAGACTTAGTGCTATTCACCAAGGATGGATGGATGGAGAGAGAGAGAGAGAAAGAGATGCTGTTGAAACAGCATCCCCCTCCCAGTTCATTAAATCCATGAAAGGGTTGGGGAGGCTGGGGCCCGAGGGGTGCATGTAGATCCAAGGTTCCTTTTTCTTACTCAGAACATCCTCCATTTCCTTTGACTTTAATGTGGGTAACAGAGAAAAACTGTAGTGTAAGTCTTAATTTGGGGATATCATAATTGCAGGCAAAGTATTATCTACCATATCCAGCCAGATTCACATGTATTGCTCTACCCATTTTGCAGTTTCCCCATCCCCCAATATTAAGTGCTGCTCTTGTCCACCCAAAGTTGTCCTTCCCTGGCCTAAAATATCCCATAATATGATTGTACAAAGTGCATTAAGGGGCTCTTCATAAAGCCCGTTGGTGCAAAATGCCCCTTTCTAAAGTGCTGTTATGGTAAGTGGGAATGATCTTGGGAGACAGGAGGGAGAGCCACAGACTGGACACTGGCATATAAAAGATCTCTCAGCCCACAGAAGGAGGGAGGGCATGGGGAATGTTTCAGAAGGGACCCTTCCTAATTTTCTGGACAGTAAAAGGAAAGAAGGGGAGAAATACTTTCAGTCTTGCAAGATTCTGTTAATGTAACCTTACAATAAAGATAGAGCTAGTAGTCCTGGTTGTGCTTCTTGTCTGGACTACCTCGCAGGGCTGACAATCTTCTAGAAGATTCAGCACAGCTGCTTCATAGACTTCTTCAAGTCATGTGTGTAGGGTGGGTGGGTGGGAGCAAATACAATGTTTTTATTACTGGAAGGTATTGACCAGTAATTTCACTGGAATATCCAGTGGCCTGCAGTGGTCCTTGTCTATAACTGAGGTAGGCAATCTGGTGTTTGTGGTCAGCAGTAGACCCACGAATCCCTTGGTTTCAACCAAGCTTCTGTCAAGGTGTTCTAAATTCTTTTAATAATAAAGAAGATCATTGGGAAGTTGGGCCACTGGAAAGCAAAACCTCAGCTGGTAGGGCCATAGGTGAACTGAATACTTCTTTAGGAAAAGCCTTGTGATTTGAAGAGTGCCATAAATATTTTTAAATAAATAAAACATAATAATTAAAAATGCAATGTTTGCAGCCCAGTGCTTTGTGTGGAAGTACTGGGAAGCAGGGTGGCGGTGGGGAGATGTCGGAGAAGTCAAGATGTTGGCTTTTTTACCCATGTTTTGCAGACATCCCTGGGAGAGTAAACTCATCGTGAGTATCTTCATGTCTGGGTGCGAGAAAGGATGACAAGAGATTACTTTCTAGAGAAAGGGTGTTTTTCTACTACCATGTCCACCATGGCAGCCTTTTTGAAAGAATACCTACTGCATACTTTCAGAATTCTAATTTGGCCCACTGGCTTGAAAATACAATTTACTGATGCCTTCTTTGGGTTTACCCTGTGCACCACTCTGAGTCTTTTAAAACAAAAACTATAGCTCAGTAGTTCCATTCAGGTGCCCCACACAAAGGTTGTACCTCTTGTGTATATATATATTTTTCTAATAGCATTGATCAAGATTGCTTTGCCGTGATGTTGAGCACCTAAGCAACCCTTGGCATGGGGCCTTATGGTTTTCATAAGATTGCCCATTTGCAAACACAGATACAAATAATGTCCCCTTCATCATTTGCTTTCACAGAACTTGCTCACCAAAGCATTGTAACAGTTAACCTTATTGCTTCTATATGGTTTGGTTTGGAGAAAAGCAAAATAAAACCCAACTTTATTAAGGCGTCTGCCAAGACCCCATCATTTTTTCAAGTGGTCAGCGAAACATAAGTCTAAGAACCTCGGCTGTACAATGTAATTTACACAGTAAAGCATATGATGGTTAGACCAAACACCCAATGCCACCCAGTGAGTTTCGTGGCTGAATCTCTATCTCATACTGAAATTCAAGTCCAAGGGTACTTTCTCCCATATTAAATCCACTTGTATTTTTCAAAGGCTGAATCACTGGTATAATCTAATCTGCGTTTAAAAAGTCACATACATCCAAGAAGGATTATTTAGCATTAGCAGCTGATTTACCAGCAAAATTGCTTAGAGCTAGAGTCAACCACACATGCTCCATTTTTACCTCTGACATATTTTAAATAAACCTTCTGAGAGCATTTATTTGAATGTTCGCATATGTATATGGATCACGCACACAAATAAACAGTTGGTGTTTATTTGAATACGCAAGCATTGAAATAAACACAGCTGTGTTGGACTATATGATTTCCAACTGTGATGTTTCTCATTCAAACAACTTGCCATGGTTCAAAACCACTTGTGCTCAGTGAGGTTCACCATAAGACAACACTGCCTTTCTAGGAAATTGCATTTGACAATTCAAGTCGAAAAAAATGTGAGATTTGCCGGTGGAGATAAGGGCATTGATTCAACTGTTTAATTCCTGGAACCATGACAAAACAAATACTTTTATTTTCTTTATTGCATCATAATTAATAAGGTATCCTATGCTGAGTTATGAAGGTAGAACATTGCTGTATATGAGACAGAACCTGCTTGAATGGGCAGTATTTCTTCAAACTCTAAAGCAGAGACATTTGTTTTCCTTATTCTTTGTTGTTTAATGGAGAAGAACATGAAGTTGAAATGTGTTTCCCTGCTTTCCATTCATGTTCAGGATGCTAACCACAGCTCAGAAAGAGGTGCATAAAACTAGCTATGGGAAGCTTTCATCTTGTTATGAAAAATTCTTATTTGGGTAGAAAGAAATTGGGTGAGGGACTTTGCTAAATCTCCTTGTCACCAACAGGAATCCCTCTTAGTGGTGTCTCAATAGCACAATTTTTGAAAAAAGAAGAGAAATAAAAGAAGTTCCTTTATGGGATTTAATTGAAAAGTGGGCAGCCAAATAGTCTAGAGACCACTGGACAGAAGACTGAACCACTTGTAACTAGGTACAAGCAAAAAATGCCATATTCTTTCACCAATTTGTATGAAAATGGGAAGGGAAAAAATACAAGAAAATTTCTCAGCCTGGTTTTAATTTTAAATAAAAAAATATATTAAAATTGAATTAGTTGTATATGCTCAGCTCTCTTGCAGCCCTGTATGCATTATATTATCAATTATAATGGCACTGTGTTAAATAATAATAACTTACAACAAACATATTCAACAGTTGGATGGTTCCATAACTTGTAATGGAGGGGGAGGGGGACAGGGAGAGAGACCTAAACTGACTTTTTTTTTCACCAAGGATGGTTTTCTTGTGAGACAAGGTGAGGCTCCTCTTTATGCAACAAGTGGCAGATTGAGTCCAAAATTCATCATACTTGGAATAACCCACTGAAATCAATTAAAGCATTAGTCATGATTAACTCAACATACACACACAGTCACTGTACCTACCCTTTGGAATAGGATTTCCCCCGAGATTCAGATGGTAGGATGGCCACAGTCCTACCTGTCTTTTAGAAACTTCTTGATTTTTCCCCTCAGGCACTGGACTGGGAGGTTTTATGCCTTTCTTGCCTTTTTTTTTTTTTTTTTTTACTATTTTGCTTGGATGAAGTTTTCTTTGGAACATCATCTTTTATTATATTGTATTGTCTAACTGGTTCTTGTGTGTTGTTTCTATTGTGTACACCACCCTGAGTCACACATCAGTTGGGCAGCTCTAGAAATTGATTGAGCTAATGTATGAATGAAAAAATAAAAGAAAGCTTTTCATGATAGCAATAGGTCTACTCTAAGCATGACTAACTCCAGATCAACCACAATGACTCTCTCCCCAGCATCAGAGAGGAAAGAAGGGAGAGAACCAACAACTACTCCTGAAGGCTGTTCCTCCTCCTCCTCTTCCTCCAGCCCCTGTCACCCAATAGGGCCATTACCACCAACTGCCCTGTGGGGAAAATTCTAGCGGTTTATTTATCTATTCCTTTTAAAATAATATTTATTGTATTATTTTATTTATAACTGTTTCACTTATAAGCCAAGTTGGCTTATCTCAAAAGGTAGACTATGAGTCATTATAATAAATAATGAAGAAATAATAAATTGCCGGTATGCTGAATGGTTATTAACTTGAGATTTTCCCATTTAAATGCAACTTTACTCAACATTTACTACTCAACAACATCAGTCCATATCTTATTACTAAGATATTCCAAGACCTTCGGTGAAGATTGGTGAGATATTTCATGCTATCAACAATTAAAATTTAGAGGATGACTATTTTAGACGATTCTAGACTTAGATTTAGATGTCATAGCTCTCTTTGGTTATGGCTTCTCGTAAATAATGTTGGACAGCCATAGTCAGTTGTGTCCTATAAAGTTCAGGTATTTATGATCTTCAGTTTTTACAACACAAATGTGTAGCTCAAGTGGTCTGGTGATGAATGTCCCATACAGATGGCAATATTTACCTTAGTTTCTCCACAAGAATTTTAAAAATTATGTATTGATACATCTTTGCTGGAAGTCCTTTATAATTTTAGAGGTAAAATGACCCAAACAATTCCAAAAATAACCATGGCAGTAAAGGAATAATTGCAGTTTCCCACAGCACCATAAAAATAACAAAACCTTAATGGAAACTGCAGTACTTTTCTTCCTTCCCATTCTCATAACTTTGCATACTTCCATTAATCTCTACATGGCCTTAGCCCCAGTGTTGTTTTTAAGATCTTTTGCATAATACTTCATACATAAAAGTTTCCAAGCATTTGTTACAAAAATGTTTGATGGCGAAGTTTAATCTCTCTTTAGCCAGAATAAAAAATCTGCTAAAGAAGGCAAAATCAGAATGAAATGGCCACTTGTCTTTGATGCACAAAATAGCATTTGTAGAATTTAGAAGGGTCAATGTCCTACTGTTAAAAGAACAATTAAAAGTTACTTTTGAAATGTTTTCGGTATAAGCTTAATTCTACTAAATATCAAATTGGTTTGGATGATATAAATGGGTATGTCTGTTACAGTGAAATTATATTTTGTGTGCCAAATTTTATTTATTTTATTTTTATTTATTTGTATTTCAAATTTAGTCACCGCTCATCTCACTCAAGAGATGGCATATTACTTGATTACTTCCTGTTGAGAAAGCCAGAAAAGAAAATAGCACATTTATTCAAAAGTAAGTTTTGCTAAGTTCAATGGGTTTTAATTCTAGATACTGGACCAATGGATTTCAGAGAAGTTTGCCAAGTCCTAGTAAAAGTTTAGAGATCCCTGCACCCATTCCTCTTGTCAGAACCATTGTGGTGTAGTGGCTAGGTCTGAGACCTAAGATCTCAGGGTCATCCATGGACATCAGCCACTGAAGTTCATTGAATGACTTTGGGCTACTGTCTTTCAGCCCTACCTCCCTCACAGCATTGGTGTTGGGGGAACATTGCAGGACAGTGTGCTATGCATCCCACCTTGAGCTCCTCAAGGAAATAAATCTAGCGAACAAACAAACAAATAAATATTGGGATAAGTTAGCTTGTAAAAAAATGCTCTGACTGATGCACAGCCGATGAAATTTCACAAACACGATGTCCCCTGAAAGACTCAAGATAACCATCTGAAATATTGTGATATACTTGTAATATTTGTTTGTACATGTATATATATTTAACATATAGTGAAATGCAGGAGAAAAACAATGTCGTACATCTCTTTTTCCATGTGGGGCTCTAATCTGCATTGGATGATCTTAAGTATTATTTTGCTAGCATGTGAAATTAAGGATATTGTACAATAGTTTGCACACTCTGTTAAGTCTCTCTTTTTTGGCATTGGAATTGATCTCTTCCAATCTGTTGGCCACTGTGTTATTTTTCAGATTTGCTGGGATAGCTTGGTTAGAACCTTTACTGATTCTTCTTCTTTTGCTTGTTGTATTTCAGTAGGTATTCCATGAGTTCCTGTAACCTTTACAGATGTTATCATACTGCTTCTTGTCTCTTCTAACAGCTCTCTGAAACTTTTGGTTAAGTTCTTTCCTGACATTTTTTTTTTTTTTTTACTTGGCTATGGCTTCTCTTCTCTTCTTAGCAATTTCCAGTTTATTCTGACAGACTTTTTTCTGTTTCTTCATTTTTGGCAGTCTTTTTTTTCACATTCATCCTTAACAACTTCTTTAAGTTCATTTCACAGTTCCTCTGGTTCTCAGTCAATGAGGTTCAGAACTTCAAAGCAATTCCTGATGATCTCCTTGAAATCATATTGTGATCATATTCTGGAGATTGGTTGGCTTTTCTCTTCATCTTTAGCTTAATTTGGAACTTCATATGAGCAGCTCATGATCTGTTCCACTGTCAGCACCTGGGCATGTCTTTGATGCTATAAGTGGCTCTTTTACCTCCTTTTAGCAATAATGTCGTCATTCTGATTTCCATGTTCTCCAACTGATGATGTCTGGTACAGAGGTATTGTTTTGGTTGTTTGAAGGCTATTGTTAGCTATGAAGAAATCACTGGAGTGGCAGAAATTAATAAGTAGGCCTCCTAGTTCATTTCAGTTTCCTGAGCCATACAATTCAACTACATTTTCTTCTTTAATGTTTCCAACCTTGCCATTCCAGCCTTCAATCACAAGCAGCACATCCTGCTTGCATGTTCTATCAATTTCAAATTGAACTTGGTAATAAAACTCATCAACCTCCTCTGATGGCACTTATGTATCACGCCATCAAGTTGGAGTATCAAGAATGTATGAAATATCAGGAATATCAGGAATGAATAAAGTCAAAGGTTTTGGCTGGGGTAACTTGGTTATTCAGGCAGACAAAAAGTCCCACCCATGGATTTAATTTTAAATCACAGATAAATGAATTGTTGCTTGCTGCTATTTCTGTTTAGCTCCTCATCTAAGACAGACAGACAGACAGGCACGCGCACGCACACACACACACACACACACACACAGATATATATATATGGTTTGTATTTGGCTTTATTTTCCTGGAACTTCCAGCAGTCCATTTCTTTTCTACAATAAATCCAAGCTAGATAGTGGACAATAATAATCCTATATTATTCTGCCAAATAAAAGCCTTTGCTCAGAGGAGCACGCAAAAACATTACACTGCGGTAAGATAATAGAACTGTTGATTTGTTTTGGTTTTGATTTCCTAAAAGGTAAACAGCTTCATTCGGTGGAAAATCAGACCGTCAGAGATTATTCACTTCTTCAGGCTTCTCTCTGTAATAGCAGCCTAACAATACTAGTTTGCAGAAAGCAAATATTAGCCTTTTATAATACACATGCATACTATGTGGCTGAAAATAATCACAGCCCTGAAAAGCTCCATCAGTACCAGATGTTATGCTATTTGTTTGTGATTCAGTCCAATGAATCAGCAATATCAATGCCATTTTATGAAAGGAGCCCAGACATTGCCAAGCCATCCTGAAAAAGCAGTTTGAAAGTCTGTTGAATGCTGCCCCTTTCCCATGAAAAATCCAGTTCCAAGTTCAAGGATGGGGCATATGCCTAGGACGCAAGAAGGCACATCTGGAATATGCTTCTGCTCTTCAAGTTTTTCTTTAAAATCTTCCCAGTGAGAAGAAGTTGTTAAGGGCAGATTTAGGTTAGGACACATAAAGATTTATCTGCTGGAAAGCAACCGGCGACCCTCTATAAGGATGAAACAGGGAGGTCAATGACAAACTGTTTCCTGCCCCAAAAGAGATGTCAATAATTCTTCTTGTAGCAGACAGACATTTGACTCCTAACCAGATATTTGGCAATTCCTACCCTCCACAGCTTTGCATGCTATATCAGGAAACAGGTTTTATTTTCTTTTTATTTTTTTTACTGAAAACTTTCTTAGCATAGTGCCTGAAAGTTTACAGCAAACTTTCCTAGAATACTGCATTTCTTCTAAAGTCATAAGCTTTTAGCCTAAGTACAAAATATATGTTGGAGGTGGGGGTGGAGGTTAATCCTTGTTTCCTTTGGAAGGAACCACCCATTTACTTAGACACAAAAAAGAAATGTTTAAGTTTCTCTTTGCTAGCTGAAACAAGCTATCATCCTTCCGTGAATCTCCAGCTGAAAGAAACAAATGTGAATAGCTGCAGGAGGTTAGAATATGTAAAGTATTTCCATCCACATCATGAACTAGAGATGATGGGAGAGGCAGATGCAGAGAGTGGAAGTATTTTATTAGCTGCACTGGATCACATTACTAAAGTCCATGTATTACATTTATGAATACACATGAAGATAAATGATTTCAGAACATTCTTTTTCATGTCATGCACTATAAAACTGAAAACTGCATCCATTAGTGACTAAGTGCATTTCTACTCATCCAATGAAGTTTCCTCTTTCTCCTCTTTCTCCTACAGATGCTCCAAAACTTCTATAAAGGGCACCTAAACTTTTTGGCTCAGCAACTCCCTAATGATTTATTGTACTTTTATACCATCCAATGACAGGAGTTCTCAGCTCAGTAATATACTGTTAACCTATACAAATGATAGAACAAGAAAGTGACCTGAAAAATGTTTTCTTATTGGCTTGTTAAAATATTGAAGAAATCTGTGTGATGGGATAAAGTAGAATTGAAGAGAAATCAAATTCTATGGCAATATTTGGTTGAATTAAAGATTAAGACTGTTAGAACTAAAAAGAAAGACTATAACATTGGCTTATTTGATCTAGGTTAAAATAAGACCTTTTTTGCAATGTTCTGGCAACCCTTTATGGACTTTTTGCTGACACCCGGATTAAAAAGTTGATGTTTTATGGATTTGCTTATAGATAAAGTATGGGATATGGGATGAAGATATCTGTTTAACCTTATGAGAGGTGAAGAGTTATTAAATTTGTTTATAATTGTTGTGATGAAGGTTGGAAGTCACTTCTTTATATGTTTCTTTTCTTTTTTTTTTACTCTTTCTTTTTTCTTTTTTCTTGCACTTTTTATTCTTCCCTTCCATTCTCTTCTCTTTCCCTAAGTTTGTATTAGTTTTCACTACTGTAATTAAAATTCTTAATAAAAATTATATTTTTTAAAACAGTAACATAGCATGTTTAAGTTCCTGGCTAAAATAAAACTGCAAGTTTGTAGAGGTGCATGAAAAAGGATTAGAGCAGAGGATGAAGACTGATCAAATCAAACAAAAAAGTAATTATAATAAAAGCTGGCAGAGGCAGCAGATTTTTGTAAGAAAAATAATTAAACAAAGGGCAAGCCCAGTATAAGGTGTAAGAAGGTACTGTGTTCTGTTTTACATCTTCCTATACTTCTGTAGCCTCCCTGGTTGCCTATACTTCTCTGAAAGCACACATACACACACATAGACAAACTGTGAGAGACATTATTTTACGTCTTCCATTGGGTTGTAATGGAAGCATGGGAAACCAGGGAGGTTGCAGACCGCAGGAGACATTATTGTACAACAAAATGCAGATGATTCATGCAAACTCTTGTGCCATTGTAGCTAAATATCTGCAAGAATATCACATTCCACACTTGAAAATATCCCTGAAATGATCTTATTTGAAGAAAATTTCAAAAGCAAATCCTTTTTCATCAAATTGACTGAGAAACAGTAGGGGGGAAAAATCAGCACAGCTCTGCAAGACTGATTCCTCACACACATTGATGGTTGACCTGATTTGGCTTCTAGGGCTTTATTGAGACTGGTGTGTATAAGTTTGAGAGACAGCTAAGAATACCCAAGTGGGCAATTTACACTCCCTAGTGCTTGTCTAGTGCTAGTCCAGCAACAATGTCATTATAAGAAAGCTTTGCAATCTTAGGCTAGCAGCCTGTATCCTGCAGCCTGCATCTCGGTGCTGTTCCTCAAGTTGAGTAACTGTACTGTATTTTGAGTGATGGGAAAATCCATATGGTCCAAAGGTGACATGAAAGTAACTTCATTAAGAGGTTGATGATTTTGATCTTCATTATAATATGACAGACAAGTAGCTAATAAAATCAAAATGAAAGTCACTTTCAACAAACATCAAGTGTGACTAAATGCAAGGATACACTTGATTTACCAAATCCAGAGAATTTGGCTAAGATTATTACTGGACTGCAAGAAATACCACATATACATCTAATGTTTTTGGCTAATCCCCATGTTTTAGTACTGATTTTGGAGAAGAAGAGGACGGAAAGAAAGCATGTAATGAATTGGGGCTTTTCCAGCTTGGGAAATGTTAATATAATTGGCATTTCTTATTGTTTCCCTTTAACTTAAAATCTCAGGCAAGCCATTATCATTCAACTCATTCTGTGACATGGGGACAATAATGTAAATAATGGCTTGAGAGGTCCTTAGTCTGTTAATTTAAGCCCAGCCTCATTAAACTGGGGATCCTGTACCTACTAAGTGGTCCCCACAAGGTTTTCTATCAAGCAAAGGGACAGATGATGCTGTTAATATGGCCCTTCACTATATTCTGCAACATCTTGAACTTTCGGGGTCTTATGCACGAGTTCTTTTTGTGGACTTCAGTTCAGCATTTAACACTATTGTACCAGAAATTCTGTACAACAGACTGATCCAGCTTACTGTGCCTGAGCATACTTGTAGGTGGATTATTAGTTTTCTAACAGGCAGAAAACAACATGTGAGGTTAGGCAAAATTATTTCCAGGACCCGGTTAATCAGTACTGGTGCCCCTCAGGGATGTGTGCTTTCTCCACTGTTTTTTTCCCTTTATACCAACGACTGCATTTCAAAGGACTCTTCTGTTAAAATTTTGAAATATGCAGATGATACAACTGTCATTGGTTTAATTCAAAATGGAAATGAGTCAGCATATAGACGGGAGGTTCAACAGCTGGTCTTGTGGTGTGGTAGTAATAACTTGAAACTGAATACACTTAAGACCGTGGAGATGATTGTGGACTTTAGGAAGAATCCTTCTCCCATTCCTCCCCTTACTATACTTAACAGTCTAGTATCAGTGGTAGAGTCCTTCAGGTTCCTGAGCTCTATACTTTCCCAAGACCTGAAATGGACGTATAACATTACAGCCATTATTAAAAAGGCACAGCAAAGGATGTTTTTCCTGTGGCAACTTAGGAAGTTTAAATTATCCTAGGAGCTCTTGGTGCAGTTTTACAGGGAATCATTGAGTCTGTTATCTGCTCCTCTATAACTGTCTGGTTTGGTTCTGCAACCAAACAGGACAGACTCAGACTCCAACGAATAGTTAAGTCTGCAGAAAGGATCATTGCAATCCATCTGCCTTCTGTAGAAGAACTATATACAGTGAGGGTCAAAAGGAGGGCAGAGAGGATATCTGCAGACTCTTCTCATCCTGGGTACAATCTGTTCCAACTTCTTCCTTCAGGACGGCGCCATAGAGCTCCTTATGTTAAAACATCCAGACATCAGAATAGTTTTTTCCCTCGTGCCATTGCTTTGTTGAATACCATGTGTTTTTTTTTTTTTTTTTGTTCTTATCCAAACGCACCGTTGATTTTGCTGTTATCACCGAAGATAAATTCCTTGTGTATGTTTTATACTTGGCCATTAAAGTATTGGTATATACAAATGGATGTCCATCTTGTCTTCTTTTCTATTTTTTATGAAAATCATAGTATTAAAAAAGGCCAATGGGGCCTTAGAGTCCAACACACTATTCAGAACAGGAATTCTGATTGAAGCATTCATGACTGATGGTTTTCCAGTCTTGATTTGACCACATCCAGTGAAGAAGGTTCTGTCTGTTATTGGCCCTGTCACCATAGTGAAGAGCCATCTTGAACCAGAAATAAAAGGAAAAAGCAAAGATGATGTAACAATATACAATCCTGGCAGCTACTCTGTGTTGAATAAACATCAGCCTCTCTCCATTCTTCTAGGTTCTGAAACAGAATATCACCTGATGGTAATATTTATTTAATATGTTTGGGGAGGGGATAGCCCTATTACATAAGGTTTATCTAATTTCTAGGCTGCAATCACTAGTGAAAAAGAGATTCTAGGGTATGAGTTTCCTAAAATGACTCTAATACTTACAACTGTGGGAAGCATAATCTGGTACTTTGTGGAGACCTCAGTCAGCTGAACTGGTCATTTAGTGATCTTTGGCAAATTCTGTTATTCAGTGGTATTTTGCAAATGTACATACATGCACAAAAGACACTTCCAGCAGTACTAGCAGGGAAATGACTAGTGTTGACTTCTCAACTGGAAACACTGATGGGTAGAGCTTTATGCCTACAATGTGATGCAACTACCATTAAGGGACCATTCCTGTGATTGGGGTTGAGGTAGCTCTATGAAGTAGAGGCATCCATATCATATCCAAGAAAAGCTTGAGGAAGGATTTTGCTTCACACTGGCCTACAAGTAATATCTGGATAAACTGATGATACAGTTTGTGCAGCAGACAATCTGAAATCCATTAGGAAAAATCCCACTGATTGTTTCAAAACTAGCAGTTTGTATTTTTAAGGCTTAGTTTTCTAACATAATGAGTTGAATAATGAGTATCGCTTCAGAAAGAATGTTGTATTTCACACAAAAGGCCAATAAATGCTTTTCCATCAGCATCCCTATTCGTTTTAAGAAATTCAATCCTAAAATTTCTTTCTATACCCATTCTTGACAAATGGAAATACTCTTGGGATCTCTAGAACTTAATAGCTTCTTTCAACTTACAAATCCATTGATTGTTCTTCCCAATGAAAAGAGTATTTAGTAGAATGGCATAGTATTTGTTAAAGTTACAATACATATCACATGTATTAATATATACAAATCAGATTATGCAACATAGAGTACATGGAGCTTTTATTCATGGCATACAGTAATTCCTTATAAGTTAATTGTTATCCTGGAACTATAAAAATAAGTACAAATTTAATAGTTGATTGGAAACATCAGCTGCTATAAAAGGCAACAAGTAAAAAACTTATACAGGGTAGAAAATTAGAATCAGTCACAGGAATATTGCATCCGTTGCACTGATAATACTTAGGTTCCGATTCAAAGTTAATTCATGGTTAAATTAGCAAGAACTTCCTGTTGGTGGAGACCATTGAATAACAGACCTTGGAAAGTGAAGGATTTCCCTTGGTTAGAGATTTTTAAACAGCCATTGGTGGTCCTCAATAGAAGGTGCTCTAACAGTGGATTTCTTACATTACCTAAGGCTTGTACTACTGTATATGATAGAACATTTTCCAAGCTCTATTTTAACATCACTATCATCAAAACTGAGTTTTGTTCTGCACACAATATATTATTATGTTAAGTAAGCAATGCTGACAGCTAAATTAAAATTTAGCATTATATTTCCACCTTTTTAATACCATTTGGAACATTTTGGTAAGAGATGACATAGAACGGCAGGCAGTTTTCATTGTCTAAAAATCCTTCTGAAGGAGGAAGATGTACATTGTACTTCCAGTTCAGAAAATATAGTTCTAACCATAACTTATCTTTCCTTCCAGTGAGATCTGAGTATATGTTTTCATTCCTCTAGCCACAGGAATATTTCCACACACCAAATACAACTTGTGTTTCTTTCTAAAATAATCTTAATTATACAATACTTGTGCATCTTCCAAGTCAGTCTTTCTAAAAAGCGCCATTGTTGTTGTTTTTTTTCCTTCTTTTTTTCAGACTGATCAACCTGAGAAGCGAAATGCCAAACATTCTACTGGGCATGCCTAAACCAGACCTGTGGATCCCAGCCTGTGCCTGACTGGATTGCATTCTATAGCTCCATTGCAGTGTTATTCCTCACAGCAGTCCTGAATCCACTGTTAACAGTAAGGAAGTAAGCAGTGGCTGTCACTGTCCCCTGGAACCCTACAAGGTTCCATATCCCCAGAAGGGTTCAATTTTGGAGTCCTTACTTGGCAGTGCACAATTGGCACCCAGTCCATGAGAGTTGTGATAAACGCGGCAAAACCAGCAGAGATCATAATTTCTACTTCCACAGAACCAATTAAGAGTACCTGAATAGGAACAATCTAGAATGATATCTGAATGGGAGCACTCCAGAAGTTTAGTCAAAATACCAGTTAGAGCGTTCAGCTTCTATTTTTTATTTCCACATATTCATGTTGGATTTAGAACACTGAAAACCTGCCAGTGGGATCAAGAGATTTCAATGTTCAGAAAGGTAGTGACTTTTGAAGGGAGACCAAATTAATTGTTCCAAAAAACCTTCAGTTTATACGAATGTTTGGAATTTGTTTTAGCAGATCTATACATTTGAGACTGGACATCCATATCATATCCAAAAAGGTCAAGGAAGGAATTTGTCACTAATTCCAAGAGCATCTAAACTGTCCTTCTTTGCAGGAATTCCTTGTAAATCTCAAGAGCAAGAGACAAACATATTATGTTTACAGTGGATAACACTATTGTCAGGTCCTGCCTTTGCTTTTAGAATGCTTACAATTTAGGTTTGGTTTAAGTGCAGGCAGATGGTAATGCAGAGCACAAGGAACAATGAAACAGGTGGTCTAGTGATTTGAGATTATTTCAATAGGTGAGGACTCAAGTTTCAAGGCAAAAAGAGAATATGAAGTGGCTTGAAGCAGTTGAGAAGTCCAAGATAAGGTAAAGTCAGAAGATTTAATGCAACTGATAAGAAGATTCAGATTAGTAGGTTTTGTGGAGTTACAGGTGTGAGTACAAATCAGATAGATCTGAAATTAAGGTGGTTCTTGCTATCAAAGGTTACCAGGTGTCTTTCCTATATAATATCAGGAATTAGTCCAAATCTATAAGGACGGGGTCAGAAAGATTAAAGCTCAGAATGAGTTGAGGCTTGCAATGAACTTCAAACATAACCAAAAAAGGGTTCTTGAGGTATATGCAGAACAAGAAGAAAGTCAAGGAAATGGTTAGTCTGCTGGCTGGAGAAGATGGCTAGATGGTGATGGACAATAAGGAGAAAGCTGAAGTGGATCTGTCTTTTCACAAAAGGAAATAGTGGTCCAGCCTGTCAGAAGTTCCACCATGGGGGCAGAAGAGAAATGCAGTCAAAATACACAAAGTGATGAGAGAACACCTAACTGCCTGAATGAATTCAAGTTTCCTTCATCTAATGGAATGGTAACTGAAGTGGCAGAGGGCGGGAAGGAGGGAATTTCTGCCCTGGCCCTATTCTTACACAGAGAAAGTCATACCATAATGGAGAAGAGCACAGGAGTGAAAGTGCATTTGGTTCTTTCTTATATGCAAGGTTTCTATTTCCTAAAAGACAGTTGCAATATATTGGATGGTGGTAGTGGTGGTGCTGGGTGTTATTATTAGTAGTAGTATTGATTAAGTATGTTAGTGATCTTGTATCATACCTTCATTACCTTGGCCTGCCGTTATATGCTATAATTCTTGCAGACTCACAGTTGTTAGTTCTTCCAGCAGTTTAAGTGAAGCAGCAGCAAAACAAAAAAATGAAACACTTATTCCTGACTGTAGTGTCTTTTGTCGATCAGTAGAAAATACACTGTACTCTACTACAGTGTTTCTCAGCCTCAGCAACTTTAAGATGTGTGGACTTCAACTCCCAGAATTCCCCAGCCAGCATGTTGGCTGGGGAATTCTGGGAGTTGAAGTCCATGCATCTTAATGTTGGTGAGGTCGAGAAAGACTGCTCTACTATATTCAGCTTTCAAATGGTATTTTATTTTATTTATTTATTCATCAGATTTGTCACCACCCATCTCGTGAAACGACTCTGTGTCTATGTGCTGTGTCTATTGGAAAACCAGCCCGAAGCAGAAGGGAGAAAGAGGCTTCTAATGGTGTGGGACTATATTGCATAAGATGCTGCTGTCACTTAAAAAAGTTTTATTTTAGAGTGCACAAGGTAATTAAAAGGAAAGCAACACTGAACAGTGTATGTTTGCACAGGCTGTTGGAATGGATCCATAATATTTGAACGGCTGGGAAGCATCACTCACACATTTTCTAATTAGGATAATAAAAACAGACAGCCACGTGGCTATCTAGCTTCATTGTGACTCTACCACACTCCTTATTTACATGACTAATAGTACAGTTCACATTCGCTGCATCTAAGGGGAAACGCAGTGTTAAGAGCTTATCGGTTTCCTTTCTGTGGATGTTTAATATATAATTTGAGTTAACCAGAAACACACTTTCCATAATGCCTTTGTATCTGGGGGCTGAACAACATCATTTGCTTTCATGGTAGTAAATAGAAATTCAAAGTTGCTCTTAACATCGTAGGGTTCAGGACGCAGTAACTCCAAGCCACTAGAAGCAGGATCCAAATCTATTAGAAACATAACGTCCTGAAACGAATGTTTGAATCTGTTGTTGCATATAGTAGAAATCCTTATCTAGATTATGGGATCTGTTTGGCGCTCTTCATAGGCACTCTTATATTCCAGAAACTATAATCCTGAATTTTTTTTAACTAATCTATATATAAATGTTCATGATTCCTGTTTATTTTAAAAGCTCTTTTTATTACTAAATTTGAAAGCAAATTAAACTTGCCTTCTTCAGGTATATATATACTGAGGAAAGACTTGTAAATTGTTCTCAAATTATATTTTAACATAATTACTAGCCTACAAAGTAGCAACAGAAAATCTTCAGATGCAGATTTTTTATTTAGATACACTCATGTGCTATAATATGAATGATTTCATTAAGTCCCACCTAGTAATGGGGCATGTTCGTTTTACTGTACAGTACTGGCGTTGAACCACACTTGTAAGTCAGATACTCCTAGCTTACATAGATTTTCAGGAATCTGATCTTGGAAGTAATTAGAGGGTTTTATTTATTTATTTATTTATTTGGGATAAATAAATATTTTATTTTAATAAAAAAATTGTTGGCATTTTCTGTGTCTTGCTATAATAGCAACTTTTAAACTATCTTTCTTTCAAGGATGGTAGGTATCATTTATCTCACAACATCAAATATCTAAAAAGCATGGAAAAAATTCAAAAGAGAGCAAGAGAGACACTTTATTGTAAGTTGATTATTTCAAGACTGTATATCAACAAACTAAATATGGACACTGTAAGGACATACAAAGTAAAGTCTCCCTCAGATTGATCCTAGCTCCTGATGACTCCATTTATACAATCATGTTGTCTTCCAGATTTTTAAATATTTCCCAAAGTAATCTACACTGAGGTGATTTTCTAGTACAGGTAGTCCTCTGTTAATGACCACTCATTCAGCGACCATTCAAAGTTATGATGATGCTGAACAAGGAGACTTACAAACAGTCCTCATAGTTGTGGCCATGCAGCACCCCCACAGTCACATGATTGTGATTCAGGTGCTTGGCAATGGGCTCACAATTACTTTTTTTTAAAAGTAATTTTTATGACAAGAATATTTTACATAGGTTTAAAAACATAAAAGAAAAAGTAGGAAAAGAAGGCAAATATCAAACAGTAAAAGAAAAAGTGAAGGATAACAAAAGAAAAAGAAAAATGTCTAAATAAGCAACTTCCTTTTTTTTTTTTTTTTTGTCTAGAAGATACCATTTAGGTGGGACAAATTGGAAGGCGTGATTTTGACTTTTAAGCACCAGAGATTTTATTTAATTCAATCCAAAAGGTGAGAGAATTTTTGGAAAGACAAGGTAGAACTGGAGAAGATGCAAGTGATGCAAACAGAAGGAGTTAAGCAGTTAACATCACAAGAAGTTGAGGAAGATACTGCTACATTAGGCACCACAGGTACAGACTTTTCAAAATATATAAAATAAACATGGAATTTAAATGCAACCAGCTCGCAATTACGATGGTCTCAGTGTCCCACGACCACATGATTGTCATTTGTGACCTTCACTGCTGGCTTTCAACAAGCAAACTCAATGAGAAAGCCAGCAGGAGGTTGCAAATGGCAATCACATGAGTGCGGGACGCTGCGACTGTGTGGGATTCATCTAGCGACAGCAACTGGAACTGCCGCAATTGCCGTCATAGGTTGGTGCACTCACATGATGTCATGCTTTAGAACCATATCACCTAGCAACGGAGTTGCCAGTCCCAATTACTGTAGTTAAGTGAGAACTAGTTTTGTTAGTACTTGGATGTAGTTTCCCATCCAAGTACTAAGCAAGTCCAACCCTGTTGCTGTTGTTCCATTAATTAAGTTTTCTGCTTCCAATATAACTCTCCATTTCTTCTAGTATGCAACTTTCTTAAATAATGTACTTTTTTTTAGGCTATATCTTTTCAAAAGAGAGTTTGGGTGGGATATGAGAGACATTAGTGAAATCTATTAATCCATGTGGAATATTTTGAGAAATTATGCAGTTTTGAAATTGATTGTAAGAGCCAAATCTGGAGCCTTCCCCAATTGTTTTTGGATTTTAGTTTCCATGATCCAAGGACAGGGCATCTCAGTAGCATCAGATTTGGGAAAGTTGTCATAAGAAATAAAGAATTTTCCTAATGACTTTTCATGATTCCAAAATATATCCTGCTTTGTAACAAGAGATAAAGATTCAACGCTTTGTAAAAACAAAACGCAATGTTGTGTAATAGTAAAAACATTGGACTGGAGCAGGAAATTCAGATTTAAGTCCACACACAGCCAAGGAAACTCAAGAGGGTGATTTGGGTGATTCACTGTCTCAGAGCCCCACTTACTACACAAATTACTTGTGGGGATAAATCAGAAGAAGGAGTTTGAATCATCTCTGTACACTATGAGTCTATTGTGACCACTAGGAGAAATGGCAAGACAGGGGTGTGAGAGGAAAATTTTAGTAGCCTTCTATATGTTTTAATGTTAGTTTTGATTGCATTTAATAAAGCCAAGTTAGCTTCTTGTGACCTGTAGGGCAATGTCAGGAAAAGTCAAATGCAAGACTAAGCAACTTGCTGATAGGAAAAGGCGTGACAGGGATGAATAGAACAGGAAAGTATGGTAAAATTAGCACCAAGGAAGTTATGATCCAGTTGCTAAACCTAGGAGTCATGTCTGTGGTTTGGGGTTTTAAAGGATAAAAAGGATTGCATCTGAGGGGGTCGGTACCATTTTGGTCAAGTTGTCTACCTGACAGCTCGGTTAAAATGGTTGACATTGCAATGTGAATCTAAGTGAGTACCATGTATGTTATTGGTTGAACTTTGCTTGCTTATTGAACTAACATTTAATAAAGCTTTTAGAACTCTGAAGTGACTTGTTTTATGGTGTGTCTGCCTCCTGTGTTTAACGTGGTTTTTTCCCTGACAGGGGAGAAGGCCTTTACACACACTATACCTGTGTGTCAGGGCCTATTGTTAGTCAAATGAGCATCTGTGATTAAGAGACAAGGCAGCATATCCTATCAGAAGGGCTTCTGCTGAATTCAAGAATCCAATAGGAAGAAATTCCATTCTTTGCTTTCTTGAATTCCTAGAGAAAAGGTAGGATGAAAATCTAAGAAATAAAAACAGATAGCAAATTCAAATGTAAAATTCAACTAAGCTTGCTGTTGATTTCCATGAAAAATGTTTAGCTTACGTCCATGGATCTGATGGATATACAATAACATGAGCTGACATCTCAGATGATGGTGATCCTACATACCATGTTGAGAACATAAACAGCAGAGAAAGTAAAAGTTCCTGCACAAGCCAGAATGAGCCAGCTGTTGGGTTTTCTTTTTCTTTTCCTTATTTTGAATAAGACTTGTTATTCCCCTGGACCACTGTATGAATTTTGATATGTATAATATCTGAAAAGCTGAAAGAAAGATATCTAAACACAGGGATTTGCTGTACTGTTCTAAAATGAAATCAAGAAGGGGCCAAACATCACATTTCCCAATCACAGCAAAACATGCTTTGTTTTATTACACACTAACACTCTAACAATTGTGAATGCTGACATGTCATCACTGAATTAGGAAACGGGGTAGACTTAAGCAATCCTTACACAACAGCAACACGTTACTATATTGCTGAAACTATGTCTCAGAGGCCATATATTAGACTGCAATTCTATCTACACTTACCAAGGAGCAAAATCTATTGAATATGATGGGGGTTACTTTCAAATGACATGCCTAAGACTGAACCTTTGCCCCTTAGACACAAAACAAACAAACAAACAAGAATATTCATATAACACTTAATAAACACTAAAGTTGAGACAGTTTATGTCAAAGGAGCAGCAGTAGGATGGAGCACCTCCCCTCACAACTGGCCCCAACATCAAAAACAAGGAAACAATATGTGCTTCGTATGCCTATAGCGTCCGGCACCACTTTGGTGGTGAAGAACTACCCAGCCATCAAGACAGTCACTGAGCTTGTGTTAAAAACATCAAGTAGAGAAATGTCAGGTTGCAAGCAATGGCATCTTGAGTGGAACAGTGTATTCAAGGAGTAGCTTATGACTCCCAGATAGTGTAGCTTCAGCGCTCATGGCTGATCACTGCCAGTTGTGCTCTTATGAAAGCTAGAAGCTTCTAGTATACAACTCTATACTTCAGACCAATTAAATTCTGGAATAGCTTCCTTGATTAGTGTATTTCTGTGTGGTCATTTTGAATTGTGTTTAACTTTCTGGAAACCACCACCTGAGAAGGCTTTTCGCTATGTCTGGTGAATTCCAACCATTGGAAAGGCATCTTATGCGTCTTAAACCTTGGATCAGACTGGGTCTGAGACTTTCCTCTAATGATTTAAATCCCAGATTGCTAATAACTTTGCTAAAACTCTGGAGTGAGGAGCATGTTTCACCTTTCCTGAATATTGGTTTTAAATCTTGAAATTTTGAAAATTAATTTTAGAAATGATTCTGTAAGTACTGCAGTACTTCTGTTCATTTGTATTTGGAAAGAAGGAAAGAAGGAAAGAAGGAGAAAGAAAGAGAGAGAGAGAGAGAGAAAGAAAGAAAGAAAATCTGGAAGCACCCCAAATAGTTTCATGTGGTCAAACAAATCTAGTACACTCCATAAAGTAACAAGTAAATAAGACCATTAACTTAAGCATATTTATAAAGATGGTGTTTCTTTAGAAAATAGTGAGAGTTTCATTTTGCTGCAGATGTGATTAGGATTAAGTAACAATATCAATCAGTGTTGATTAATCGCTCGCCACCACTCCCAACAAAGTAAATAAGTACAATTAAAAACATTACTAAAAAATTGCCATTGGAGGTCTCGGGACAACCACAATGTTTATTTGTCATTCTTGCAAGATAAATTGTGCCCAATTTAGGAGACCTTTTCCCTTCCAAGACTTAAAGCCATGGTACTGAAAGGCTGTTGTGATTCAGATTGAGTGTGTTCAAGAGAGGAACGTATCCTGTGTATGGCATGTTTTTGTCTTTTGTTTGTTTTGTTTTTGTTCCTGAAATGACTTAGTCTTTTTTTCAATAGGACTTTTTTTCTGTTTCCAGTGGAGAAAAAGGCTAATACCACCTTGCATACTTTTCTCCTTTGAGGTTGCTCAAAGTGCCATCATGCCGTGATACCCATCCGAGATGACATGGAGATGTAAACACATCAGCCTTTTATTTTATTGGTGGAAGCTTAGAGTTGCTTTGCTGGTAATGAAGAATGAGAAGAAAAAGAGATCCCTCTGCTTCCAGCACTTGTCAAAATAACAATGGGATAGTATTCGTTACTGTTTGCATGGACAGCCGCCAGCCAAGTAAGTCACTTTTAAAAAAGGGGGGAGCCCCCAAAACAAAATAAAACCTCACACCAGCTAATAAAAATGTCTCTTTGGCTTTTGTAAGGACTGAGAAAATGACCTCTCAGAAGTCAGATGAGATTGGCAAAGCGCTCCAGCCAAGTCTCACGTTGGTTTTCACCATTTTCAAGCAACCAGAAAGCCTGGCTGAGCTGTAGAAGCCATGGCCAGCTGCAAGTCCTCGGCTAAGGCAGGATGGCAATGGGTTTCAAACAAGGGCTGCCTGTCAGCAAGCTCTGAAGCCAGGAAGTGGTGGCTTCTGCCAGTGTTGTGCATCATATAAATGGGGGGGCGGGGGGGAGGGAATGACTTGTTTTGTTAATGAGACATCCCCTTGGATTTGTTTCATATGGGCTCCATGGGGTCTGAATCAGAAGGCTTTCATACAGGCAAAATTGAAATGAATCGATCAGAAGCTCAGCCTAGGAAGGAAGTGTGAAACAGGATTTTATTGTATAAAAAGAAGGTTTCTGCAGTATCTATTTCCCCTCTTTAATTTGGGGGGCGGGGGGGGGGAAACAATACAGAAAAACACATACTCAGAAGCAACAAAATAAAAATGATTTTAAAACTCCAAAAGCAACTTTACCCATGGTACCTAAGTCATTTTTTTTGCCTGTTTCATGCTTTATAAAAGTCCTCATCACATATTCCCTGGAATCCAGGAAGAGCTAACATGGAATAGTCACTGGCTTCGCGTGTTATATATACTATACTGTTTATACTCTCTAAAAAGAGGATTTCAAAACTCATCATGGATCCTTCTGGGAGCAGGCTTGGCGTTTGCTTCCAGGATATCCGTGGTGGGGTGCTTGCTGGCCCTGGCAGGAATGAAGTTTGGCTAGCAGCTGTCTTTTTCCAGGAAAAAAAATGCCCTTTTAAAAATGGGATCAGAGTTCCTGATTTCTTTTTTTAATTTCTTTTTTTAATTTCTTTTCACAGCTTATTCACAGCAGTGGAGCAGGGCTTGGAGGTTTCATTTGGTCTGCTTTTGCAATCCAAGGGTCATTAGGTAAAATGGGGGAAAGGGTGTTTAGGATTTTCGCTGTGGGCCATTTTTCTTTCAAAGTTCTTGTCTGAAGCAGCTTTTCACCCTGCAGAAGAAAGTGAACCAGTAGCCATATCATTTTTTTCCCATTTGATAAAAATTAGTCTGAGTGGATTATTATTATTTTTTTTCAGGACAAGTTTGTCAATTATGATCTTTGACAACAGGTCGCAGCTTTACCCTAGGTGATTGGTAGGTAATGTAGGAAAAGCATTTGATGCTACCTGGTGTCACATCTAGTTTGATCTTTTTTGTTTTATAGGCTTTATCTGGATTAATGATGGTTTGATAACTGTGTGATTTCTTTCAGCCTGCTTGAAAAAATGTTCACAATAAACAAGAAATAAAAACTTTAGAAGGCACGCTTTTAAGTTCTTATTTTGAGTATTGTATAGGTAAGCCCCATTGAAGCAAACCACTTTCTCCAGCATTTGTCATCTAGACAAATAGATGCTCCAACTTCCTGTTATTTGATACTCTTGCTACTGAACATGGAATTTAATTCAATTATCATTTTCAATAAGGGGCAATGTAGTTATTAATATATCTCATGAAACACTGTGCAAAGCTGTCTCTAAAATGCATGCATACATAAGCACACAATATGAGAACCTGAGTTTCCAACTGGCATCTCAGGGAGGCAGTGAAGGACAGGAAGGCCTGGCGCAATATGGTTCATGGGGTCACGAAGAGTCGGACACGACTTAACGACTGAACAACAACAACAACAAATCTGAAATATTGAAATATTTTCCCCCCTGCACAAAAACCCAAAAAGCTTTATCAGGGCAGCTTATATTTATTATTACTGTCTATTCTTTTTCTGGAAACCTTGCCTCCCTGCAAGTGTGTCCTTAGCAATTGCGCACTGATTTTCAGGAGGCACTACTGAAAACAGCCAACAGGAGAGGTGTGCTGCTTTGCAGCAAGTTCCCTCCTATCCCAAGGGTCCTTGGGGAATTCCCCATGGCCATTCAGTGGGTACTCTGTGGCTTTCATAGAGAAGACTGAAGTAGAGATAAACAGATCCAAAGAATTCTTATCTCAGCCTGACCAATTCTTTTGGCTTGCTCATTTGGGAGATACGGTTCCCCTTACCCAGAATCCCTATATTGTTCCCACTTCTGAATCCATTTTAATCTTTTTAAAAAAGTTGACACATCCGAGAAATTACAGAAAGAGTTTTGATTTTGGGGGCAGATTCCACAAGTGGTGTATGAAGTGACAAAGAGCTTTGTACCACCAAAGGAACATAATTCAACCCATAAGGTATGGAGGTCATTCAAGCTGCCCAAAGTCTTTGAGTTATTCCAAGATCTTGTTCTGCAGTTCCAGCATCTTCTTTTTTTTAATGTTGCCCAGTTGTATGTAATAAGAAAAGATTATTTATCCTTTAAAGAAAGATCTCGTTTCCTATGCCGTTCATTGCTAATCATATAAATTTCCATTGGCAGGAATCCATGATGACATTGTGTATGTATGGGTGTGTGAAATTGTAATACCTCACCTGCATGTGCTTACATGCAGTAAATATATAGGTAAGGTACCATGATAACATTGCAACATTGCATCTGACTGGAAATATTTAATCAACATTAGGATTAGAATCTTAATAGTTTCCAAATCTCTCTCTCTCTTGCTTTTTTTCCTTGTGCTTTCCTTTTCATTGGCAGTCAGACTTGTTCCACTTGTAACAATTTAATGAATTCCATACAGAGCTTCTTTCAGAACAAGCATTTGAAAAGAAAGTATGCCACAAAAGGGAAATCTTCATGTACTGCTGTTCTATTATGTTATACAGAGCCTTAATTAATTTTAGTCTAGGCCCATTCTGTACTTAATCCCAATCTCAAGTGCTGGTAGCCTGTCCACATTGATTTCCACAACAAGCCAATTATGGAAAAGAACTAATTCTAGCCTTTATTATTTTTCTAGAGGAGCAAAACATACTTAAATTTCTGTGGAGCTGGCTTTGTAGAGCACTTCAGATTAACAACAACCAATTTAAATTACCAGGAACCTGTCTCTGAGCAAAGACTGGGCTTTTATTAAAGGTTTTTCTAAAGTTTAAACTTTAGAAGTCAACATACAATGAGACATTTCCACAAAAACTAGCAGCAAATCAGCCGCACCTTGATCTATTGAAGCCCAAATGTCTGTCTGAATGGGGAGGGAAAAAACCTACCCAGTTGCAGAAAAGCAGCATGGATGACAGGCAGGGATCCTGGTACAAAACCTTTTCTGCCATTTGCCTTTCTGGAGTACCTGAGCAGCCATGGTTACAATGGGAAAAAATTCCAGAACTGGAATAAACCAAGTGTGTAACTGAATATTATGCCATTAGGAAAATAACAATATAAATACTTGGGCTATATTTTGAATTATAGATGAGACTATAGCATAGAAATAAGGAGTAGGATTTTATAGGAAAAAGTGGCTTTTCAGTTAATACATAAACATGTTTGCTGTCAGGATTAAGGATTGGAATTTTATTAATGGATTGTATGCAAAACATCTTTTTTGAGGAGTACAAGCATGAACAGTGACTAAAACACTAATCTGGAGAAGTTTTTTAAATGTATATTTAGATAAAATTATTGGTTTAACAAGTACAAAATGGAAGAGATAGAGAAATTGTCAAAATCATTGAGAAAAGGAAATTGGATGGAGAAGACAGTAGGAGACAACACTAAAAAAAGAACTTATCTAGCTGCAAAAATCCAAAACGCTAGATCCATCAAATAAATATTGAAAACTGTAACTCTTTGCTACTCTTCAGTGATCATCTGATTTTTTGTGGCCCAGATACAGTGGGCATATTTGAACACAAGCAAATAGTTATTAAGCATAAATCAGACTCAAACAGGGACAGGCTGAAAGTAAAGGATACAAGAATACCTGAGTGGAATAGGAAGCCCTGAAATAAAGGGTCAAATTGTAGGAGAGTGGAATCAGCCTAGGATCTGTGGGTAAATGTTACAATTTGGGGGCAGATCCACATGTTAGAAACCAAGTCACTTTTGGTCTAAAACTAAGTTGAATTTACACATTCCACTGAATTTCTAGTGCAATTTCTGCTCTTCCCATTTGCTGTGCTACTTCTGGGAACTGTTTAAAGTCCAATTTCAACTTCTTGCTGGAAATAGCAAGTTGCAAAGTGTTAGCTGTCTGGTACTATTGTATCAACTGAAGAGAGTGTTTACTGCTACTCTGTCAAGACTAACACCTTCAATCCTATTAGGAGTTCATACCTTTTATCTTCTTGTACTTCTTAATAAATGTCACTAATGCAAGAACCTGTTCCTTTTCTTGATGCCAAGAATGAAAATATAAGTTGCTTGCATGAAATACTAAGGCAACCACATATTTACTGCAAAAATTTAGGCTACCTGTAGAGGACAGCAAAAGAGTTGTGTATCTGTGTCTCTTTCTAGTGGTTCATTGGATGTTTACAAGTATATATAATAGCCTTTTGAAATAAATAAGACTAGCTATTGTATCCTGTTTTTGCATTGTTTTGAAAATGCGCATTAATTTTAACACAATTATTTTTCTACAAAATACACTTCTTTGGCCTTTGGGACAGTACTGAGTATGAAAGCCAAAAGCATGGTTTTCTGCTATTTTGAGGTTGGAAACACATGCAAACTTTAGAGTAGGATCTAAAATCGTATGAGTGA
Source organism: Python bivittatus (assembly GCF_059951505.1). Lineage (NCBI taxonomy): Eukaryota > Metazoa > Chordata > Lepidosauria > Squamata > Pythonidae > Python > Python bivittatus. The sequence continues at coordinate 18,780,381 of NW_028277086.1, read as the reverse complement.
TTGTGGGGAGGCTGAGAAAGGAATGGAGGAGAGAGCAATGGGTGAGTCAGTTGATATTACATCTGAAATGGAAACTCAGCCCAGGTGGGAAGAGATCTGGGAAAAAACATTTCAAAGTATTCCAAGTGCCTCTGCATTCCTTAACCCACTTGAAATGAGTTTTATAAAAGTCTAGGCTGGATTAACGGTTTATTGCTTTGTCCACATATTGGGGCACGTTTTATCATTAATTCACAGAGACGCAGGCTTTGAAACTTGCTGGATTTGTGTAATTAGGAAAAAGAAAGAAAGAAATATTCCAAATATGTAAACAGTATGGCATTATTTGAGAAGTTTTGGTTTCAAGACAATTACAGTAAGTATGTGAATCTGGTTTCGATGGGCCATGCAGAAGGCATGGGTAAAGTGCTAAATGTGCAAGCAATTATGGAACTTGGCACAGTAGCACTATTTATACTTCAAACTGTACATTTGCTGCTTTGGGGGAGGATGTTTACTTAACCAGAGTCTATTAAACATGCTGAAGACTATCACTGAAAAAAGTGCTGTGCTGGGAAGCATCTTTCACTGATGAAGCACAGAGACAGCCAGTCATCAAATGAGAACGAAAGGTTGATAGAAGTTGGCAGAAGGCAGAAAATCCTTAGGTGTCTTTTATCTCTCTTTTTTTAAAAAAAAATCTGTGCTGAAATGCTGGAGATGGTAGGCAGGATTCTTATTACTGGAAGCTGGAATCTCCTGTTCGTTTATATATTTGTCACTCTGTTCTATGCTTGTCTCAAGAAGGAAATTTGGAAGAAACGTCTGGAATTAAGGATATGCTAATCTGCCATGGTATGATTCTACCAAATTTGCTATTTCTTTTTCTTATTTATTAGTTCAAGCTACCTTAGATATCAAACAAATGCAATCCATTTGGAGAGATGATTCTATTTAAATTTGCTACTTGGACTGACAAATCAGATGCATTTCATTCAAAGTCTCAATGTGTACAAAGTGGCATGAATCTTCAAATCAGTCCAAAGACAGCTGACTCAATTTGATGCAGTGTACTGCTTTGACAATTTGGTTTAAGGATTCAGTAATTAAATCACCTTTTAAGCAAAAGAGTTCACACAGCCCTATCAGAAATGTTGAAAGGATGGGAAGGGAAGAAAGAGAAGGATGAGCACACATCAGCCTCCTTCACCAACTCTTCGTGATTTTTCTGTAGTGCCAGCAAAACAACCTAGCATTACTGTATTTCATTGATGTCACATATTGGCCTTTGGCAGTTGTTTAAATCCTGTATTATTTCTTCATATGTATGCTGCCTCAATTGCACAGTGATTCAAGGAGGCTTATGCCACAGGGTTAAAAAACAGATGAATAACAGTTAAAACAAACAGACAAAACAAAACAGCACAGGACACAATTAGGGGAAAAGAACACAAAAATATTCCCCACCAAACTATCCTCAGGGAACAGACCCCTCTATCCTACCCCAGGCCTGATGAAAAAGTCAGGCTTTATGGCTTTGCATAAGCCCAGCAGAGTCAGGGCCATACAGATTCTCAGGAGTCCCCCCACCCCGCCCTTTCTTTCCTAGGAATAGGCATGTCTCTTAGGTCTCACAAGGTGACAATGATTTACAGCTGGCAACTGAGGCATGCCAACTTTTCCAGATCTTACTGGCTGGGCAAAAACAACAGGAGAGAAGCAGTCCCATAGGTAACCAGGACCCAACCAGAACAGTTATATAAATGACAACCATTTGCTGAAAAAAAGAGGCACAAGATTAATGCCATCCCAGATATTGCAAGAGAAAAAAAATGCATATTGTTCTCAGGTGACTTAATCTGGCAGAGAGTTCCAGTTGAAGGGATCTACACAGGGCCAGGTAATTTTACTGAACTGCTGAAATTCTGGGAAGATGTCAGGGGCATTGTCACAAAATGAGTGCCTGGGGTTTGTTTATTCACAAAATCACTGCTACGTCACAGCATCTGTGGTAGTGATCAAAACCAGCAAGATGGCAATGGAGAGTCACAATGCAAGATCTACTCTTTTGAAATATGTGCAACCGCAAAGCATATACAAAAGGAGACCGACTTGCACTATGACTCTCCGTCAGCCATCTTGCTGATTTTAACCCCTCTCCCCTTGGATGCCACTGCTGCTATGATGGGCATGGTAAGTCAGAAAATACTGATTTCCCAGAAAGCAAATGGGTGAGGTTTTCACAACTATATGCTCTAGATACCTGGATGTTCTCTACCACTTTAGTTTACCTTTAGTTTTTTTCTAGGGTCTGGCACATTTTCAAATAGAACATTTGGTTTTAGCTTTCCATAATTGTCATTCTCCAGTTGGTATCTACATGGGGTCCTAAGCCATTATTTTGTAAATTGATGCTTTAAATATGCAGACTTTCCATTTATGGAAGGAAGGAAGGAAGGAAGGAAGGAAGGAAGGAAGGAAGGAAGGAAGGAAGGAAGGAAGGGAGGGAGGGAGGGAGGGAGGGAGGGAGGGAGGGAGGGAGGAAGGAAGGAAGGAAGGAAGGAAGGAAGGAAGGAAGGAAGGAAGGAAGGAAGGAAGGAAGGAAGGAAGGAAGGAAGGACTGAGAGAGCCTGAAGGTGTCTGCAAACATCACATTGAACATTTCCATTGGATTGATTAATTATTTATTTATTATACGGCCATGCACTGAAATCTCTATTTACATTTTTAAAAAGGCATCTGAATAAGCTAATCAGATAACATCTTTTCTATGTGCTTAATTCAACATAGTTTCAGTGCTTAAAGCCACACTTCTAGTCATCTTTGTGGTGCTTATATAAAAAATGCTCATTTGCTGATGGAACATGTTCTTGGCCTGTTCTGACAAAAAGCTGGACAAAGCTCTTGAGAGTTCTTCTGCACTGCTGAAGCTCCTGTTCCTCCAGGAGGCACCATGATGGCTTGGCCTGGCTTTTTATCTTGATGGAGGAGACAAAGTACCCTGAAAATGATGTTGGATCTCTCCCAAAAGCCATTTTCAGAACTTTCTTGATATCATGTTAATATTTTGTCATCAATAAATATAATCATGGAGGCATATTTGCAAATGTTAAATACCGGTCTAATATTTCTGATTTATGGAATGTTTTCTGTGCTTGATGAAAAGAAAGTGAAACTGAATTATGATCAATGTTCAGATTAAGACCATGACAATGCAGTCAATGATAGGAGGGATTTTCCCATAGAAGACACATGAATCTCCTTTAAATTAAATTAAGAACTTAATGGGAAAGTGTTGAAAGATTACTGTTTTCCAAGAAAGTTTGTTAATCATTAAATATACATTCTTCCATATGGGAAATATTATTATTAACAACAAAAACTTTCATAAAGAAGAATAGATTCTATTAACATGTCTATTACAATAAAATGCTTAATACAGGTATACTACTGATTTATAGTTCCTCATCCAGAGCCTGCCTTCCAGACAGAACAACAAAGATGTTCCAAAATGTTCTGTGATCATATAGAAACCATCTATACCTTTGCAGAGATGCCAGTTGACACAATAGGAATCATAGGCAAAGAAAAGTAATTCCATGGTTAATGAACTTACAGACCTTATTGCTAGTGTAGGGGAGCTGAGCAGTATTCTGGTTTATGGATATATTTAACTTGTTATTATATAACTAGTTCTGAAGAGGACATTGACCAGTTCCAGGAAACTTTACATATCAGATGATAGAAGGATATACTTTTTACAACATTTGTACAGCATGTTCAGAAGAGAAAGAGAGGGAAGGAGAAAGAGAGGGAGAGGATAGATAGATGGGATAGATAGATAAACAGATATGATAGATAATCTCAGTTCTTATAACAACCTGTAAGATAGTTCATTATCAAGGTTCCCATGTCTTAGATGTGTTTGTAACAATAGCAATTTGCTTAAAAGCATCTGGATTGTGGCTCAGTAGAATTTGAACTAGAAGCTCCCCAAATTTACAATCTTAGGACCAAACTAGATGAGGCAGTTAACATGCAGTTGTACAAACACCCTATTTGTCTTGAGCGTTCTGTCAGCAATACTTCCCCATTATCAAACCTAGGCAACCATGGCCCCAATCCCCCTTTTGTAGCTCCAGGAACACTCTTTTGCTTCTATTTCTGATAGTCAATGGTGCATTTTCCTACATTTTCAGATGGCAAACATGAAAATTATAGATTAAGCCCTAAAATAGGGGAAGGAAGGGAGGGAGGGAGGAAGGAAGGAAGGAAGGAAGGAAGGAAGGAAGGAAGGAAGGAAGGAAGGAAGGAAGGAAGGAAGGAAGGAAGGAAGGAGGGTCGAGTCCTGACCATGTAACATGGCCCACCCAATTTCCATCACCAGCTACTATAATTCTTCCAAAAATATTGTGCAGAACCCTGATAACCAAAATGTGTTCTTTAATATTGTGGCTTTATTTCATTCTAAAACCTTAACAGTGAACTCTCCATCCAATGGAGAAAGCAGAACACAGTGAGTCACAACTCAGCACTCTCCAGGTACCCACTAGTAAATGAGAACCTTTTTCAAAGGCCTCTACAATGATTTAAGAGCCTTTAGGGATGTACCACAAAAAAGAGCATCTGGAGGAGTTAGATGTTCACACTCTTTTTTAGTTGTCAGCTCAGGTACTTCCCACATTAGAAATGGGAAGTTGACCCATATCTCAGTGCTGGGCCTTCTACCAGGTTCTGATCCTCAACAAGTTTGTGACCACGCCAACATTTGATATCAGGTCTCTGATTTTGGAAAGTAGAACACTCCTACACAGCAAGCAATATATTACTTAAGACTCATTGAGATATTAATGAAACTATGTGGCTGTTCTTGCAAGGTCTGGAGACTACAGTATATGCTCCCATCTGCTTCCATATTATGATGTATTCTTTGGCCAGTTATGAAAAACTGAATGGTTAAGTCCATTATAAATGAAACAATTATAACAAGTTTTATTTTAGCTAGTGATGATTTGTTGTTCTGTGTCATTAGTTTTCCTTTCATTTTCTGATCTAAATATTATGTCCTTTCATTATATTCATGAAACCACACTTCCTGTATTTGAATCTTATTAGTCTTATTTAAAACATTTCAGGGTAATTATTTGGTACGTGTTGTATGAAAATGAGCCAAACATGAGAAATATTAAAAACAGCGAAGTGGGTTATTATGAACCCTTCATTTTAATGTGTAAGGGAGAAAAAGTCACCAACTGCTGTGTGTCCATATTACAATTTTGTCCTGGAAAAATTCACTCTAACAGGTACGGTTAGTGGTAGGGTTAGGGAGTAAATAAAAGCACCACTTAGACACAAATCAATAGTCATTGCCCAGGGAGGATGAGGAAACTCTCTCTCTCTCTCTCTGTCTCTCTCACACACACACACACACATACACACAACCTTTTCTAACTGATTACTCCAACATAATTGACTAGGTTGGTTATGCTGTCTGAACTTCAGGTTAGGCCTTACAGGTTCACTTCCACTATCACAGCATCATGAATATTTTGTATTTTAGTTCCTTTGTGAAATGGAATATTTCATTTCATAAATGAAGCTTACTTGAGAGTAAACAAAACAAGATGGTTGGCTTCATGCTACATAATTGATGTAGTAGGTCATTGGAATGTACACAACTAGTACAACTAGACCTTTTACATCTGAAGCAGTGAAAGCAGTAGTTAAGGTGTCAGATTGTGTCTAGAGAGGCACAGGTGCAAATCCTCACTTGTCCATGAAGCTCATTGAATGATTTGGGGCCAATCACTTTTTCTCAGCCCAATGTACTGCAGAGATAGAATGTTGTCAGGTGAACCCAAGTTCACCATCTTGAATTTCTTAAGGGTAAGGCAACATATATGTGGATAACTAAAAGTATGCAAAGTACAAAAAAAGGAGTAAGAAATAAGAAGCTAAAAAAATAAATAAAAAGGAAATATAACTAAATCTAGATCACTATATTTCTCCATACCTTTGGAGTCTTCCAACCATCCATGCTTCCACTGTATCCATAGAATGCTTCATACATTTTTATTCTTTAAACTTTCTTTCTTTCTTTCTTTCTTTCTTTCTTTCTTTCTTTCTTTCTTTCTTTCTTTCTTTCTTTCTTTCTTTCTCTTTCTCTTTCTCTTTCTCTTTCTCTTTCTCTTTCTCTTTCTCTTTTTTGGAATCTCAGATTCATGCAGCTACAACTTTCTTCAGGTTCCTTATCCTTTTGACCCATTTCCTTTCTTCATATATTTGTTTTGCAATCTAATCCTCATTCATTGTCTATGTGACCAAACCACTCCAACATGCTTCTTTTGTACCAAACACTCATTTAAAAAAAGTAATCTATACTGAATACATCTACATATAGAAATACACACACATGCCCATCTTTGACCAGCATACCAGTAATATAATTTCTTCTACATTTATCCATAAATACATTAAATAGCCACAAGGACATACACATCCTCATCTTACTCCCTGATAATGCTGAACCATTCCCTAAACATTCAATCTTTTTCTCATGCATGCTTTACTTTCATCAGACACCATTCTCATCACATTCAACAACCAACCTTTAATTCCTTATTCATGCAAAGCATTCCGTTATTCAAGCCTACTCACTTTATTATACATTTCTTCTACATCACTAGAAGTATAATGCAATAAATGTTCTTTCTCACATTCAGATATTTCTCAGTGACCTACTGAACAGGAAGAATCTGGTCTGCAAAAAGCTCCACTGCACTTCCCACATTTTGTTCACTATCACCCCTCATACTCTGTCAGCCAAGCCTCTTCCCAGGCACTCAGAACAGAGCAATTCCCGTGTCATTTTCCCATTCATGCTTTCTCTTGTATGTGGGAACAAAAGCTATATTTTTCTAACATTTAGGCCCATACGTAGTCTACACACTCACATTAACAAAGTCACAGAGATACTTCAGAAGCAAACTACATGCATATTTTAACATGTTTTCCAATTACACCATCTATACCTGCAGCCTTACTATTCTTTATTATTCTCATAGCATTCATGATTTCCTTCCTTCACCCAGGCCTTTGGCGAGGGAGTATGAGAACCCTCACTTCATTCCACTGGTCTGTGGTGCTTGCCATTTTTTATCTTTTATTGATTTCATTATCTGAGGGTTGTGAACTGCCCCAAGTCATTGGAAGTTGGGTGGCATACACATTTAATTTATTATTATTGTTAATAAATAAACATTTCAGCCAAATGTTTAGACTGGATTTGGCATTTTTATCCACCTATCGAGTCCTTCCCAAAGACCTGGGATAGACAGATGTTGTGGTTTGATGGTGTTAAAGGTATCATCACAGGATGTAAGCTGTTCCAAGTAAAGCTGCCTTTTGCAATTGACTGATGGTGATTTTGTCAATGCCGATGGTCTTCAAGTGGTGCTCCAGATGTTTTGGGACTGCACCCCAGGCGCCTATTACTATTGGTACTATCTTTGCTTTCTTTTGCCACAGTTGTTCTATTTCTGTTTGCAGGCCTTTGTATCTTGTGTTTTACTCCAGTTCTTTCTCTTCTATACTGCTGTCTCTAGGTATTGCAATGTCCACTACCCAGACTTTTTTGTCAATTGTTAAGTCTGGGGTGTTATGTGGCAGGTGCTTGTCTGTTTGAATTCTAAAGTCCCAGAGCATTTCAGCTTCTTCGTTTTCTATTACTGTCTGTTTTGTGGTCCCACCAGTTCTTGCTTGCAGGCAAATGGCATTTCTTGCAGATATGCCAGTGCACCATTGTTGCTACATTATCATGCTGTTGTTTGTAGTTAGTCTGTGTGATACTCTTGCAGTAGCTACCTAGGTGGTCCACTGTTTCTTCAGCTTCCTTGCAGAGGCAGCATTTGCTGTCTGATGCTGTCTTCTCAATTCTGGTTTTATATGCATTTGTTCTTAAGACTTGGTCTTACGCAGCCAGAATTAGCCCCTCTGTCTCTTTCTTCAACTTTCCTGCTCTTAGCCATTGCCAGGTCTTCTTGTTATCTGCTTTGCCTGCTAGTTATTTTTTTTTTTTTTGTGTACTGGCCATGTAATACTTTGCTTTGCCATGTCTCTCTTCTATTCTTCATTTGGTCTTTCTTGTAGGCCAGTTTGGTCTCTTCAGTATTCAGTAAGCCTTCATGGTGTACTAGCTTCAGGGCATCTTCTTCACTGACCTTCAGATATTTTTCCAATGCCCTTTTTTCTTCTTCAACTGTCTGGTGTGCTTGCAACACTCCATACCCACCTATGCTCCTTGGTAAGTAGAGTCTGTCATCACCGCTGCATGGATGATGATGATGATGATGATGATGATGATGATGATGATGATGATGATTTCCATCAATACTTTTCTTGGACATTGATTTTTTGCATTCATTTAAATGCCACTTTTTGATATATCACTATCATTCCCACATAAATCTCTACAATGTTCTGTTGGTAACCCCTCACCTCAGTTTCATCTCAAATCCTTCCATACTTATTTTTAAATTTGCTGGAGGCTCCTTTTTTAGTCTTCAATATCTACTGTACTTCCAATACAATGTTTTATTTCCATCCAACTTGCTTTGTATTTTCTGTGACTGTTCCTCGCTCTCTTTGACTTCATTCTTTGCAACTTTATATGCATTACAATATGTATGTATTATAAAATATTTTTCTTGCATTCTCATTTCTTGTTACCGTTTTTAAATTAGGCAGGATATAAATCTGAAAAATAAATAAATAATATTCCCCCCTCCCAGATCAATGAGGAATTTTAAGCTAATGTCATCATTGACTTCTACCGGGCAAGACATTACACAAATCAGGGAAAGTATCTGCAATGGGCAGAGGTAGCTGACCTCTACCTTTAATTTTTAAGATCAAAATGAAGAACAGAGATATCTGCCTGAACATTTTTTTTTTTAAAAAAAGCTTCAAACAATTGACATCCTTAAAAGAGTGATCTGTTCTAAAATTTCTGCTTTTCTTCTTTGGCTGATCAGACTGTTCATCTGCAACTGGTTTATAAGTACCACCTGGAACATCCTTTAAAGTAAAACCTTTAGAATATTTGTTCACATTTTTGTGTGCTCTTTTGATTGTTTTGGTCCCCACTGCCTTAGTGAATGTTAACGGTTGGCCCATATTTCATCTACCTGATTAGCTTGTTGAGTTTATCTTCTCCTTTGGATTACTTCCAGTGTGACCTGCTTTTTGGCTTATGCTTCTGGGCTCCAAGATGTAGCCTTCTTCTTTGGCTCAAATGGCATAATTATCTGCTTTTGGACACAAGATCTGTTGCTTGGTGGCTGGACATTTTCCTCCTATTACTTTTCCTATTATATTTTTATTGACTTAGATTTTAGGGTAGCAAACCACAATTCCCTAAAGTATCATCTGTGGCTGCCAGAAGATACCTCTACCATTGCCATTCTGTCCAAAGAATGCTGGCAAGATCAATCAGCATTGAAATCACTGAAAATACATAGTAGTACCCAGGGAGGTCAAGGTTTTACAAGAACTTCCTGGAGCCTCTTCTTAGCTACTGTAAGCCTATCTCTTTAGATATGTTTACAAAGTGTGGGTTGACTGTTGGAAATAACAGCAAGAGGGAATAGGGGTAAAATAATTTGGGAGGCACTGAGAACTCCATAAACATTTGTAAATATGATGCAATGGAATACTTATGTGGTTGAACTGAGCAATTTGCTCCCTATATGGATCCTAGGGGAAAGAAACATTAAAGTTGTAAACTGCCAGGCTGCCTGCAGGGCAGAATTACTCATTCTGTTAAAAATTCTTCAGAGGCGGGATTTAAGATAGATGCAGATCACAGCAAGGGTGAAACTATCTGGAGAACTATGAAATGTTGCTGAATTGTGCCTGATGTCAGCATGGCTTGTTAAGTCACGAGTTGAAAATGATTTATTGTCTTTAAGGCTGACCGTGAGTTAGCATGAAACATTATTACTACCCCAACGTGCCTCGTAGTCTAGCCCTAGTACTGAATGCACTGAAATAGAGTTTTCCTTTGTTGCCACCTACACTCAGTGGATTTTCCCACTGTTCTCACTGTAATCAGTATTTACTTCACACAATACAACCAGATCTGTAGGACTTTGAATTCTGTTTTATACCAGGTTAGTGCATTTGTCCATCCTGCTTTGGAGGCTTTACTCAGACTAGAGCCATTTCCCCATTAACAATTTATCTTCACAACAACACCCAGTCATTGTTGAAGTAATATAAGGCCTGCAATGATTGAGTGACTCTAGAGGGAGTTCTCCAACACTTCCAAATATTTTTAATTGGAAGAACCAGGGTTTGAAGCTAAGACCTTCATGGGAAAAGCATGTGTATTCCAACTAAATTATGGTCCCTCTTTACCCTTCAATAACAGAGCATAAATGCTAGTACCTATTTGTCCAGGATGAAGGACTTTTTGCAGCCAATGCCCAACCCAACCTGGCCTTTGTGTAGCAAACCTGGAACTACACTCCAAATATTAGTGGACAGACCAAAGACAATATCAAGTTTGATTTCATTTGATTTCATTTACATTTAAACTTACTTAAAATTTAATATGGTTAATACAATTGCTTTTGAGTTATAGATTTGATCATTTTCTCCTTCTGGCATATAAGAACCATCAATTTGGTAGCAATCATACACATTCATCTTTGATTCAAATAGCATGAAACATAGTTTATTTGTCTGATTTTCCCTTCTATCTGTGTAAGTTTGGATATACTCAAACTGCGTGGAGGCTCATAGAGAAGTAGTAATATGATTTATTTGTTACTTTATAATATGCGCAGGGACATCTCTTTCAAGCCCATCCTGGAAGACCTTGGACTGAAGTATGTGAACCTTCTCATAAGGAAAACATGGTTCATTTGTGGATTTTCCTTCCCATCTAACTTGAGGAGTCAAAGGAGCTAAATGAACCCAGATTTGTTTTGCTCCTTCTCAAAACACTATATGAAGATAAGGAAAGTGATTCCTCAGTTCAGATTATTTAACCCATTCTGCCTTATATGACTTGCCAAATTACTCTTTTGAGAGAAGGGGAAAGAGAAAGGCACCAGAGAGAAGAACAAGGAAAGGGTTACATGCCTCCTTTCAGATCCCTATGGCTTCAAAAGCTTCCCACATGATCCCTAATTAACAAAAACAGTGGGAGATCCTAATCACAGCTTTCCTGTGTTATGTCTAGTTTGGCACGGGGCTCACTCTAAAACTGTTAGTATTTCAGCTATATCTATGACCAAGAGGTAATGGGATATTCCAGTTAGAGTTGTAATTTGGGAAACAGGCAAATCTGGCATTCAGCAAGATCCCAAAGCAGTGTTCTTGTGGTAAAGTAACACAATTTGCAACCACCAGATACATATTGTCTGATGCATATCTTTTCATCCTATTTTTGCAGAAGAGAAGAGTTTTCATTATGCAGTACGTAGTGGCGGGCGGAGGGGGGCAGCTCTGTTAAGCTGGCATCTCAGAAGTTTTGCTCTGAGGATGCAACTAGCTTCTTTATTTCAGGAAATATCCAAAGGCATCATCCTAAATCTGGGTCTTAAACCTGAGATCCAAAAAAGCCTTTGCTGGTTACTTATGCAATTACATAGAATGATGCTAAGGATGTATTTATCAGTCTACATCCTGACCAATTTACTCAATGATAAATCCATTCTGTCAATTATTCTTATCATTTGCATTTTTTAAAAACAGAGATAAAATTTGCATTTATTTTCATGCTTCATTTTCTCTTGCATACAGATTTTTGTCTCCAGTTTTTCCTGATGTACATATATTTTGTAGCTAAGAATGTATTAATTATTTGATTTGTTTATAAACAATATGACCTGCTTTTTACTTTACATATAATAATCTCAAGCAGGAATACAAAATTAGACAAATACCATAAAGCCATAGTGTTACTTTATCTTAAACCATGACAAACCCAGCAACAAAAAGTGCAGGTTTTCAGTTTAGTTGAAAACTGGATGAACAAATAGATTTTCTGATTAGAGTTCATTTTGTTAGCCAGACAGGGACAAAAGGTCAGACATCTAATATTTATCCTTGGACCCCATAGGTTTTTACACAGAGAACAGGAAAATCCCAGTTATCTTTTGCCACGGAAAAAGGCTATAGAAATTAAATATGAAGAAAAGTCCTGGATCGTTCTTATTTACAGAGGAGAAAGATTTCCTCCTTTTTCCTTGAAAACTGTGAAAAGATCCAGACTCTCTCTTTCTAAATCCCAGCCTTGCCAATGGGGGGGAAGAATTCCCAAGGATGTCGGTCTCTGTTTTAGGCATTTTGGCTTTAAAACAACACCTTGAATTGAATCTGGAACACAACTTTTACCAAGATGATTTTTTCAAACACTTGTGTCTCATTGAAGAAAAAGGCAGAAAACGTTGATAGTGTTGAACAGTTGTGCCCCAGGCTCCATCCCTTTTGGACATGTGTGCAACTGCATAACACACATGCAAAAGGGGTGGGGTTGCATCATGGTAGCCTGACTCAGTTGTGGTCAACCAGACTGGTTAGGCCAAAAGACTGATATTGCAGCATTGGAAAGATAAATATATGGCCCCATTTGTTCAATGGATTGAAGACCCGATTGCACTTGCCACTTATCAGTGGATCGCCTATAGGCATAGACTTTGTATGGACAAGTATAATGAAATATGGGATTCATTTATACAATATACAGAAGGTTAAAAAATATGATAGTCACATAAATGTACTGAAAATATATGTGAATAATATTTGCATTTGATAAATACATATAGATTTGTAACTATTTACTGTTATGATATACTATGCCAAGTTTTTATTTCCTTTTTGTATTTTTGACATTTTTGTGGGTAATAGCCCTTTTTTATGTTTTTGATAGTGTATTATTATTTTTGAGTTTTTTTCTTTTTCTTATTATTTAAAAAGTAATTAAATATATATATACATATACATACATGTGTGTGTGTGTATGTATGTATGTATGTATATGTGTGTGTGTGTGTATGTATGTGTGTATGTATGTATGTGTGTGTGTGTATGTATGTGTATGTGTATGTATGTATGTGTGTGTGTGTATGTATGTATGTGTGTGTGTGTGTGTGTGTGTGTATATATATATATATATATATATATATATATATATATATAATCAATATCAGACTGGTTAACACCTCTTACAGCACTTTCATCATTATGCTACCTTGGTTCTTCTTTCAGATGTCACCCAGCAGTCTTGAGGCAAGTTTGGATTAGATCATGTCAGATCATGCCTAGCCTTTTGCAATCAGCCAAGGTTTATAGGTGTTGTTACTCAGTAGGGCAATATGACATCAGCACAAAGCCAAATCAAATTGATGGCATTGCTTTCTGACCTCAATCTGGAGCATTGTGGATTTAAAAAACCCTAAAAGGTAGCTGCCAATTTGGATCCACAGTCCAAAATTTGGATCCACGTAAGAAGTACTGTGCATATTTTGAAAGTGATTTGGAAGACGTTCTTCAGACTTTACCTTCATTGAAGTCACCTGACTTTTTTCAGGATTGTTTATATGGAAAAGGTTGCTACTTCTTTAAGAAATCAAGTCATGAAATTGAATGCATCTTTTGAAGCAGCAGTTTCTCTTTTTTCAGGCTATTATGGAAGCCTGAAAGAAATTGGACTAATTTAATAGTGAGATGCCATGCTCCAAAGCAGTTCTGCTGAATTATTTTCAAAGTATGCACAGTGTTAAAAGCTAGCAGAGGAAGAGTTTAATGAAACTGATCTTCTTCATTCCTTCCCAGTTCTATTCTTTTAGATTAAAAAAAAAAAAACTAGGGCTAACAGATCAGGGCTACAAACATCTGGTCAATCACTAGATGGAAGCAAGAGAGTTAAATTTTCTGGATTTCTGTATCCAGTGGTTATCTCCTCCCCCCCCCCCCACTCGTCCCGCAGCCAAGGTCACATAGCCCTAGAAAAACTTCAAGAATTTATTTTTGATACAACTTTAGTTTTTAAATGCTAAAAGTTGGCTCTGTGATGATAGCTCTTACATCCATGAAATGAATTATTTGTTATTGAAAACTTAACCAGTGATTGTCATTAAGTATGGTCCACATGAAGGTTCATCAAGTTTGTCCCACATTCACTAGCCTCAAAGAATAAATATTTAAATTTGGCTTACATATGTTATGCTTTTTTTTCCCGATGGAGGAGATAGCAAGCTATTCACAAATGCAACAATAACCTTTATTTTATTTGCCAAAAAACATGAATTTCCATGCTGTTAAAGACTAACGTGTAGGGAGGAGATATTTGATTAATCTGCATCTTCCAGAAGTTTATTTAGTGGTCCACGATTGCAGAGCATTTAAGAAACACTGGCATAAAATAATGATGTCACAACTTTATACCTTAATACGACGAACTTTTTAAAAATCCAGAAGGACTGTTTAGTAGTAGAGGTAAAAAAAATCTGGAGGTGATTAAGCAAAGAGTAATATGACTCATTCTTCCAACTAAATTACATCACAGCTTGCTGAGCATTTTTAATATATATACACATTGTTATGAATCACTTGGAAAAGTTTTGGATCTGAATTTTGCAAAAGATGCAAAAACTCTCTTTTACCTGTCACAATTTAATCATAGCAGATAGGAGTTTTGTTCCTAATAGATCACACAGTTTATTATACAATGGTGCCAAGAAGTTTAGTTGTTCACTCTATAGTTTAGGACATCTAGAAAATTTAGTGTTTGGATAGTACTCTATGCATATAGCCAAAAAAGTGAAAGCAAGCCAGAAAGAGGGAACTGAAAAATGTTTTTAATGATGGAAAAATTCAGAATGTAATTAAAAAAAAAAAAACCAATATACTGGAAAATATTTTTTCAAGCAAATTTCCCTATTCAAGAGAAAAAAGGAGGAAATTATTGTCTATGTGCAAGTTGATCAAAGGTAGACAACTTCTGGGTTATTGTTGCGCAGAGTCTATGAATGAGTTACCCATGCGCTGATGATCTGCATGTTCTTGGCCACAGGGAATGACCTGCCAATTCAGGAATGTGGAATTAAGGGAAATGACTTGTACTGAAATAGACTATTAAGTCATCTAGTTCAGCACTTTGACAAAGATGAGCAGCAACTACCCAGGGCTTCAGAGAGGAATCTTTCTTGGTGTTATTCCACAATGCCCAGGGAATTACTTGAACTCTTGCATGCAAAACGCTATCCCACTACTGTGCTTTTGTCCTTTCTGATAATGGGAATTGGCAAACAGTTCAGTGGCAGGTGGCCATATGTAACATTCTGGGGGGGAGAGCTAAGGGTCACAATAGGTGGGGGAAGCAATGTGGCCAAAATATTTTTTCCCTAGAATTCAGGAAGAAGGCATTTCTTTGTGTTCAAATTATGCTAATCTTTTTTTTTTTTAATATGACATTTTTGTGCATTTCTTGTCTCTACATGCAATGGGCTATAAGACTAATGCTGAGGAACAGGAGGAAGACACAACCAAGACAATGCTCATATAAGGGAAATCTGAGTCCAAGGAAGAAATGTATTTGAGAAAGCATCTGAGGCTTGACCCTCCCTAGTTCTCTTGTAGATGTAGGGAGGGGAGGGGGAAGGCACCTTCAGATTTGCAAGATGTTGTTACTGTAACCTTATAATAAAAGTAGAATTAGCATTCATAACTTTGGTTAACTAGTCTGGTCTACCTTGAAGGGCTGACACTACATGAGAAACAACAGCATCATATGCCCCCCAAGCCTCCTCTCTATGATCCACACAACTTTCAACTTCTGTGACTCATCTAGATCACTATTTGGTTTTTTTCGGGGGGGGAGGGGGGCTTTATTGGGGAGGGTGATTGCATAATATACAATAGCTTTATTCAGTGGATCATATTCCTTACATGAAGAAAAGACTCAGTCTTGGGCCTATCTACTTAAAGGATTCCAGAAGGTAAGAAATATTCCACCTATGACTTCAGTGTGTTTCAGTCTGTCAGGCTGGAAAGAACTGAATTAGCTATGGGAATTACCTGACTTTGTGTGAAGTACCATCACCATTACGTTTTAAACTTCTTGGGGAACTTTCTGAAAATTATAGCACGTTATGGAATCTGTTGCAACATGTATTTCTCCTTTGCAGCTTCAATTATGTAGAGAGAGCAGAGAATACTCTTTCAATGCCAACATTGTCCAGGCTTCTGGGAATGGATACTAAAAGCCATACTGCAAAGTCCTCCCACATCCTCTCATTTTTCTGCCATTACTGAAGTTATGCCCAAGACTGCACAAGAAAGCAGCATGGTCCATATGGTGACTATATCAATAAACAGCACACAATCTTGTACAAACAGTAGGTGTTCTGTTTTCGTATCCCTGTTATCAAATGGCTTTTGTTAAAAGCAGCTGTTCTTCTATTGGGCTATTCATGCATATTGTTGGAGGGGAAAATTCAGGGGAAGAAAAGATTGAGGCCGTATCCATACGTGTTGCCTGGGGTGCCTTTCATGGTGGAAGTGTGGCAAAAAGCTCAGGAGGACAGCAAGGGCTAAGATTGGAGTAATTATGACTGCTGATATGAAGCCAAATCAAATCAGAGCAGATAGAACACTCTGGTGTCTATTTTGCTGCAGAAAGATTGCTAGTAGCTACAACTAACAGTATCCAAATAGTTTCCACCCAATGGTCAGCATTTCCCTCCAATATGCAAGCATTACCTCAAGTTACAAGAACATAAAACTGGTCCCCATGAAAATCAACATGAAAATCCTCATGACATACCTAAGGACCACATCTCCTCAGAAGCTTGCTACTAGACACATAGATTGAGCATAGATTATTCTAGGACACTCATGTCTGAGATTTCTTCTATTTCAGAATATAACTATTGAACTATTTAAGGCAAGGGATGACCTAGAATTTCCTGTAAAGCTAATGAGAGGAGCAGTGTATCATAGCATATATCTGTTCACCTCCATTCATTTGTTCTCAATGTCTTGTTCTCACTCTTTCACACACAGAGGGACACAAATAAACGCACACATACACAAAATCTCTGAAGTTCTTTTATCCTTATTTAAGATGATCCTATCCAAGGAAGTTGACTAGGTGATCAAACATGAAGCCTCTCCTGTCCAAATATTCTGCTTACAATAACTCTTTTTGCTGCCAATAGCAGCAGTGGACAAAGAATGATCTATCCTGCACTGAAGAATGTAGACATAGCAACATGGCTTGTAGACCATGAATTGGTTATACATGTTCTAAATATGTACATTTAAATATATATGTTTAGAAGCAGCATTCATTAGGAATATAGCAGAGATGAAGTAGTCATGTATTTGAGAACCATAACTATGACTACAGTGAAGAAATATTTTAATCCTCTATTTTTTTCAACCAAAATATTAATTCTCAGGACAGGATTTTTCCTCCTCTATTGATTCCAAGATGGCATTTGAAGTAGCACAGTGACCAAAAAAAAAGTTCATTCTTCTCTTATAAATACAGTTTTAAGAAAGTTAATTCCAATGGATTCTGGAGGGAAGTATTCCTCCAAAGTGAAATCAATGAAATGTAAGATTAAAAAAGAAAAGTTTCTTTTTTTTTAAAAGTACAACAATCTACTGCTTTAATTTTGCAAGTTTATTACTTCATTTTGGGAAAAAAATCCTACTAGGGATAGAAGTAACTGAATTTCTGAATATTCTTCTTCAATAAATTCAGAAAAGATCCATGTACTTCTCAGACATGCATGTAAATTTAAATGTTGATTATCGTAAGATGCAGCTTTGTTTTTGTTTTCCAAATCCCTGGTGGACCTAGGTTTTACATAGCAGACTTTTATCATCTATTTGGGATTTATTTAGCACTTTGTAAAAGGAAATTTGGATAAACAAAGAAATGGTTTGGGTTTCCCTCCCAGTGTTTCATTAACTGTGGTTTTTGGAAACATCTCTCTGCTTTGTTTCTCCAAGGCAGCTGTAAGGACCACCTGTTTCTCATAATAATTTTCCCCAGGGGTGGAAAAATGGAACAGAAGGGGAAATCACTTCCCTAATTTAAAATAGTTGATCATTTTTATTTGGATTATTATTTTAAGCAAAGTGCATTTCAGGTCTACCCAAAATACAACTAACAGCAAGTGATCAACCATGGGGAAGACTGTGGTGACTGGTTTGGAACAATGAAAGGCCCTCAAGTAATAGAGTTGTCATAAGTAATATAGTCCATATTTTAGGGCATTCATTTTTTTTTTATTTTTCATAAAAAATATGCCCAGCTTGAAATCTAGTTAGCTGAAGCTAAGTCACATACAGTATATTCTGGAGTTTCATGCATTGCAACTTTCTAAGTAAGCCTTCTGTTCCTAAAACGAGATTCTGTTGCACTCTGATGTGAATTCATCCATTCATTTTGGCAGTGTTTTCATGACATAATTCCACTGGCTTGAAGGTCAGTTTACTGCTGAAATTTTATTCTGTTCCCATAACCCCCACCCCTACCTGATAACTTACATTGTATTCCATTATATTTTAATATATACTTCTTTTCAAGGATTGCAAACATCAGTTCTTTACTGAACAAATTAATAGCTCCAAACAAGGTAACATCTCTGTGAAATGGGATATCTTTGAACAGAATGACCAGTCCATTAAAAATAATAACATGATAAAGTTACTGTTAAAATGTTCAAATAAACCATGTTTATATTATTGTGAATGAACTTATACTAAGATTAGGATTTGTGTGCTTCCTTCACCTTTGTTCATGGGCAACAAAGCAAGAAATAACATACAGTGGAGTTTGGTGTAATAGCCAACATGCTGGACTTGGGTTGAGGAGATCAAAGTTTTAGTCTCCATTTGACTATAAAGTTCATTGAGCAACTTTGAGCAAGTCACTCTTTTAAACCAATCTGCCTCACATAGTTGTTCTTGCGGAAATAAAAGTAAAGGAGTTCCTCATGTAAAGGGCCATGAGTGCTGACAGAAAATGTGGAATATGCAAGTCAGTAATAAAATCAATTTAAAAATGAATCACCAATTTTTATTTTAGAACAAACCAAAGTTGAATCATACCTAATTTTATTGTCTCATTAAAAAAATATTGTAATAAGGATAAGGAATTAAACCAACTCATGAAGACTGCGAATCCAAGCTATCATTACCATGGGTATAATGGCTCAGAGGTACTACATCACTGAATGTCTTAGTGATAGAAAACTACTGTTGAGAGAAAATTCATATAGACATAAATAGGAATTTTGGGTTCCCTTTTGAACATAAAAAGAACAGTACAAGAAGCAACTGGGAAAAAAATAATGAAGTCAATACCTTTTTCAGAGTTTTAAAAACATTCTTGCCTCACAAAATTGCAAAAAATACTGAACTCTTCAAAATGCACTGCCTAATTTGGATTCTATTTTGCTAAATTATATTTTGACTCTTGGCCTTTTGTACTACGTATTCTTTAAGAATACCTCTAGACCTGCAGCTTTATGAGTTTCATCCTAAGAGTTACATCCCAGAATAAAGAATACCTGGCTTGGGCAGTTAAAATTGGCATTTCCTACTTGAATTCTGCATGTGAAAGAGACAGCATAGATATTAACACAACTCACATGCCAGTGTGCACAAGCTTTACAGACTCTAAGTCAGCAAAGGACACATTCATGTGCCACATTCTCATTCATTCAACATTAGGGAGATTCCCTTTGTTTGTGTACTTAGCTTGCAGATGTCTATCTAAACCTTCAGTAGGATCATGGGGAACATCACTAAAAGTTACAATAAATTAAAATGGAAAGCTACACCCAACTGTGCATTTTTGTCTGGGCAACACAGCTTTTCTTGGCTGACTTCTACTATCTATCCTCTATGCATATACCAAATGTGTACTATCGAATCCTCCAACTCTCCCAAGCAGATATTATTGGGTGGGGGGCAAGGAGTGCATAGGAGGCAGCAGGAAAAATCCATTTTGCTTTCCAATGCTGTACCATTGAAACAAGTACTAGTGAAAACAACTGAACATATTAAAATACACATTGTACATTTTGACAGTATAAAGGAGCAGTATGAAAGCAGTCAGCAAAAACAAAAACAGAATCTGAACAGCATAGAACGAACATACAGAAGACTGAAATAGTAGGCTAGTGGGGGATGAACATTCCAGCGATGGGTTCCTTGACCCATATCCTGCTGGTTAACCAAATCTTTCTGTGGCATTCATACTGCGCTGACCAAGGTGCTGACTGCTTGAACTAAATGCTCTACTGCAGTGTTTCTCAACCTTGGCAACTTGAAGATGTGTGGACTTCAACTCCCAGAGTTCCCCAGCCAGCCTTCAACTCCCTCTGGGAGTTGAAGTCCACACATCTTCAAACTGCCAAGGTTGAGAAACACTGCTCTACAGCAAGGACAGGCAACCTGTTAGACTCCCACCATCACTTAAAACTGACCTTGTTTGAGGAAATATATGAGACTTGGTTTTCATGACTTCTGGAGTTCATCAAATTGATGCTTTCTCTTCTACTCTTTTACTCACCTACACAGGGTTCTGCAACACTGTTGTTGAGACTCAAGTGTTCCAGATCTAGGAGGTGCGAGTGTCTACAACTAGGTGAAGTAATAGGCCAAATATTAAGGGGCAGTTGCCTCAGTGTGGTGCTTTGTGGTGTCTCCTAACCTCTTCTGATATTCTTCCAGCACTTGCAGAATCTGGAAGAAGCTTTCATGCAGGTGCCACACACATAGGCAGAAGCCTATTCTGGAATGCAAATCCTGGTGGACATTGCAGAGAGGCTGCCTAAGAAGTGGGGGGGGGGGAAACAGCCACTTTAGAAGTGAATGGGCTGCAAATGCTTCAAAAGCAACTTTTGAGATGTTGCTTCATTTGAGTTTTCACTGAAGCAAAGAACCTAGTCAAGAATTTATACATTCCTTTTTTTCACTCATTTCATGTTACTAAATAATATCCAGACTTTGTGGTATTTTAAAGTAGACCCATTAGAATCAACAGGACAAATCATCACAATTAGTTTACATCCCCTTAATTTTAATGAGTTTATTCTAAGCTTGGATAAGCAAATCTGAGCACATAGTTTCCTGATCATGAGTTCATCATAAATGGTTTCCATATCAGATGGCAAATGCAGCATAAAAATGCTTCTACAAAGCAATTTTGCATGGCGATATTGCCATATGTATTTCTCATAATATATGCATTTTTCTATAACCTTCTCCTAGTTTGGACTTTTTGGCATGCAATCTTTTCCTAATGTTATTTATATTACATGCATGCCTCTCCTTAAGATATGAATTTTCATTTTTGTTGTTCAGATACTGAGTTGCAAAATTCTGAAATGTCATTCCAGTTTGTATATAGGTCAGGAGGTAACAAAATAGACTGAAGGTATTTTCCTTCCATGGCTAATTCTAAATATCTTTAGGTCTAGCTCCAACCCACTGTAATAAAGAATTGAGGTACCCAAGGGATGATGAAGTGAATGGATTTTTAACTGGGCAAAACTAGTTCAAGTAGAACTCCTGTTGTGTACCTCTTATCTAAATTCCAAAGTTTATAAAAAACATGCTTTACAATGTGGAATAATCTAATTAAAGACAATGAAGCTTCAGGCCTTACCATATACAAAACAGATAAAGTTATTTTGATTTATTATAGAAGTGTTGCATGCATACTATAGTGTAAATACACACACAGAGAGACACACACACCAAACTTCTCAAAAATAGGAGCCATGCTAGACATTCTGAGATCCTTACAAAGCAGGAGTGAGTTATATGACAAGATTTAAAACCACCCAGACATTTGGAAAGCTAAGGGAATCCAGCCTGTAATTAGCTGTGAATAAAAATAGGATTGGTTTACAGATATTTTTCAATATTCTATCACATTAATTTATTGCTTAGTGGACAAAGAATGTAAGGAGGTTTTGCTCAAATTCATGTAATTTTGTTCAGGGGGAAGGAACTGTGACCTCTCTGATATTTTGTCTACAACCCTATCCTTTTTCACCAGTGGCAAGGCTGTTTGGAACTGACAGAACTTGGGAGTCCAGCAGACTCTTGTGGGCCCTAAGCTAACAATTTGTGTATTTTGAAGACAATATTTCTTATTGCACTCTGTGTGAGAGCTGAAAAAAAAATTTTTCCTCCCTTTCGCAATTCAGTTTTCATGAAATAATGCAGAAATGCTATAAACCAGCCAACCAACCCAACATTTCCCTGATATGTGGAGGTATAAAAATGGTTATTGATAATCCAGTAATTCACTTCTAGTATCAGTATATCAGAGAAATCTTCAGCGTGTTTTCTTTCCCTTTTTATTTTTAATTTCTATAAAGGATAAAAAGTTACAATACTAAGTTCTCTGACTATTCTCCACCTGTTCCCATCCATCATGTCCAGTCAGGAGCACCATTCCCTCCTCTCTAAATGTCCTGGAAAACAGTTAAATGAATGTTGTAATGGCCACCATTTAGATGGTTTTAAAAGGGGATTGGACAACATTTCCTTGTGGAAATTCACTCCCACCAAGTTTCCAGCTAGGCAGTATGTTAACCCCTAACCACAAATCAGAAAGTGACTTCTGTCTGTTTGGGAGAAGATCCACATGTACAAATGGCTTCTGTGCATATAGTTGATTTATTTATTTCTTCCAACCAAGTACTGGGGCTGGAAGCATTTTCTTAAAAGCTATAACCAAATGCACAGGAGCTATTAATAATTATGAAAAATGTAGGTTATTGTCACTGTTATTATATAGTTATTAGATATTATTATATAGTGGATACAGTTACAAGTTATAAGCAAAACTGTTCTTTCAACAACTTTTCCCAAGAGTGGTATGTATGGGATATTCATGACCACTACCTCAAAATCTGGATTACAGCAGCCATACAAACCAAAAAGTTAAGAAAAAAACTAAAAAAAATAGGAAGAGGATATGGTTCCTGGAACTAGACTCAAGTTCTTTTTGCCAAAATATCTGTGTATGAAAGTATTAGCTTCTTATAGGATGGAGTCTATGTTTTAGCAGCAGTGGCTTTCCTCTGCCCACACAGAATCAAAACTAATCATGATTAAACAAAAAACTGTTTTTGTTTGCTTGTTTTAAGGCAAAGTTTATGTCCTCAAAATATTGCATCGCATAAATATCTGCCCTTGAAAGGGTCACTCTAATTCTTTACCAGCACAGTGAGAGATGATATTCTAAACAGCTGCTTTTTAGATTTTACCCGAACAAGGCAGTCTGTTTAATCCTGGGATCTTTAGGAAGAGAACTCTCACATATTGGCTGACAACTTTAGAATATGCATAAATAAGGCAACTGAAAGGGCACATCCTCTCTCTGTGGCTTGGAAGGATGATATCTGAAAAGTTGTTTAGCATATAGCTTGAACAGACATCCCTGGAACTTTTACAGCCATACAAAATATTTTCCAAAAAGATCAAATATTTCAAAGGACGGCTGTTTATAAGCTTCTCAAATTTTCAAGACAAAAGGCAGCTCAGCTTGATCAAGGACACATGATTAGGGAGAAATAACTCCTTAATAAGGAATTAAAACCTCATAAGACATGGAAGTCCTCCCAAGATCTCAACATAATAATTTAAAAATCCTTAAGAACATACTTTGCTAGCTACAGTTTGTTTATTCTTCTTAAAATATCTCTTTAAAATCTCTCCTGTATAACACTTGAAGCTTTAAGAGGTTTATATGGAATTTCTAAGATGAAAAATGTCAAGAAAGGAAAAACAAAGGAGAAAGTATAAATCACAGGAAAACACAGGAAAGACAGTATAGTACCTTTTAAATTGTGTGTGTGTGTTTTTAAATGCTTTAAATATTAATTTTGCATTCTTCTTAGAATCTACCATTTAAAATATTTAGTCCTTCCATTCTTTTGGAGACAGTCTACTCAGAAATAGGATGAATTGAAATATGATTCAGTTTTACAGGTCTATCAGTTTCTCACTTATTTTTCATTAACCCAATCTTTTCTGATTCTGGATTAATCTATATATTATATTTCAAAAGAACACTTACCCATTGGCTTCACAACTGAATATTTTTTTCCTGAAAGAAAAGCCCTTTTTAAAATGTATGTATATTCCCACAGTCTATACTTTAACATATTTGTTTCAATGGGGAATTGTAATGCAAAATGAAGGATAATTGTATTCTGATAGTCTGAAAAATATGATTAGGTTTATTCAGTGAAAAATGAACAAAAACTATTTTGAAATCTTAAAGACTATTGTAAAAACAGAAACTAAACATCAGCTATAATCATAATGGATCTGGAACAAATAGGGATTCTCTTGGTCACAATATTTTTGTAACACACATCTGCTGTTGCTATAGATTATAATCCAAAATTTGATTTGTCCCATATGGACCTCTGAATGAAGCAGATTGCCCTATTTCTTTAGGATTGGAGAGACAATATGGAGATGCAAAAAAAAAAAAAGTATTTTTGTTTCAGAGAACAAAAAAACAGTTGGCTGTACAGAATTCCATGCATGCTACAAGCATTGGATTAAGGAGATGCCAAAAATTAGGTGTTCCAATACTCTTAATTCCAGTGGGACTTTCAAGAATCTAAATGCATATACAACTGCAGCTGATTTCTAAACAAAAGCCAGAATGATACATTTACCCATTTTTATCCAACTGCTGAAAACCGAAATTTATGCCAGCCAACTACTCTTTGTTGTTTGACATCTTGCTCTGTTTACAGTGACGAAATATTCTAAATAAACTGCAGACTTTCTTAGATTAAAAAATTGTTTGGTCTATTTCCTGATTTGTATGGCTCTTAAACCCTGGACTAAACCAGGTTCTAATTCCATAATGATTTAAATACAGAAGATCCTATGTCAGTAGAGCTGTTCAAAAAAGGTCTCCTTGAGACCAGTAAGGGGCCACCAGAAAGACATATTAGCAAAGCTCTGAGGAAGAAACAAATGGATGGTCCATTATGATATGGATCTTCTTCAAATCTTAGGAAACATTTGGGAAGATCAAGGAATTATGTGGATTTTAAAGGATTTGAGATTTGCTTTTTGTTTAAGAAAAAGCCTTTTCATATTACCACTTGCATATACATGCATGTGTTTCAATTGCTGCCAAATCTGTTGGTCTTTACCAACAGTTTCAATGTTGGGTGCCCCAAGACTTGTTGTGGGCATTTTGAATGATCTCTGTGGGTTCCTGGTATTTGAAGGAATAAAGCCCTTAACAACTTTCAACCACATGAATGGAAGAAAAATTATTTGAATGTCAAAAGCAGCCAACTATTTTATTTTGGAAGACCAACTGCATTGATTTTGGGGGGGAAACTGCTTATTCTATAATTGCAAAGTCATTGACAGCCTGGTTCTCTTCTTGGATAAATGTTTCAAGGGTTCCAACATAGGCATTAGGGGGAAGTCTGATTCCTTACCCCTTCATAATGACAGCTGTGCTATAAACTTTTTCTAACTAGAAGACAATACAGCTTTGCTTTGGTTTTTTGAAGCTCAGTGTTTCCATACAGTTTACACTTTCCATACAGAAGAAGCCAGCTCTCCTAGCATCTTCAATTCAGATTAAGTACCAGCCACTGACATATAAGGACTCTATTAGAAAACTAAAAGGCATACTATAAATCAAAGGATCCAGTACTAGAGCAAGTAGGTCAATAATCTCACCAGGGTAAAATATCCCTGCATGCTAATGAGAAAACAATAGGAATGAGAGGAAAAGGGGGAATTCTGCATATCCCCAAATTTAATTTTTCTTAAATTTTGCACTCCCCAATTAACATTCACACAGACACATACAGCACACAGACACACAAGAATATGAAGGAGGGTTTGTGCAAAGAGAGAGAGAGAGAGAGAGGGAGGGAGGGAGGGAGGGAGGGAGATGGCCATAAAAATAACACAGCAAATACTTTATATAAGGAAACCTTGCCTGCGGAAAAAAATAAATACTATGCAAAATGGCATAGAGAATAAACCCTCTTAGCAGAAACGTGCATGGTATTGCCAGTGATTTCTTGTGTCAGGTTTTGCCTTTAAAAGCCAAACAAAACAAGCCACCAACACTGACATGAAAAGGACTAAATCAAAATTTTAAGATCAGATTATGAGAGTAACCAAAATGGATAGATGCATCTTTTCCTAGAACTAAGCAAAGGTAAGTCTAAAGAATCGGCCAGTATTGGAGGTCCAAAATGAATGACCCTGACTCTTTAGCAACTCATGACTTAGGGAGCACAAGTGGACAGTAGAGTGTAGGTGGAGAGTTGAGAAGTTGCTTCATTCACTCTGCCTGATGTTTGTCTATGAGATTGCTAATCTGAGGTTATTTCCTTCTGCCCTTTTTCCTAAGTGCACACACATGAGGTATATGCTCTTGGACTCTCAACCTGACAGCATCTAACTAGCTACAGGTCATCATGTATTTCCTGCACTCAACCGTATTTCCCACTCACCGGATCTTCAGAGGCCCTGGCTTTTGATTGCTGATGCTGAATGCCAGGTCAGTCTGTAATCAGGCCTCCCTCATCCATGATCTTATCATGGATGAGAGGGCTGACCTAGTGTGTGTCACTGAAACTTGACTGGGCACCAGGAGGATGAACCCCTTTCAAAGATGTGTCCACCTGACTTTTGGGTGTGGCATCAGCCAAGGTCCCAGGGCAGGGGTGAGGGAGTAGCCATAGTCACCCTAGATAGAGGCACTGCTCCACAGATAAATGGATGCCAGGCACTGTTTGTTACATTGGGCTGTAAGGATCAGTAGGGACTGTTGTTATTGTACCAGCCTTCCTAATGCGTAGCAACTTCCCTGCCAAAGTTCCTGGTGTCCATGGCCAGTGTCTGGACCCTGGGGGGTTTGGATGGGGAAGAATAAAGTTCTCAAAGCCTTAAAGTAGTGATATTGCTGTAGAAGATTTGCTAGGTCAGGAGCTAGAGAAGAATGAAAAGGCTACAACCCTTACTTCATATCTGAACTGGGGATCCCGTAATCAACCCATGTTGACATAGAATTAAGGGGAGTGGGTGAATTAGGCTGGGATGGTTACTGAAAATTTCTGTAGCTAGTACGTAGTTTTGCATAATTCAGGTGGGAATGTTAGTTCCATTGTATATGTATTATGTGAAATATTAACATATTCAACCTTCGTTCACTTCTTGCAGCTCAATTCAGAATCATTGTCCACAAACAATGGATTTAAATGAGATTAATGATGTTGATAAATTTCATTATTTCCTGATTTGGAATACAATCCTTAGAGACTTCTAGTGCTGACCTCCAAGCATAACATAGCATAACTTCCCACTTTATTCATCTTCTTTCTCTATATAGCAGCAAATTCTTCCTTTCCTCCTTTCCTTAAATATTTAAGAAGTCCACATTATGCCAGGAGCACTGTGAAATAAATTGTTGACCCATCTCCCCAAAAAATCAAGGAAGAGTGAAGGAAAGGCAGGAGTTCATAGGGTGAGAAGCGAGGAGGCTGATTCAGATTATGCTCTGCATCATTAGAAATGAAATGAAGCCTAAAAAATATTTATCATTAGAAAAGATTGTTCTGTAATGTTTTAAAAAATAGCAACTGTTTTCTCTGGAAAATGACTAGTATCCATAGGCATCTGCTCCTAACCACGAACATGACAAAATGAAGGCCATGATGTCATGATACAAGACCTGCCCTTTTGTAATGTGTGTTATGAATATGTTACATCACTTGCATTGCCTTGCCATTCCATGGACATCTATGCTGGCATTTTAGAACACTGGGACAGTCATGGGAATGCTTGGGAACATTGCAAGCCCCTTCCCTTTGGTCAGCCAGGCTGAAGTAGCCATGGTTTAGCCAGTGCAGTCAGTCAGTGCAAAGGGTGTTCCGTGTTGCCAAGCCTTGGGGCTGGTTTCTGTAATGGAGAAGTTTGCTTTTTCAGCCATTCTTTCTCTCTAGCTCTTTGTCTTGGAGGACCGGGTAGGCAAAATGAGAGAACAGCTGGGATTATGGAGTAATTAGTATATCCAAGACTGTGTCCGTCTTAAGCTAAATCTAACTCCTTTAACTAATTGGGCCAGTGATCGCTTTTTGAAGTTCCTACGACAGACTGACCCATTGATGTATCATGGGAATAGGGCTACCATTTCTCAAAGGGTACTTAAAGGATAAAATAATGGGGTTCACTGTACACCAACTGGAACTCTTTAGTGGAAGGTGGCATATGAAAGAGACAGCCAGACAGACAAGATAAATTGTCAGCTGTGTAGAGAAAAAGGTGATGCCCACATTCAAGAAGAATTAAGGTTTCCTTCAGGTGTACTGAAGTTCTAAGTGCAGAGTAGACAGATCTGCTTCTTCTGTGGCGTTATTGGAAATAAGTGGTAAGGCCGTGCATTAAAGGAAGACCTGATTGCACAGGATTCGTGATGACACAAAGCACTGTAACTTTGTACAATATGATTAAAGTAATCACTGTCTGAACCCATTTCTGTGTTTGCCCAATATGCTGAGCTATAAGCTAGCTACAGTATATGGTGAGCTTCATATAGTCTAAAAATATGAAAACAAAACTAAGTTAAAGCTAAGTTTAGCATGTTCTACATATGTGACTACTAGGCCTTTAACTGACTAGGTTAGATCAGTCATATCCTATTATTCATGTGGGAACAAGTTTTTCACCATTATCATAACAGCGCTGACCTACCATCTTCCTTATTAAATAGCAGATTCAGTAAAAAATAAATAAATATAGTGTAAGGGCACAATCACAACTGACTAGGAAACTGTGTGTGTATGTTTTTTAATGTCCAGTTAATCAAGGAAAATTTTCCCTTTTGCAAAGGGATGACATCAAATTTAAGATGGGGGGGGGGAATCAATCAAGAGTCATAGTGCAATAATAATATATAACATCTTCAAGTAGAGCTGGGAAATATTCCTGTCTGCAACCCTGAAGAGCCATTGATAGTTTGTGCAGATGAGAGGTAGACAACCTGTTGTGCTCCAGATATTTTGGACCACATCTCCCATTGACTACAGCCAACACAGACATTATTCAGGGGCTATGAAAGTAGTCCAAAACTTCCTTAGGAAATTATGTGTCCTAGCCTATTGTAGAGAGTTATGATTGCTATATCCCTCAGTTCCTTACTTAATCCACTTTTCATTTTGATGTAACTCAACTGACATCTAGGTATTACATGCACTATGTAAAGCACCATCTCCTAATTAGCCCTTTCCAGATATGTTGGACTTCAACTCCTATAATTCCCAGCCAGCAGAGGACATATGGGAATTGAAATTGATCACATCTGGAAGACACCAGGTTAGGAAAAGCTCTTGCACAGAGAAGACTAAATAGATACCATACATACATCTGCACAGTTGTGAAACTATTTGTACTTCTATTGGTACCATACATTTGGGTTAGTTCAGCATGGGAAAAAAATGCTGAATTGTTGCCAAGCTAAAAATTTTCAGACAGCTATTCTTTGACAAACTTTAAACACTGAAATTACAACCTAAGCATTTCAATACTGCATGACAGCCAGTTATTGCAAGAAATAAAAAACAGTATGTGGTCTGTTTAACGCTGTTAGAACAAACATGGCAGATATGAAACCCAGGGTTAAACAGTGAAGGAAGTTATCCTTGTTAAAATAAATACTTTGAAGAAAAGCTGTAAATATGTTTACCAAGAATCTTCTAGTAGTTTTGGCAAAAGGAGACGATTGTTGCTAAACTGAGCTGTCTTCTAGCCAATCATATCAACATTAATAATGATATGCAAATTTCATTGGACAATACTAGAACATAATTGCTTACAGTCAGACAAGGAAATCTTCAGTTTGATTTGAATTGACAGTTCAGTGTAGGAAGAGTTTTCAAATATTTATTTTCTTTTTCCAACATTGGGACTTTTTTTAAAAAAAGATTAAGCTGCATTTCTTCCAGATTAGCTAAACTAAGACCCTTACAATGTCAACTTCCTAGTTAAACAATGCATGTCTCAATTTCAGTCACCTTTCCAAAGTGTACAAGATTGTGTTTTGGATGTGTGTGTGTGTGTGTGTGTGTGTCTGTTTGAGATCTATCTATATATATATATACATGTTCTGACATGTTCTAATGCTAAACAGTTTTAATAAATGTGATATATTGCAGCAACAGCTCGAGAACACAGATAGACACAAGTACTGTTGCTGCATTATATATATATATATATATATGTCTTAGATCACAGCCACAGGAGCAGCAATGTTTCTCATTTATTCAGTCTGTGGCAATGTATTTTTCAAATAGCAGTTTACTAGAAATGATGGCTTTAAAAAGTCATTTGTGAATATGAACCTGCGCTTCAGTGCATTTCACCTGTGACACCTGTGGCATCCTAGCCACTTTTTAGGACTTCTTAGCTGCTTGTCATCATAGTTGCCAAAAGATGGCAGCTTCTTTCCCACTATTGGAAACACATGCAAACACAGAGTATATGGCCAAAAAGAGATTTAATATAATTTTAAATAAAAGAAGCCCCCTATTTGATTCCCCCAACCCAAGGGAAAAAAATCAGAACTATCCTAGTTCCCCATTCCCTGCAGCTATCACATCTGTAAAATGTTAAGTTGGACCCTGGACATCGAGCGTTTTCCCTTTCTGAAGTATGTAGAACCTGTTATAAAATAGTCAGATAGTCAGATAGAAATGACTCACACTTTATTCTATGGAATAGCATTGCAGAAAGATATGTGATGTTTATCCACCTGCTGAACATTTTTAAGGGAACTTATGGGAAACCTTTCCCCTGCTTTCTAAATTAGAGAGCCACTGAAGAATGCAAGTCTTGGAGATACTGTTTTGCTCCTAAGTGTCTGTTCATCGCCTATCTTCTCTTAAAACATGATGGTCAGCTGCAAATCAAATGATTCCTCCCCTCTCCAAAGACTCATTTTTCTTTTTGCAAAGTTCACAGGCAAAAGAGTGAGGTTAGTTCAGTCCCTAGTGGTCAGTTGCAGAACACAAACAATTTCCTAGACATGATTTTGCAGGGTTCTTTTTCAGAAGGAAAGCAAAAGGAAGACTTCAACTGCAGAGGGATCTTCTGTCTTGCAGAAAGGTTTGAGCAAGACAGCTGCCAATGAATGAATGAATAGAGTGCATAACATTTCAGGCTCTCACCCTTTACTTGAAAATCTCCTCTTGTTAAACTTGGATGTGCAGTTTCAAGATGCAGTCCCATACACACTGAATTAAGAGTCACTCTTGTTGAGTTCAGTGAGCCTAATTCCCTCTTATGAAGAGAGAAAGGTAATGGAGCCCATTGTATTAGAAGCCATCTCACCAAAGCATGAGAAACATGTGGTTTCTACCAGAGCAATTCTTCAGATTGCTACCTGTCCATGGAAATGAACAATTCCACCTGACACAGTTTCAAAATAAATCTTTGACAAGCCTATCTTCATGTGACTCAAAAGTACATTTGTCATTTTCAAATGATTGAAGTGTTTGACTGGCAAAAGGTGAAACAGGCTTCCTCTCTGTCGCGTCACTGGGCAGGACGAGAACAAGTGAATGCAAATCAGAAGGACAAGATTTTAATTAAAACTTTGGAAGGAGAAATTTTCCAGGGTGGCACAGCTGCCTGAGGGAGCTGGAAGCTTTCAAACAGAGCCAGAGAGCCTTCTTTCAGGGAGGTCCTTGTATGAGCAGTGGGCTGGACTGGACTTCCAGACCCCCTTCCAATGCTAGGATTCCATTATAAATTAAGTAAATGGATACATGTTTGTGCTCGAAGGATGAAATTCTATGTGCTCTTCTCCTGGAATAAACCCTATGAAACACATTTGGAAACTACTTCTGAGAAAGCATCCTGAATCTGTAGTGTGCTGCATGTGCTTGTTTTTTAAATTCATTTCTGGTTTCTGTTAAATTCAGTTCTGGTGAATGCATAATGCACCACTTTAGGGAGCTCTTAGGATAATGAATGAATGAAGGGAGTGTGGAATGCAGAACACTGAGGAAGCCTCCGAATGTTCATTTAGTCTCTGAGAGCTGCCAAAGTGATTGCAAACCACTTCAGAGGGTGCACCATAAGCATGATTCAAAGAAGGACCTGCTCTTCAGATCGGAATTAATTATCAATCGTCCTGAGTAAAGAAATGCTCCTAAGTTCACCACAGTTCCCCAAAGGTGGGCACAATGCTGCCTTCCAGCCCAACACTTCCACTGAAGCACACATCTAACATTGTGAACCTGCATCAGGTTTTTGCTTAAGTGAATCAAAAAATTATGAGAGCAGTCCAACAGTTTATCTTTGCGGTGCAATGCACAAATAGTTAATTATACTTAAAACCATTCATTATTGAGCTAGCACAATGTCAAAGGTTGCTTCAGTGATAACGGTTTCAGCTAACCTTTGATGTTTGCAGTCCCATGCAGCAGCTTTATTTTCATTTTTTAAAAAAAAAATTCTAACAGATCTATAACAAGAGCCTACAGGCTAAAAAATGGATTATATTTATTCCCAATAACATATAAATCGTTCCTAAAACACCTTGTGGAATGTACTTATTAAACTACTTTTAACAGTTGGCATACCAAGGGAGCCACCTGGCTGTTGATCATTAGCTACCTAGGCTGAATGTACCTGAATTTCTTTCAGCTGGTTTGAGACAAGCCCACAAGCTGGTGTCTGCCAATCAGTCACCCAGCTTTTGTCTCTAGTTATTCACAGGAGACTGCATGGCAACATTTTTCAGGGTGTTCCTGCTGATCAGGCGAGCAAACATAACACTGGTACGTCATGCAAGCACCCAAGCAGGTGTTTGAGCAGCCCCAAAGTGAAGAACTTACCTTTTGCAGCCACTGAGTGTAATTCTCCATGACATGCTCCAGCCGCTGCAGCTTCTGGGAGGAGAAATCTGGTTCCATGTGGGGGGCATCCCTTTGGAGCGCATTGGCGTTGTATTGGTCAGAGGCGCTGTCACGACAGTTCCCGTCCTGTTCAGGAAGTATGAACGTATAGGTGCACTGGCCGTGCTGAATCCGATTGTACCTTCGTGCGCTGGACTCCGGAGCCCGGCGTGGACTACTGCAGCTTATGGGCTTCAGAAGAGAAGCGAGGAACACAGACCAGAAGAAAATGGTCATGTTACTAGCCCTCTTCTTTCCTGCTCTTGACACCTTTATCCAAGCCCTCTCCTTGTTCCTTTTCCTTCCTTTCCCTTTCTTTCTAATATTTGCCTTGCCTTTAAGGATTTCTTTGGGGAATTAGAAACTAAAGAAAAAGGGAAGAAGATTCAGAAAATAATAGCAAGCCCTTTAAAAAAAAAAAAAAAGATTATTTCAGGGAATCTAAATGCTTCCTTAGCTAAAGCAGGAGCAATTTATTGCATAGTAGCAGAGATTTATCGTTTCCTCTCTGTTACACTTCAGCATGCGGGCTCCTGGACTCGGCTGCCCAGGCATAGCCTCAGAGTCTTTCTTCTGCTCTAGCTGCGGCTGAACTGCTATTTTGTCGGAGACCTCAGTGTGTTTTATTAAGGTTGTACATTCAAGCCAAGTTGGAAGCTGGCAGCTTTTCACAAGATGACTTGACAGGAATGTGTGTGTGAGTGTGTCCGGGATGCCTGATGCATTTGGCAAAGAGGGATCATCTTACACTCTGGCTTGAAACATGCCCTCAGACATGTACGCCTGATTAGCTCCTCCTGCGCACAAGATGACTGAGAGCTTTTGCATACATTGAACCAGTCCGACAGTCCACCTTAATAGACTTCCTACTTGGAGACTGAACTATTAAAATGTACTTAGAGGGACCAAGCTTGTTGTAATCCCTCCCCAGTAAACATTAACATACAGACCACTGCACAAGGAAAATATCAGTTGCTGTCCTAGAATGGCTATCAGACCGTGCGACTCTTTTAAGAAATGCAAAATTGGGGAATGAATTGTCAAATGAAGGGGAAAAAAGCTGAGACTGCCAGTCCAGCAAGATGGTTTCTTTCACTAAAGCACAGGAACTCTGCTATATCAGAGATGTCATCAAATGTGTTAAACGGTTCTTCAGAAATAGCCATCCCTAGATAATTTCTTTGCATGTTGCTACAAGATTGAAAAAGCGCGTGCATATTTAATGTGGGAAATGCAAGTGATAAGACATTTTTCTCTCCATTGATCTCAAGATTTCAAATACTGAGACAGTGATAACAGGAACTTTAGTGGACGTGCATACATAGTGTATGTATACTTTAAGCTTTTGAGATGGCAATTACCCCCTTGCATACTCTTTTGTATGTGACTTTTTAAACAGGGGAGGTGCTTAAAGCAACCATGACAGACCACTAATTCCAGTTGTGACCACGTATCTGCTGCATTGCACAGGATTATGAGCAAGAGATACTGAGATTTCCCACGCCACCAGTTTAAAGAATGATCCCACCATTGCTGTGACAATATGCAGTAACGCTCAACTTCTTAAGTGTTGTATCAGCACTGAGATAGCTGGACAATGCTACAAATCATGAGTGTGGATAGTCTCATACCTTTATTTATTTATTTGTTTGTTTATATAAATAAATCATCTGGGAGCCCAAGGCAGGATAGAAAGTTTCTCCTAATTTTATCCCTAGAACAATCTGTGCAGTGCATTTGGCTGAGGGACAGTAACCATATCAAAACCGCACAGTAAGCTTCATAGTCGGGTAGAAAAAACTGGGTCTCCCCAGTGCAAAAACACCTTCACCACTACAACACATTGGCTGTCAGTGTTCCACTAATGCTACCAACCTATAATGGCTTGCATGAGGGTATGGTGTGTTCTCCCACCAAGACCATTTTCTTTTTATCAGTATCCCAGTATCATGTAGCCAGTTTCTGATTTCTGTGTCATGTCCAGTAGCAACTTTTACAGAAGAGAAGTTTTTTTTCATGTCATCACTGAAATTGTGTAAACTAGAGCAGTCTGGTAAAACATGTGGGCATGTTTCATGTCATAACTAGTTTCATGACACAACTATGGGGAATAAATGCTTCTTGGGGGAGAAAAATGAAGTATGATCTCAACAGAGATTCTTTTCCCCCAGGATAATATGCTTTCATCAGCTGACTTCATAGAGTTGTTCAAACATGAAAAGCTGTATGAATGTTCTTTATGCCACTGGGAATATTGGGTTTGCAGGGTTTCTAATCATGTGAATAGACTGCTATGCACATACAGTATAGTCAAGTAGAGCACATGCAGTATAGTCAAGTAGAGCACATGCAGTAATTCCATCCAATATGGACAGGTGCTCTGAGTATATAGTAACTCAATTTATAATGTTTAGATTACAGTCAACTAATCCAGTACAGATGACACAACTCTGCATGCTGGTAAAGTGTATCCATTGAAGCTCCACATTCATTATGCAAAGACAAATAATGTACAGATCATGCACACAAATTCAGAACATCAAAATCGGAAGGTGAAGCCACCAACTATGATCCTACTTTTCTCCCCGCAAGTTGACTAAGCCCACATTACTCACTTGCAGAGATGACTCTTCAGTGTTGAAAAGTAGCAAAGTTATTTTATACAACTGGATCAAATATCAACCAGGGTTTTGTCTCTGTGGACTTTTTAGCAGCTTTCAAACTATACACTGGAAAATCCAAAATATCCACCAGGAGTATGACTGACTGCTCACGGTCCCCCATGCCCTACTCACTTCCCACCTTGACTGTTGTAATGTGCTGTACATGGGGCTGCCCTTGAAAAGTGTCCGGAAGCTTCAGTTGGTTCAGAATGTGGTGGCCCACATAGTTTTGTGCAAGCCTAGATTTGCACATGTGTCACCTCTCTTGCGGGAGCTGCCCTGGCTGCCAGTTTGCTTCTGGGTCCAATTCAAGGTGCTGGTTATCACCTTTAAAGCCCTACATGGCTTGGGGCCAGCTTATGTGAAGGACCACCTTTTTCCAGTTTCACCTGCCCGACCCACCAGACTGGGGAAGCAGGATATGTTACAGGTCCCCTTTATTAAGGAAGTCCATCTAGTGGGACCAAGAAGAAGGACCTTTTCCATGGTGGCTCCCTCCCTGGAACATCATCCCTGTAGAGATAAGACTGGCCCTCACCTTGATGCTCTTTTGCAAGGCCCTGAAGACATGGAAGTGCCAGCAGGCCTGGGGATCCCAGGTTGATACAGAGCCTATCAATGTATTGTTGTCGCCAGGGCGGTGGGGGGTTGGAGTGGGTTTTGTATCAGGATTTTTATTCTTGTAAGCTGCCTGGAGTCACCATGAGTGTGTTGGGCGGCCACATAAATTGTCATAAATAAATAAATAAATAAATAGATAAATAAATAAATAAATAAATAGCTGGGGTGCATTTTCCGTAGAACTGTGTAAATGATCAAGTTTTGCTTTCTGCTGTTCTGTTGTAACTATTAGATAAATGGTACATGAACAAAATGTATCCCTTCCAATTCAGTTTCTTGTCATAAAAAAATAACAAAAAAGGAACTAAAATTAAAAAAAGAAAAGAAAATCCCACCTTAAAAGAAAAGTTTTCCACCCAATACATTTAGGTGTCTTAGGCATTAGCTTGGGACATATTTGGCATAGTTCCTCACAACTGGCATCACCATTTTTATCAAATTCTATTGAGTTGAAACTTTATTCCAGGGGTTAGCAACGATCTTATGTTCTTGGGTGCTATCATGAAATCTCGTCATTCTGTAGAGGTCCAAGACAAGCGAAAGTTGCCCCAAATCTCACCAGCTTGCTCACCTTATCTTATGAAATCTTGTATAAGTACCTCAATCTTTTAGTTGCTTGTTTTTAATTTGAATTCAGTTTAAGGGGCCCATGAACACCCTTTGAGATTTGATAGCAAGACCTGAAAAAGAATTATAAGCTTGTTCTGCTGAATAGACTTACCCTATCACTGTGATCTCCTCATTGGACAAGTTTGTAACATTATTCAGATGAGTTATGGTTATAGTTCCTTCTCTCAGGTGCCTGCAGAGTCTCATGGCTTATTCAGAGACACAATTCAGAATTCCCGAAGAGGGAGTTAGATAAGCATCAACTTTATTGATTTCAGGGCACCAAAGATAATGTTATTCTTCCAAGACATTGAATACAGTATATTAATCTGTTAATGTTGAATTTATATGCTGCACAGCCGCCTTTTAAATTCTCTGGCTGTTGCTTTGTCTATTTCATTGAGAATTTAATTATTGTCTTTATTTTATTGCATATCTGAAGTGTTATTCAAAATGTTTGTGGGAATTATTGTGATTTAAATGTATTATCTACTGGCCTGGGAAAATTTTACTTTGAAGGATGGTGCACACCTTTTTAAAGGAAAATAAATATAAATAGTATTTCCCAGAAGATTGCATGAGCAGAAAATGTAATTTCTTTGCTGAGTGGTCCTGATACCAGAACCAATCAGCAGAGCATGATGTAGCTTTGCCGGCCAATAGCTGTTGATAGCTTCTACCATCACTTGTCTTTTTTGTAGCAGTGAAATTTGATCATGCAAAGACGAGTAATTGTATTCTCTTTCAATGTCTGGAGGGGCTAATCAGATCTGATTAATGAGGTTGTGACTGAGGATCTACTCAATCTGTTTGGGTGGCCATCCACTCCAAACTTTCCTGGAACATACAGTATTCTCCTGGATGCCACACCTTTTCAGAAATGCAGGAAAAAATAGCTAATCAGGGATTTAGGGGTGGAAGACATTGGACTTGCTTGTGCCAAGAGCTGCAGGCAGTGTGGAATGGAGGTAACTGTGAGATTGTATTTGCTGCATCTTGATGAAATGACTTCTCATTTCCTTCATGGACAAGTAATTCAGGGTTCATAACCTTCACACCTCCCATGGTAGATTTCATCACTAAATGCTGCAGGTCTTGGAATAACTTTCTTCAGGGACCAAATAAATCAGAATACAGAAACTCATATATATGATGAATGTGTGGAGCAAGAAAGGCCTTTGGTTATTTTCTGGACCCAGACAAAGCTCTTTTAAAATTATTTTCTCTAAACTAAACCAGAAGATCCTACTTTGTATTAGCGTCAGATTTTAAAGGGATTGTGTATTGATGTGGTAGAGCAGGAAATGCAATTTCTCCCTAGTCCAAAACCAAACAAATAGTCCAATTGCCTGCACCATTTTGAGTCAAGCCCAACCCCCTTGAACTGGACCCATATCAAAAAGGAGATGACATTTCTGGGCTGGAAAACTCTAGGCCGCTAATGATGATTGATTATATGCCAGCAAGTCAGAGTCAACTGTTAGTGACTACATAGAGAATTTTCTCCATGAAGATCTGCTTCTAATCTGGTCTTTTAGGTCTTCCAACGGTGCACCAATTGCCCCTGTAACTGAGCCAATCCACCTTGTTGTTGGTCATCCTCTTCTCCTCTTTCTTTCTACCTTTCCCAGCATTAGAGAGTTTTCTAGGGAGCTAGGTATTCATATAATGTGCCCAAAGTAGGATAATTTGAGCCTGGCATTTGTGCCTCAAGTGAGAACTCTAGGTTGATTTGTTTGATGATCCATTTGTTTGTTTTCTTGGCTGTCCACAGGATCCTCAGAGTCTTCTCTAAACCAACATTCACCACTATTAATACTCTTCCGATCCTGCTTCTATTAAGTCCAATTATTGTTTCCATAAAGTATCACAGAGAATACCATTGCTTGCACTATTCTGATCTTTGTAGATATAGACACATTACGGCATCTGAACATCTTTTCCAAGGCCTTCATGACTGCTCTACCTGGTGTTGTGGCATATTTATTGACTGCCTGTTGCTTTACTATTGATGGTTGATCCTAAAAAGCAGAAGCTATCTATCACTTCAGTGTCTTCATTATCAATTCTAAGGCTGGCTATTCTACCTGTTGTCATTAGCTTGGTCTTCTTAATATTTAATTTTAGTCCCATTTTTTTCACTATGCTTCTTGACTTTTATTACTATCTCTTGCAGATCCTTTGCATTTTTGGCTATTAGAGTAGTGTCATCAGCATAGCATCAGTTACTGATATTTCTTCCTCCAGTTGTAAAGTCACTCATCTTCTTCCAACTAGTAAGTAGCAACAAAAAACTTTTTCCTGCCATCTACGTAATTGTTTGAACTAGTCCTAGATCACATCCTACCTCTACCATATCTCTACCAAGCCGCCCTTAAAGTTCCTGATCTTCCTTGGGGTTGGGGAGATCTTATTTTGGAGAATGTATTAAGGACCTTTTGTGATGGAATGGAATTATGAAGGCCAAGCTCAGGGAGATAAGCATTTTCTTAGCTCACCAGAACTGCGTGGGAGCTACAAGAGGATGAGACTGACACCTCCCTGAGGAATTCACACTGTTGTGGCTGGAGGGTTTGGGAACTGGGGTTTTAGTCTGGGAAGATTCTTGCTAGAGGTTGTAGCTAATAAACATAGCTGAACTGAATTTGCATGGTCACTTGGAGTTCCTTGGGCTAGGCCTGACATCAATCTTCCCAGACTAAAACTTGGCCTTCATAATTCCATTCCATCACACCTTTTGAGAAGTCTAAAGAAATCTTGTTTATGATGGCAGAGAATTGTTTTCAATGAGATATTGTGGCATGTATGCCTGAGAAACTTAGGAAACACTTCTGGTTACTGGTTTCTTTTGCCTGGAGAATATATACAGTACTCTGCTTCAATATTTCTTTCTGAACACCAAGCTGCCAACTAGTCAATCCCATTTTGTACAAACTCAGCCTATATGTTAATTTATGGCTAAATAAGTCATGTGAACCTGGAAAATTGGATTAATTCAGTAAGCAATAGTTCAGGTAACCATGGATAAATGTGTCATGCGAGCATAGCTAATATATGCTTTTATATATCAGACAGAATATCTGTTACAGGCTTTGGGCTTTGGGTTACCAAATCTGGACTGATAAAATCCAGAGGAGAGCCAGTTTGGTGTAGTGGTTAAGGCACCAGCCTGGAAACTGGGAGACCAGGAGTCCTTGTCCCGTGTTAGGCACAAAGCCAGTTGGGTGACCTTGGGCCAGTGCCTCTCTCTCAGCCCTAGGAAGGAGGCAATGGCAAACCACTTCTGAAAAACCTTGCCAAGAAAACTGCAGGGAATCATCCAGGCACTTGCCAAGCGTCAAGACTGACTCAAAGGCACACACACAAAATAAAATCCAGATGAATCAGAGACTTCTATATATCTTTTGTGTCATTTAATAGTAACCATACTTTTGATATCCAGATTTGGTAGCCCTATGCAACACCAAAAGAAATTTGAAAGAAATTCTCAAGCATAATAAGGAGGAAGTCGAATAAACAGAAGCTTCTTTTGGAAGGGAAGAAATTGTTTCAGGAAAGAATAACAGCTTTCAGAACATGATGATCTGACAAATTCTTCTTTGATTTGGTGCCTTCTCTATGAGGATTGCACAAGAGATAAACTACTAGACAATTCCTCTTGAAAACTCCTGCCTTTAGACATCAGAGTTATGATCCCCTTTCTGATTTCTATTCATTTGCTTGCCCCAACTTGGGCCTTTCCATTTGAAACAGTACATACTCCATCACAGTTGCCGGCCAGTTTGATGTATTTCTTTGATCTTGCCTTGTGTTAGGTCCCTTAGTCCAGCTTAAAGCCTTTGCTCGATGCTTTAAAGTTCACAGGCCTGACGGTTAAAATGTGCAGGCTTCATGATAAACGCCCTCATGTTCTTGTGATGCTCATATTGTGATTGTCCTTCAGCGGCACCAGATTAACCATGAAGCAAAAAAAGTATGTGTTTAGGGAATCCAGGGAAGGGGGGAACCCCACAGTGTTTTTTCCCCTAGCTATCGTGCCCTTAACTCTTTCGCTGCCACACTCAACTTTAGTTTTCAGCACTTATTGGATCTTAATGTCTTGTCAGTCAGGCAATGGAAGGGGCAAGGGGCACTATTGTTGGGCTGTGCTTAGGGCATCAGTTGGCCTTTGTCCAACCCTGAGCTTGGGGGCCAAGCTTGATACACCATTCTTTCCAATCTCATTCTAGTCTCTAAGGTTTTCATTTTTAATGCTAGATGGATTTTATCAAATATGGGCATATTCTGTCCATCTGAATGTAGTGTTTATCTTCTATTCCACATGTATTTTCATTGTATATTAATCTTACTCCTTTAGAAGTATCTGTATTTCTGTGTTTCTTCTTTCTTGTAGAATGCTAGGAGTTGCCTAGGTGGAAAACCAGAACTTTCCAGGATCCACTTAGATTAACAGGTCCTGTTTATCAGAAAGATAAGATTTCAAGTCTAATCAAATGTATTTTTATTTTTAAGTTAACTGTGAATATTGTTACACCATGAACCTGGGTAATAAGCCCTTATCTATACATGCTCTGTGGAGATGTGCTGTTGGAGAGATGTATGTTGAATAGCTAATTGCTAGACATATAAACACCCTTTGAGACCCAGCCAGAAGAAGAGTCATCCAAATGAACATTGTCTGGATGTCTTCTGCCTGTAACTAATTTTAAGAAGGGAACCTGAGTATCATTCTGCATAGAACATTAAATGTTAGAATAAATGTTGATCAGCATAGTTTTAATAAAGTGATCTGTATTACGTATATGTTTATGGGGGTTTCATTATGTATAGCAACATTCAGCAACTGTATGTTGTACTCTCATCTTTTTCTTAAGTGTGTTATCTGACAAAGACCAGAGCTGGAGGGTGGGGGAACAGTTAATAAGAAAAACTACATTAATTCCTATACTACTAGACCTCAGTACCTGGAGGTTCTGTCTTAGGTTACAAGTTGTTCCAAAAGAAGAGAATATATGTAAGTCAGGGTTGAACTGTGGAGTCCTTGGTGCTCTCTGAGCTTGGCTGTTTGCTTGCAAACATTTCATTACCTGACTAGATAACATCAACAGTGTGAGTGAGTGTAGGGTTTGCCCCCTGTTTATATACAGTGGCTTGCCCTGCCAGTTTTGGTGGTGGTGCGTTTTTCTCCTTGGTAGTTCCTTAATTAGGGCATTGTTCTCTGCTCGATTGTTTGTCTGGTGTTAATCCCTGCTTATCTGGGTGTTGACTGCAGGAGAGGATGTGTTCTGGTCTTTTTGTTTCCTTCTTAGCTTTTTTATTGCCTCTTTTGAATGGTGTGTAAATGTGGTTTATCTCTATGTGTCTATTGATGGCTGATGTGGCTGAGTGCCAAGCTTCCAGGAATTCCCTAGCGTTTTTGGGTTTAGCTTGGTCTAGGATGCTCACAGTTTCCCAGTTGAAACTTACAGCTGAAGCTCAGACAGCACCAAGGACTCCACATTACAAGCTGTGTTTGCCCAATTCAGGACAATGGAACACATAGACAAAATTCTGAATGAGAAGTTACTTATATCTTCTTACTGCTTTTTTATTAGAAATCTAATACAGCCATGTCTTGATATTGGCAGTTTTCTGATTTTCACTGTACAAAAGTCCTACTTCATTGTGGTATATAAAAAAAAACTAGGTTGCCTTTCAAATGAATTTGTTTTAATGGTTGCACAGTTTTCCTTTTGCCTTATTCATCTTAGATTTTTTTCCCCATGTTACTCTATCTTCTTTCGTGAATGACTTTAGGAAATAAGAATAAGAATTGCTTGCAAAACACATATGCGAAGAGAAGTTACTCTAAATGGTATACAGAATTTTATGCCAAGAGAAATGAATTCAAGGTCAGAAAAATGAGGAACTAAGCAAAATCCAACTTGATAGATTCATCTAACTCTAATTTTATACAGAGAGTTTTATATAATCTGGGGAAAAATGCAATTCCCCACCACCGCGATGTAATCTGATTTGAATACCTAAGAAGAATTTAATAGAATCATTGCTTGAATATGGACTATGGAGAACACTTTCAATCTGACTTCAAAGCATATGGCTCTCGCTTATGCCCCAAGCACCCCTTTTCCTTCTATTCTTGGTTCAACTGCTAATTATTTTGGATTGTGAAAAGAGCACCATCAAACAGGAGGCAGCTACACAGGATTAGAAGATAAGCAAGCAGCCATGCAGACACAGAGGGAAAGGACAAAGAGGGAGACAAAATTCAGATTCAAGTATTACAGCTATTTCTTATTTAAGCAAGGAGGTTTATTAAGGAAAGATCACTTATATTTTTATAGACTACTTGGCTTGCCAGCACCTTTCTATTTATTTTTACACTTAGCCTTTAGTTGCATGCTTTGATGCACTGGGAATATGGATGTAATGGAAAAATGAAACTTTCATCACTTGGCTAAGGTGAAGGCATTAATAGACAGGACATATAGTCAGGCTTAAACATCTATATTTGCTTCTCTAAGTCAGGGATTGACATCACAGATCTGCATAGAGGGACTGTCATCTTTCCTGAAGGCAGCCATAAGAAATTAAGTTAAAACCGTTTTAAAGTTTTTTCTTTTTTTGGAATGGACCAGTCTATAGAATAGCCAAATCTCAAAGACCCATCAAACGAATGACAAGATCTTGTGCAATATTTTAACATGATGTTTTGTGAGATTTTTGGAGACAAAAATCACACAAAGTCTGGTGATCTTGCAGAATTATAGGTGATTTGAAGAGGAATACCTGGTCTTCATAGAGTCTTGAGGTTCATTATTGTTGAGAGTAAAAGCTATTAAAATGTTTCTAAATTGGACAATGCAATCTAGATACCCGAAGGATAGCATTCTTGTGGTCCCAAACTCACAATTTCTAAGAACGGACTGAAAATATATTTTTGCTTCTTGCCCCAAATGGGAATATAACGAGCTTCCTAATGGCTATGGTATTGCCAAACTGAAATAGAATATGGGAATTTAGCAATCATTCCCATATTCTTGCTAATTTAGCAATGAGCAACCAGTTTATAATAATTTTTGGATTGGCAGAAAATGCAACTTTGCCTATTTGTTTTTGTTTGAAGGGCCTTACAATCATGATGTCATTTAGCAACAAATACTTATGCAAGTTGATGCATGCATAGCCAATAAACTTTGCTTTAGAAAAAAATACTAGAATCCACAACCATCATTTCGTTAGGGCTGCAATCATCTGGTAGCTTGTAAAATGACATCTCCTTTGAACTGAGTTCAACTTCTAGAGGCTTCGTGGCCACATCCATATAATTTCCTTGACAGTAGCACAGAAGTGGTTTTCCATTGCTTTCTTCCAGGAAGTTCAGGGTTTTGGTTTACGTCCCAGTCTAGCCTACAGTTCTGGTATCTGCTGGAAGGGCCCCATCCAAACACAGTCCAGGTTTAACTCTGTTTAGTTAATGAACCCAGACAAGGTCAGCTAGATGCTGCCACCTGCTGAGTATACCCAGAACTAAATTCCAAGAATCTTTATGTTTGGGAAGCTATGCATAAGATCCCAAGGCATGCAGCTAAAATAAGAGTGATGGGAAGGATTCATCATCCCTCTCAATATGCTGAAATCAAGAAACTGTTATCAAAATAAAAGTAGATAGCAATACTAGCATTTATACATTCATAAAATTATTCACGAATCAATTTAATCTGACAAAGTGCATGTCTTTCCAGACACACATTTCAGAACACCGTGTGTTATAATCCTTCTCTTCTAGAATTTCTCATCAGCAGTTCCTTCAGTTTGTCAATTGTTCACTAAGACTTTGGAAGCATAAAACATTGTAATTGAGATTGCAGTCAGAGTTCTGGTAGGATC
Organism: Python bivittatus; assembly: GCF_059951505.1. Classification (NCBI taxonomy): domain Eukaryota; kingdom Metazoa; phylum Chordata; class Lepidosauria; order Squamata; family Pythonidae; genus Python; species Python bivittatus. Next base: position 18,735,614 of record NW_028277086.1, on the reverse strand, counting down.
TGGTTCTAAAATTTTCAGCCTTTTTCTAAGCTAATACTGAATCTGAAGGTTGGAATCTGAAGGGCATGAAACCCTCCAGTGGATTCCACCTTTAAATAAGTTTAGCTGGTGTTTGTTCATGAGATTCACAAAAAATATTTTGATGGATAGCACTGGACTCAGGTCAGAAATTTAGTTCCCAGGGCTGGCATTCAATACAACTGAAATAAAATAATTGGAAAACAGCAGTGTCCATAGGAACTTGCTGCTTTTGTCAGAACGATGCGAGCGGCATTGGACCACAAGCTCAGTTTTTTGAAGCATGCATGTGACATCATGACACATATAGAAAAGGGATGGGGCTTGAATCACAATGCCTCAGGTTGCCTACAGTTTCCCCATAGTTGTCCCCCCTGCAGATGCCACAATTGAGAAATCTCACTATGCAAGCTTTAGGGGGCAACACAGCAGATTAATTTTAGCTAATATGCCTTGAAATATTAAGTAAAGTTGTGGAATTCTGTCTACACATCTAAAAAAGGACTCCAGTTTTAAAGAGCTGGAGGCCATGTTTCATAGGGTTGCATATTTGGGGCTGGATGCTTTTTGAGTTCCTAGACCGAGACGATGAAGAGGGCAGCATAGGACACATGTTCCAGCCCTATTCCTGCCATGAAGGGGATGGTATCCTGACACCCATCTCCTGAAACCTAAGCCTCCATTCCTGGAATGTATGTCCCAAGGAGGGCATGAGATTTACGCTCAGGGTCAATAGCTTTCCAGTAGCCAGCAAGTTTCATTTCCTACTGTAAACAGAGCAGAGACGAGTTTTGTGGCACAAAGGAACATACGGAATGCATTGTGCATTCTCTTTCTCTCATAACATATTTTTCCTTTTACAGTGCAGTACCCCAGTGACCTATTGTTGGAGTGACCACATGCTTTAAACTGGTGTCTGTAACTCTTCATTGGGACTACAATAAAATCATCAGCTGGCTGCTGAGTCCTCCTCCAAGTTAAGAATAACAGAACAGTAAAAATGCTTGTCAAAGCTATTCACTGATGTTTAAAAGCTGCTATTAATCCCTCCATCCAAGGCGTCCAGAATTATCACCTTTAAAGAAATGATAAAACATGGTTCCTAGTTATTCAAGGGAACAAGGATGTTGTAATTGATGGGAGGGGATGAAACCGTATGCATAGGATATTTTAATCTGGAATCTCTTCTTTCTTCATGAAAACAAAATCTGAGAAGGTTCTGTAATCATTTGGAGGAATCTGTAAGAGAGATGGCTTTCCCCCAGTTACATCTGAGTTAGGTTCACAACAGGCGCATCCACAAGGACTGTGAGTACACAATACAACTGCACAGTCAAAGCCTTGACCTCTTTTTGCATGTGACACAATCATGTGTCCATGTACTCATGGCTTCCACCTTGACCTTTTTGAGCATCCCTTGTGGCCACACCTAGTTGAGAGTGCTTTATGCATGACCCACTTTGTCTGATAAGTAATTCTGTTTCACTACATTTCTTCCTCCCTTTCTCCCTTCCCTTCCCTTTTGTTCTTGGAGAAAGTTTCAGAACAGAAAGCAGAAAATCAAGCAATATAGCTTCCAAGCCACGATTCATATTCCACTGGACTGATTGAGATGGACTGAGAGAATGGACACTTCCATTACATCTACTGTTCCTAGAAAATGAGTTGCTATCTGGATTTATTCATTAAATCGGCAAGTTCTTCATATTTGTCAGAAATTGGCAGTTTGATCAACCAATAATTTGATAGACCAACAAAAGAGAAAATGAGTATTTTTATTTTTACAAATAGCCATCGGACATGGCTACTGCTAGTTGACTGAGGGTCAGTCAGGAAGCTTCAACATGATTGCACCTAGAACTGATTTACCCATTGTGAACATGTAAGGAAATGTCCCTCTACTTTCTAAGCTAAGCAGACATTTTAAAAAAGCTGGTGATATATGCAACATATATGGCTTTTTTCCAGGGAAGAGTAAAGCGATATCATTGGGGAACAGGACTTCTACCAGACTCCCCAAGACTTCCTTAGCATCTCTAAAACTAAATAAACAAAATAAAATAACTTTTGCTGGAATCTTAATAGACTATGAAATCTCATGAGATTTTGGATCTTATTCAAAATCTTGGAACCTTTCAGACTTTTATGCAAATACACGGAAATCTTGCAAGGTCTTGTGATTTCAGGAAATCTTGGCTTGAGGGAAGCTGCCTGGACAATTTTGCCATGGCACCTAGTGGACACAGTTTAAAATGTCATAACGCAGACTGCAACAACTGTAATCAGATTGAAAAGCCAGGCACATCAAGACTAGTTTGATGAAAACCACAAGACCATTTCAGCAGCCCTCTAGGACAAGAACAAGGCCTATGCAGACTGGCAGAACGATCCATCATCTTTCTCAAAGAAAGACAAGTCTAAGCACCTGCAGTCCAAAGTACAGATGGGACTGCAAGAAACACAGGATGATTGGTGGCAGAGAAAGGCTGAGCAAGTGGAACACTGTGCAGACATGCATGCCACCAGAGAGTTCTTCAGCACCATAAAGTCATTTTATGGTCTTTCTAAATCAGGATGCTCCCCCCTGCTGTCATCTGATGGGTTGGGCCTGATCAAAGACCAGGAAGAACTGAAAAACTGCCAGGTGAATACTTTTCCAACTTACTCAATAGGCTGTCCAGTTGATCATGATGTCTTACAGCAGATTCCTCAGCTACCAGTCTTGGATGCCCTAGACCTGCCACCCTCTACCGATGAAATCAAGAAAGTGATCTCACAGATGAATTCAAATAAAGCAACAGGACAGGATGACATTCCTGCTGAGATCTACAAAGTGCTAGACACAAATGCCTTACAGGCATTCCAAGACATCTTGGAAGACATTTGGTCCACAGAGGAGATGCCTGACGACTTCTGCGATGCCCTCATTGTGGCTCTCTGCAAAAATAAGGGAAATAAATCAGACTGCAGAAACTACAGGACTCTCTCACTGTTGTCCATTACAGGCAAGATCTTTGCCTGCATTCTCCTGAACAGACTTGCCACTGTCTCAGAAAGGAACCTCCCAGAGGTGCAGTGTGGCTTTTGGCCAGAATGGAGTATAGCAGGCATGATATTTGCCATGAGGGAAGTCCAGGAAAAGTGCATCGAGCAGAACAAATCTTTTTATTTTGTCTTCATTGACCTGACAAAGGCATTTGACCCTGTAAACAGGGAGGCTCTCTGGACCATCCTGAGATGTTATGGAGGAAATTTGTGAAGTTGATACAGCTACTCCACAATGGAATGATAGAACAGGTCCTTTACAATGGTGATACATCAGCTGCATTTACCATTTCTGGTGGAATAAAACAGGGTTGTATGCTAGCCCCGGTTCTGTTCAATCTGTTCTGTGCTTGCATATGATCATGTGCTATCCAGGGTCTGAAGGAGTGAAGGTACATCAGGTACTGAATGGATGGCTCTCTCTTTGACCTTTGCCACTTGAACACATGGATGAATACAGCCATCCAAGAAAAATTAATTGTTCAATTAATTGAAACAGCTATTATGCACATCTTCATTTTGAATTTCAGTTCCTCCTTACATAGAAATCAGTTTAACACTGTGCCATCTCTAAAACTGTAACTTGGCAAAGAAGTATGTGTGTTTTATTACATTTCTAGCTTCTTTGACAGCACAGAAATTACTCAGAATAGCTATAATTCAAAACAAAATACTAAAAAACATTATAAAGTAAAACCATCATCATCACCACCACCACCAACACCATCATCTGGAGTCTTTCTTGGGATAAACTTGACTCTTGATGATTTCACTGATACCTTCATGTAATTTTCTCAGCAACAATGTGAGTATGGTTTTGTATTATTTTGTGATGGGATATGTATTTTATTGACTTTCCAGACTAGTCTACTTTCCTGGAATTTGCTGGTGGTCTTCCATCTAAGTACTAATTTGATCCAATCAGCCAAAGTTAGTAAAATAATCTCTGGACTTGGAATAAGTAATGCATGTTTTAGAGCAATGGGAGGATATATAAGGACACCAGCAACAGTATTCTATGGCACTTCCAACAAGCAAGCAAGCTAGCTAAAACACCAAAAGAAATTCTAATGATATTTTCAAGGGCCTTCTCTGTTGCTGCACCTGCCATATGGAATAACATTTCTCCTACCCAACTCTGCTGTCCTTCAAGAAAACCATGAAAACCTGGCTCTTTCTCCAAGCTGTAAGCCAGGTTGTGACATAACCCAGCTATTGAGTCTGGGCAATTTATGAAATAGCCTACTTTTATTCCCCAGTAGGGCCATCTTTAGTGTTGTTTTAAACTGTATATATCACAGTTTTTAACCCTTGTAAGCCATCCAAAGTCTTGTATGAATGGACAGCTGTAGAAATAGAAAGTATTAATAAAACTATAAATAAGTATCTTGGGAATCAGTTGGAAAACCAGAAGCTTTATTTTTACAGGAGAAGAAAAACTTAGAGGTAACATAGTTTAGCATGGCAGACTTTTCTCTGTTGTCCTCTTCAAGCACTGCAAATGTTGGCTTTTGGTCAGAAAGTGGTGGTGCTAGTAGATGACATCAACACAACAGGGTAAAATTCAGATATCCTTTCTAAAGGAAGAATAGCGCAAATATTCATTTCTTACTTACTGTTAAGGAAGAATCTGAAGTAAGATCCATAGTGTCTGAAAAGTTGTATTCTTTCAAGTATGAGAAATGGACTGTATATTTTCCCCTATTCCCAGGGTATAAAATACAGATTTTGCCATTTGAATCTGTTAGTTCTACAAAATTTCCTTTATCTAGTCCCATTACATTTTTACTCAGTTTCAACACAATGTTCTTAGAGCTCTATTTCAAATGCTTGAAAGGAAAACATACTAAACCAGCCAAACACATCCATCTGAAAAAAATTTCAAATTATTCTACCCAGACTCTAGTCCCATGTAAATTCATAAATAGTTTCATTTTAATATACTGTTACAATTTTCTTTACTGTAAAAATAATAGCCATGAGTACACTCAGAAAGATCTTGGAGAGGAGTTGTAAGTTATTCAATAAAAACAGCTGTTATAGTCCTATTCATACCCCCACAATTCTATATGTAATTATAAACATCCAAATCCTAATCAAATAAACCTTCATCAATAAACTGGTTGAGCTAGAGTGCTTTAAATTTAATCCGGTTTAGTCCCTTGATTTCAATTGGATTAAATCATCTTAAATCATAGCATTGTGATTTCCAAACTGTTTAATAATATGTTTCAGTTTTAAAATATGATAAAGATCAATATATGGCAAGTATTTGGTAATGGAAGAATAACAGAATTGGAAGTTTTGCCCTTCCATTTTTTAGATCATCATCATGGTAAGATGACTATCGTAACACAAAGCATGCCATGATTCGAAGCTAATCAGTTTAAGTTGGGGAAACTGGTGTTTCCCACTTGGAATGTCAAAGAAAGCCACAGTGGGGTTCTTTTCAATCACTTTGCCATGATCTGCCAAAGTAAACTCTGCCAGAATACAGATGGCAGCCATGAATGTAGTTTGTTTCTATCTGCCATGTTCAGTTAGGAAAAGTTGTAAAGGCTAGTTGAGGTTTGGGAAAGTTATATAAAAATATTTTTAAAAGGACAATTACATTAAAAATAACTTATGCTAGAGAAATTAAATAAAGCAACATTGGAGAAAGTTGCACAGAAAAAGCATAGATTTCGGTAAAAGATGTCTTGAAAAAAATCATGTATTGGGGTACGGGTAAACAAACTAAAAGCCTATACAAGAGTGAATGTGTTCTCTAAAAGAATCTCTATGTTGTGGAATGATATATTCAAATTCCTGTCTGCCCATTATTTGAAAAAGAAATTAGGGAAACAATGTTGGACAGGAAAACTACTTGGCCAAAGTGTATAGAAGAACAAAACAAATGTTTGAAGAACTGCAATTTCTACTTCCCATGATTTATTGTGTATTTATTCAGGAGTCTCTGCTTTCCATTTTTTCTCCAATGGAAAATGAAGAGGAGATGTTGGCAAATCTCTCATCAGGTATTATCTGAATCAATTGCAGAAAGAATATCATTAGAAGATTTTTGGATGAAAATCTATGCGTTTTTAAGTATTTATTTACTTAGGTATTTAAATTATTTGTATGACCACCTATCTCAATTTCTTGGCAATCAACAGTACTTGAAACATACACAATATAAACAAACAACAATAAACAAAGTAAAAGGTACCACTGGGAAAGTGGATTTTCTTGATTACTCATAATCAAAATCAAATAATAAATACAGAACTGAATGTTAGGAGGCTAACTCCAAGACTTTCTTTTAATAAATCTCACTATGAATGTTGATGAAATATGCAAGTTTATACTTCTCATTAAGATTTATAATCAATATATTAAATTTAAGGGAGGTTCCTTAAAATCTGCTTTATTTTCTTTTTTTTTCTTCTTTAAAAAGAAACACATATGTTCCTCATCTTTTTAAATAAATTATCTTTTTTGTTGCTTAGTGACTTGAAAAGTTTAAGTGCCCTAGAAAAAGCATTGATTAATCTCCAAACCTTTGGAAGGGAATATGTGTAAGACACACACATAGTATTTCTGCCTTCATATGGAAGATTTATTTTATTTTTCCCACCTCACCCATTGCTGAAGGCTTTTTGTTTGTCTTATACCAAGGATTGGAAGTATGATGACCATAGTTGCCATGACATCCATGAAACTCCTACATTAAATTAAATGTTATTTTTTTTAAAAAAAATACATGAAATCTTGTAAGTTTTCAGTATTTTTCATCAGGCTGCTGGAGATCCTGTGAAATACAGGTATCTTTAATATTTAGTGATACAACAATCCATCTTTTTTAAAATTTTACTTTTTTTATCCTGGCAGAATTGCACACAAGTACAAAATGGTGCCTATTGTCTTAAAAGGTTGCTGACCTGTCTTATGTTGAATCCTAGTCTTCTCCAACCTAGTGTCCTATGGGTAGAGTCCCAAAACAACTAGAAGTTTCCAGGTTGGAGAAGTCTGCTTCATACATTACTACTCTGTTGTTTTGCTTTGATTACTTAAAAGCTAGATTAGCGTTCAGGTAAAATGTACACTTGGAACACATTAAAGCAACCATTTCTTACAGGCTGGGCTACATTAGGAGTTTATGTGACTATCTATAGATCATCATTAACCTCTCTAGCTGCAAAGGACTTTTCCAAAAGCTTTTTAAAATGTAATAGCTTGTGGTAACACCTAGCTGAACTTGTTAAACTAAAAAAAAAAGCCATGTAGAATTGGACCTGCTTTGTGACTGAGGCCAGCAGCAATCCCATGGCTACATAGTAGATGAGTAAATTTTAGTAAATTACTTAAAAAAAAAAAAATCCCAGAAGAAGGAAATAAATAAATTGGGAAAAGTGGGTGGTAGCAGAATGGTTTTGGCTCAGCCTTAGCTGAAGCATATGAAATTGCTCAGCTAGTGTTTATAGGAGCTACAGAAGCATCCAGCTGAGAAACACAGTATTTTAGAAAATCTTTTCCCCGTGGCAAATATGTTGTAGCCTTGATTGCAAAAATTGGCTGGGGAACTCATTCTGAAATCTTCTATATTAAACAGGCCTTGCTGTCATTTTCCGGAAATCTACAAGAATGAATGCCAGGCTATCTCTCCTTCCTACCTAGTTTTATAATGCAATGCTGAAAGTTTCTCTTCAGTTTTTTTCTGTTGTTTTCATTCAATTTGATGGGGAAAAAAACACCTAGCTTTCAAAGTTTAATTCAAAGGGTCAGAAATTCTGGTGACTATATTGTGGATGCTGGATGAACTTTTCTAGGTTCAGCATTTCATGGAATAGGCTGTTTCTCTTGTGGCAACCTCATTTGCTGGAAGGATGATTAACCAGTATTGTGCGGAAATATTCTGCTGCATTAATCTTAGCTGTTCTCTGTTGAAATACAATTCGCTTTCAAATGTTACTTGAAACAAGAGCAGAATGTTGATGACATCTCATGGACGGAGAGGAATATTCTTGTACCTGTTTTGCTACAAGGTGATCAAAGAGTATGTGCAAATATCCTGGTTTTCATATACAGCTATCTCTTGAGCAAACTGCCACCTTCCTGGCTTCCCAGGAAGAACTCCTCCCATAAGTTCTTTTTCCCCAAATTGGGAAGAGGGACAGCCAAGGAGGCTTGAGAGTGATGGAAAGATGGGTAGCAGAGTACACCAGCAGTCACAGTCTCCAACCACAAAACAAACTGGAAAAGGTTAGTAGAACAAATCTGAAAGGCCCTAAGAATAAGACTGAAAATCAAGAGCTTCTTTTGCAGAGGAAAAATATTTTTGAGAAATTGCAAGGCAGAGAATCCAAGCATAGACTTATGTCTTGCAGCAAATTTCTTTTGGAAATGTGAGATTTCTCAAGCAGTTTAGGGCAAGGGAGATGAAAGAAATTTCAGACGAAATTTGCTCACCATAGGGAAGTCCCTTGGGGGCCTGAGAATTGTGTTCTAGGCCTTGAGTTAATTTGCTTGTGTTGGACAGATACCATTGACTTTCCCAGCATGTCTTTTTTTTAAAAAAAGAAAATGTGTCATTGGCTCTGGAAGACTCAGCTTAGACCAGGCTACAGCTGCTTCCCCGTGACAATGCTCTTATCCTTGGAGCAGCACTGCCAAAATGAAACATGATAACGTTCCTAAGTGTTAGCAGTCAGTGTGTTTGCCTGCTCCCTATTTCTGTGGCCTTGCATTACCAAGCCTTTTTAGAACTGCCATGGCTGGATGTAGTGGGTGCTGAAGCCAGCTTGTACCAGCTTGAACTAGCTCTTGAGAGCGGACTGTTAAATTTTCTGGAATTTCACAAGCTGGTTGAGAGCAGAGCTGGGCCACAATGGCTGGCCTGCCGGTCAGCTATTTGGTGGCTAGCAACACAGCAGCAGCAATGGAGCCAGCAAAGCCAGTTGTTAGACATTTACCAGCCCACCCATGGTTGGAAGCTATGACCTTCCAACTTGATTGCAGTCAAGCTGAAGGTATTTTTTCATAAAAACCCAAATTACTAAAAGTGGTAGTGCAAAATGATGAAAAGTGGATAAAGAAATAAATCCAAGCGACTTTAATTTCTGTGTAAGAGCAGAGAAATGATAGCAGCAGGCAAAGCTTTAAATGAAATTTGTATTATGTTGTGCTTTGATAAAGAGCTGGGCTGAATATAATTTCGGTAGCAGGGGTGGGGGGACATCCACCCTGGTAGGTGGAATGATGATACAAAGAGAATAGGACCATGGAAGCAGAGATATCCTGGGGGGTGGGGAGTGTTGAAAAAAATCAAAATGGCATCCACAGCTGTGTGAGCAAAGCCCCTCCCTTTTAACTTGCATTGCATATGTGACACATGGAAAAATTGTGTGGTCTTCAATTGCATGGCTCTGGCCGCCATCTTGGCAAAAAATTTTTTACCATCCTATGGATACTCATGCATATGTCACCTGTTCTGTTTTTTGTTTTGTTTTGTTTTTGCTTCCCCCCCCCCAACAACAGGGGCATTTTAGGATCTTTATTAACATGTCAAATATATTCTGGATCTCCACCTAAAGTGTTGACTTTCTGTTTAGCAGCAACAACCTTTGTTTCAATGATGTAGAATGCTACGTTTTCCAGAATGTTATTCAAAGCATTCTTCAAAATACAAAGATTTGATGGGAAATTAATCAGTTCTTTTTCAACTGAATTTTTGTTTTTTAATGTATATTTATTAAGAACTTTCTTATAATAAAGGACAAGAAAAAAAGAAAAAAGAAAGAAAAAAGTACAAGAAAAAGAAAACTAAAATTAAGAAATATATACATGACTTCTGACCTTCTTTGTGACAGATAATTACAACCTTATTGTTCCTCCTCCCTCTTAAATATTTTACAAATCCCCTCACCCCTTCATTTAGTCAGAATATTTGTTAATCTTCAAAACCATAAATCATCAATTCATTTTTTTTTCTTCTTTCAGCAAAAAGCCCATATAAGGTTTACAGTGTTTTGGAAAAGTTTTTGTTGCTTGTTCTCTGACCATTTTCAGCTGACTCTTTGGATTAACTTTTTTGCCCTATAGGACAGCCTCTCCCTTGAGATTCACAGGGCTCCAACCAACTCACCCTTCTGAAAGGTTGTGAAGACCTGATTTTTCTCCCAACTGCTGGACCACGATATGAGATGAGCCCAATCTAGGTGTGGGCGGTGTTGTGAATTTGTTATATGGTGCCTCAATTATTTTATTACGATTATTTTAATTCTGCTTTTTGTTTGGTTTACAGAGGTTTTATTATATTGTGTGTGTTTTTTTTTTAGTCACCCTTAGCTGTCCAGAGTTCGTATGTAAGATGGGCGGCCATATACATTTTCTAAATAAATAAAGGTTTTATAGGGTTAGTTAACTAGACTAGATCAACTCAATCGGTTTTATAGGTTTTATTTCTATAAATCTATAATTTTAATACTATTTTAAATTTACTTACTTATTCATTTACCTATATGTACATGGATATATGCTGCATTTTCTCTCTGTGTTATGTGTTTTTTCTCTCTCTCTGTTTGATGCTGATCATTGACCATAGTAAAGTTTGTTCTGTTGTCAAATCCTACTTCTCTAATACACTGGAGAGTGTTTGAACCCAACCAACTTGGCAAATACGGACATCCCACTCCCCACCATTATATTAGCTATATTAGAGAGGGATAGTGAGTATTAGCATGCTAATTCTGAGTTTAATCTTGCATTGTGAAAAAATCCCAATTTGAAAATAGCAAAGCAATCCTTTTGTTGGAGAACTTGGGTGGAGTATGGACTGTGGAAGGTATGGCTTAGATTAATTAACAGGATGAGATTATTATTTTTAAAAATCTTTTTATTTGAGTTATGCTGGTCTGTGATTGTAATAAAGATTTGATTTGAGAAATGAAGTATCATATACTTCATAAAGTAGTATGGCAATTGTCTTTAATTAAATTAAAATGGCTGTTGACATTTTGATATAAACTGACAGCTCTAAATGCTTTAGAAATTCTTTTGCACTAAAGGATTTAACATGTTTTTACAAACTAGTAACCTTATACAGGCATACCTCGGAGATATTGCGGGTTTGATTCCAGACCACCGCAATAAAGTGAGTATCACAATAAAGCAAGTCAAACAATTTTTTTAGTTTCCCAGTGCATATAAAAGTTATGTTTACAGTATACTGTAGTGTATTAAATATGCAGTAGCATATGTCTAAAACAACAATGTACATACCTTCATTAAAAAATACCTTATTGCTAAAAAATGCTAATCATCGTCTGATAGACTTGCTCGATGCAGGGTTGCCACAAACCTTCAATTTGTAAATAAAATGCAATATCTGTGAAACACAATAAAACAAAGTGCAAGAAAACAAGGTATGCCTGTAATCGCTATTTAGAAATAGCTGTTAGGATGCCCTGAATGATAGAGAATGGAGGGAGATGTGGAATAAGTAACTGGAATGTTAGTCACTCTGCAGTGAGACGGGCGGTGACAAATTTTAAATATAAATAAATAAATGTTTCATTGTGAGCATCAACAGAAGACTATTTGGCGTTTGTACGTCACATTAATATGTATGTAAAATGATCATTAGTTCAAAAAAAAATATTATTGCATATGTATTGAATATCTATTTTGAAGACTGAGGGTCTTTCAAAAAGAAATTAATGGATTCAGCTAATTATTGAAAATTTTATACAGGTGGTCTTTGTTTAATGACCACCCATTCAGTGACTGTTCAAGCTTACAATGGCACTGAATGAGTGGCAATTATGACCAGAACTCGTACTCATGGCTGTTGCAGCATTCCTACAGTCATGTGATCTTGATCTGGGTGCTCAGTGCCCAGATCACAAGTGTGATGTTGCAGTGTCCCACAGTCACGTGACTGACATTTGCAACCTTCCCTGCCAGCTTCCCACAAGCAAAGTCAATGGGGAAGCTGGCAGGAAGTTGGAAATCGCAGTTGTGTGAGGTCCTCACTTAACAGTAGCAACCGGGACTGCTGAAACTGCCGTCACTAAGTGGCATGACCATATGTTTTTTGATTTACGACTGCATCACTTAATAATGGAGTTTCTGGTCCCAATTAGCATTGTTAAACAAGGACTACCTGTATTTAAAATCAACATTGATTTATATGATATGTTTCTACACTAGAGAGGTTGCCTTTTGGGCAAAAATACTATGGAAGTGAAAAATACTACAAAATCAAAATATTTTTTGCTCAAAACAGGCATTTCAAATGTTCCAAACTCAAAACAAAATGTGCTGGTTTATTCTTTTCTCAGCACAAAAATTTTGGTTTTTGTTTTACCTTGAATGGCATTATTCTGAGAGTTCCTGATTATGCCACATGCTGTGATTGGACGTGTGTTTTCTGGCTTGCGATTGGGCTGTTTGTTTGTTTTTCCATGTTTTCCAGGCAAATCATGTTCCTTCTGCTATTGATTTAGAGTAATGTGGGAATCAAGTGTTGAAAGGAAAACACATTTAGGCCCACAGCCAGAGTGCTAGCTGACCTGGTTCTATACAGTTTTATTTGTTTTCCTTTCATTCTTTGCTATAGGGGAATTCCTATAGGGAGCTCATGTAGGTGGATAGGTGGGTTGCACGTCTGTTGTCTGGGCTGGATCTTGCAGACAGACAATGCAAAGGTGTTTGTGTAAGTACGACAGCGCTTCATACACAAGTGTGCTAATGTTGAGGATGTTGAATGTTCCGCCTCCAAAGCTGATTTGAATTAGCTTGTGGCGGTTCAATGTGTATGAACACTCTTTCTTTGTGTGCACTTAGATTTTGTTGTAATGTTAACAGCAGTCCATGTACTGAAGAAGTAAAAACACCCTTTTTGTCAGCTGTTCGTCCCCCACGGCCAAGCAAAATCATTGTCACGCTGCATTTGTCAGGCTTGTGCCTGACTAGGTAGGCTGCAAAAGCAGAAATGAAGCCGAACAACCAAGAATGCCAGAGATGTTGCTTAGTCTTGCTAAGTGAATATGGTGGCAGTGCCCACAAAAATGATCAAGGGAGTCATTTTTATATTTGTGTTTGAAAAGAAGGAAAAACTCACAGGAAGGGAAGAAATACAATTTGTACTTATCTGCATGGATTCAGGCTGGGAGAGGTTCTAACTGAAAGGGATGTTAAAGAGGGTAGCTCTTTTGCCCTGTTCCTGTATTGGTTAAGTGACTCGGATTTTATTTAAACAACCAAACATTTTTTTTTTCTGATGAATTAAAAAACCCTGGGTGGTGGTTTCTGAACATAGATTCTAATCTAAACTAACAGAACTTTCATTGGATGAAAACAAAGCTGGTTCATTGTTACTTAGGGCAAATGTTTAATGCTTTCAAAAATGTTAAGAAATATCCCCATGATCATACGAGCTGGTTGATTAGTGCAATTAGTATGGCTTGCCACCCTCAAGTACTATATTAATGTGGGGGCTAAAGTGTGGAAACAAAGTATTTCCATTGTTAGCTATGCAGGAACAATTCAAGCTGCTAGCACAAAATATTTTGACAGAATGATCTGCTTTTTATTCCAACCCCACCCTATTTATTCCACATAATAGTTTTGTTCTGTGAGACTCATTAGTTTTCTTAGATGATTATTCATTTCATCTTTGATTCTTTATTTACTGCATTTATATCCAGCCACAGTAAAAAATCATTCTTAACCACTATTTAATTATTTACGTTGATTTATTTTGCAATACTTTTAACCAGCCCTGACCCAAAGGACTCTGGGCTGTGTGCAACCTCATCAAAAAGAAAACTCATCATCCTCATCTTCCTCATCATCAAAACAACATCAAAACCAAAAAATACTCACATAAAGCAAAGTTAAACCCTAAATAAAATCTAAGAGAGGCACCCACAGTCAGGCAGCTGGAACCAAAAGCATATTGAAGTCAAAGTTTTAACCTATTTCTGGAACTGCAGCAAGATGGGACGTACGCATCTTTCTGAAAGGAGAATATTCCATAAGGCGATTAGGGACTGACACTCAAGATGGACTATGGCCTTAGGATGCTCTTATGGGTGCCAGATAAAAGGTAGAGAGAGAAAAGAGTTCCCTACGGTTGACTAGCGTATGTGATCAGATCATGAGAGGAATGAGCCGCAATAAAGTGTGCAAACAAAGGTCTTGGAACGAGCAAGCAGGGAAGGATGGTTCTGGACCATCAAGATGAACTTGAAGCTGTCTCCAGTGGTCTTGGAAGGAGCAACAGGAGGACTACAGAAATAGTTGCTGAGTACTCAAATAGTTGCAAAACATATGCACTACACACCTGGAAAGATACTTATTTTCCCTCAATAATATGATAGTCTTCATATTCATTACTTTTTTTATTACTTCATCTTACCACTGGGAGCCCCATTTAGGAGATTATTTAGACATTTTGATTGCATATCTTGCATATCTAGACATCTATATGTGTATGTGTGTGTGCATGCACACGTGTGTAAGATATGTAGGACATGTTTTGCGTAGCATTTTTGAGATAAGTTAGTCTTAAACATGTATATGTACAGGAGTGTGTGTATGTGTGTGTATCTATCTTGATCTTAAGCAATTTTATTGAGTGCTCTAATTCTAACTAAAAATAGTGGGAAACCACCACTGGTATTTTATGATATGAGCAGAGGAGGCTCTGTGAACTGCAAGGGAAGGAGAAAGGAGGATTGTGGGAGTTGCAGAACCACAGATTATCCAGCTTATAATATTGGTGGAGAACATTTCTTTTGTTAAAGGTCTCTTTCCTTTAGCTATGGTGGGTCCATCTCTTTTCTGTTTTAGACTCTTTTCACTTTCTGATATCCCTTCTCTCTGCTTTTCTTCTCTCACATTCTCTTTCGCTCTCTTTCTCTCTTTTTCATTAGCCATATTGCTGCTGATAATGGAACAAATTAATCTTGGTAGAGTTCTGAACTAATCATTTTCAAAGGACTTTTGAAATTAAATCAAAGGCTAAATGTAGCCTTAAGACTGCCAGTTGCCCATTTCCTGGTATAGAGAATCCAAAATTAATCAGTGAACAATCCAACATATATTTATATTTTACCACATGATCTATGGATGTTTACTTAGAAATCATTTCTATTCCATTTAATGGGGTTTACTCCCAGGAAGGTATGCCTGGGATCGCACTGTTATTTATGCTTCGGTCAAGCCTGTCCTGGCTGGCAGTTCAGGAAGAGTTAAAGCAATTTCAACAAAGATCTGCCACTCACTGTCCCTGAAAGGGCAGGAGACAAAATAAAGGACAGAGCACAGAATAAATACAATAAAATAGCTAAAACTAAACTAAACATGATGTAATATTTAGAGAGCAAATAGAAGCACTCAGATGGCTCAATTCCTTTCCACCCACAAAAATGTTTTGAGCCCATTATTTCTCCTCCCTCTTTATGGACAAGCCATAGCTCAGTTATCAAATGTGTTTTGCATGCATAGAATTACCACTTCTGTCCCTGACATATATAAGTAGGACTGAAAAGGCTCCTACCCAAATTATGGCAAAGTAATGCTGGAGATTGTAAGCAATAATAAACTAGATTAGTGTTTCTTAAACTTTTTGCTCTCAGGACCCCTTCCTGCTTTTAAAAAGTATGGAGGACCCCAAAGAGCTTTTCTTTGCATCGGTTTGTTTGTTTGTGTGGGTTATATTGATCAATATTTACCATATTAAAAATTAACATTGATGCATTCAGAGAATAGTTACTTACTGAATCACGTGAAACTAACACTATTAAACTGATTAGATATTAACATAACTGGGGTTTTTTCATTAAAAAAACCTATTTTTTTAACAAATAAAAATAATAATGAGAAGAGTGACATTGTTTTAAATTTTTGCAAATATATCTGGCAAATAATTTGGATTTCATGGACCCCTTAAAGGGTCTTGAGGTTGCCCAAGAGGCCTTGGACCCCACTTTAAGAAACACTGAACTAGATAAACCAATGGCTGAACTCAGTCTAAAACAGTTTCATCTGAACCTTTTGTAATATGCAATCAGCAGCTGGAATGCATTATTGTTCATATACTGTAGACAGAATCTGTTCACAGCATCTAAGAACCAACTCAGTTTCTGGTCCAAGCATCCCTTATACCCTTTAAATCTCTCCCATTCCCTTCAATGGCTAAGTATTTGGCCTCATCACTCTAATTCTGACATCATTCTTGACATCATTGTTTGTACCCCATACTAGCCTTGGTATTAAGAACCCCGAATCATTTTCCTACAGAAGTCAGCCATCCTTTCTCACTATCCTTCACCATCTCTTATTATTGTCATTTTAACTAGGGGTAGATAGCAAGTGTAAAACAGTCATTCCACATATATGCATGGAGCATGTTTTTTTTAAGACATGATTCAGAGTATGACTTTGAAAAAGTACATGTAACAAAGAGCAGAAAGAAAGAGAACCACAATTTAATCTATTTTAAAGGAAAATGTCACAATATTTATTCATGTGTGCCATCTGGAAAGAGGAAAGATGCCAGAGTTATGTACCATATGATTGTACTGATTGCAAAATGTATCTTAAGCCAAAGCTGCCTTGCCGCAATGAAAAACACAAATACAAAATATAAATATTGGGTTACCACCAGTAGCCCATGTACAAAAAAATGTAGTTTTTAAAGATGTTACCCTTTTTGAAATATCATTGTCTTACATCAGTCATGTTAATGACATTATGCACTGATTAGTAACATATTCTGGTTCCATCTGTCATCACATTACTTTGTGTGAGTTCATGTCCCTCTTAAAACGCCCCAAACCACATAAGATTGTCAAATATTGTGACGTTTCTGCATTCTCATTCCCAATTCTTGCAGTATCTCATACATGAACATTGAAATCTCATGAGATCTATGCCCAAATCTTGAGAGATTTCATATAAGAATGCTGAAATCACATAAGGTTTGGCAGTGTTTTGGTAACATCAAACATTGATTCAACATATTTTCGTACGAAATTCCTATGTACTCATATAAAGCAGTGAGCAATCTGGAATCTGATTATAGAGACTAGCAACACATTAGTTGCATGCCCGTAAGTCTCCCTCAGTGTGATTAAATATCTTGAAAGAAGAGAGAGAAAATTCTGTTGCTTAGATGTATGGATTCCATACAGAACTTAATGAAACATAAACAGTTTTAGTCAGTGGAATCCCACTCTCTCCCTTTGCGTGTTCATGTGGAACAAGTTATATGAAAAGAACAGTATACACATATACACATATACCACACAATATTTGGGGCTGTCTGGTCCTATTAGTAAAGAAAACCTCTAGCCATCACCAGCTGTCTATAAATTCTGGGTGAAGATGAACTTCTACACCAGCTATGGATTCCAAAGGCACTAATTCATTTGTTGTTTTGTCTTGAATTGATGAAGGTCAGTGATATTCTTACAGCTATTCTATTTATCTGAAAATATCACTATAAAAATGCTTAAATGGGTCTTTATTTTGCAAATTATTATATCCAAGAGAGGATTTATGAATGATGAATGATTATGAATCAACAATCTTTCCCTACCGATGAAATATCTTCCCCTGAGCAATATCTGCAATAACATCCTGATGTATAGTTTTTGAAGTTCATTAGTTTTTATATCACTGAATTATAAACAAGGAAGGCAGCTCTTGGTGCTTTTATGTATGTGTCAGAATTTGCCAAGATTCTGACGTAACTTTAGAACAGCAAATCTCAACACTTTCCTATGTCCGGTTATTACATTATCACAGAAATCTTTTGAAAACCAACCAATTAAACAGGGACCAGCTATACTAAGATGGTGGATCTGTGGTATCCTAACATTAAATTGAAAAAAAAAAGCTGAAATTTCATGAAATTACCACATTCTTATGAGATATTCTGGTTTGAAATCTTGTGAAATTTCAAGCAATGTGCTAACAATGTATAACCTTTGGCACTCTCTTAAGATTTTGACCTTCTAAAGTTCTAAAAAAATTTTTTTTAATTGTTTGTTAGTTTTCTTATTGCCTACGTTAGGACAAAAATGTATTTAGTCATAGAAAGCAACAAGGTTATTTCAATGAGAAGGGAGAAAAAAAATCTGGTCCTGGAGGTCTGGTTAGGTCCCAAAGTTGGAAAGAAAGAATGCTTAAAAGATTTGTGAAGAATGAACTGTGACCCAGACAAATGTAGGTAAATTGGGGAGTTGCAGTGTATCCAAGATGAGTCTATCAATCAAAAAATATACTGGTGCCAAACACAGGAGCAACTCATTAATTTTGCCCAACAGTAGGCTGGCACTATGTGCTACAAGATTATTATAAACTGCTTCTGACCAAGTGAGAAGATGTAAAGAATCCCAGCTTATGGTATCAGGACACATGATATCAAGACCTAGGGCTGTAATGATCAAAGTTGAAATCTTGAACTGTGCATATAAAAAAATTTGAAGCCAATGTTCTTTTTACTCTTGGCTTTATGAAGATTTTACTACTAAAGAATAAACGTGGCACAATGTCAGTAACACATATCTCAAGCGGTAAGAACTCTATGACACCTTACAGAATTGATGATGGTATAATTCTTAATTATATGGAGTGGGTGATCAATCTACATCTTACTGAGTAAATATTCAGTTTGGGCTAATCTCCTCAGAAGCATTTGCTTGTTTAACCTTGACCAATATGAAGCCTGCTGAGAACTATTAATCAAAACACTATCTATGAGGTTACAAGGAGATAGAACTTCTTTACTAATTGCTGATTTTAAGCAACTTTCCAACTTAGTACAAGGCAAGACACATTGCTTTCTCTGTTAACTGTGCCATATAATTTTTGCTGTGCAGAATGTCCTAGAATAGTATAACTGGAATCCTTATATACTATAATGGACCCTAGCCATCACTAACTGAATTGGTTCTCTAAATATATGATTGCCCCTATCAGCTGTCTGAACTGTTTGCATAGCCCATTAAGTCAAAAATGCACATCTACAGCTCAAAAAAGTGGGAACGCTCCCTCCCCAAAGGAAACACACACGTAGAAAAGAATTATGTGGCAGATTTTTTTTAATGTGGATCATTTTTTTATTTGGATCCTATTTTTGGCAGAATAATTTCTGCAAACCATCTACTTTTAAAATGGAAACTGGGGTGTCCACAGGGTACGAGCCCAAAAGTCAGGATGATGGCTGCGGCAGTTTAATTGAAGCTCCAGTTGCTTTTTTACGTTTGTGACACATGTACATAATTTCATTGTTCAAATGCACATAATTCCAAAAATCTAGAACAATCACTAACATTACCAGCTGTTCAAAATGGTGGCAAATACAACTGCAAATACCTAAATACATTTAGGTTAAGCAACAGTCTAAGTTATGAAGGCCCTGTGGAGCATTTGGAAGGGAAGTTTGTGAAACAGCCCAAGTGCCTCACCAAATCTACTGCTTAAAGGTTGTAGCATCAGGTCCTCTCAAAGGCCTAGTGCAGCTGCTTCAAACACCTCCCCAGGACATCTGAGCATCCACAGACATGCACAGAAGACACCTGCACCAGGCCATTTGTGCAGCCTTACTAAATATGGGAGTAGGAGTAAACAGCAGCATGATAAAATAAAATGTCAGATAAAATCCAGGAAAAACAGCATTGCCTGGCAGAATAAAAACTACTAAAGAGATTTGATGATAGGATAGGGAAGAATTGCCACCAACAATGTACCATCAACCTGAGCATCAATTTCTTGTCACAATGCATCTCATCTTGGGAAATGGGAATGGTCTGGTCAAGGGCCCTGAAGTAGAGCTTAACTTTTGGAAAATGTTAGATTAGAAGATTAATACCTTGAGCCAATAGAAAGAGTTTGTTACTTCTGTTGACACCAGGAGAATATTTATACCTATTCAAGAAAAATCAGTTGGATTTATTTTTTTGTAGATCAGTATAAAAATGACCCATTACAGTGGTACCTCAGGATATGAACGCCTCTACTAACGAACTTTTCAGGTTACGACCAGCTCCGGCCGCAAAAATTTACCTTGATGTGCGAACTCTGCCTCGGGGTACGGCCATTTTTCCGCCCCTGACATGTGGTCCATGGCCATTTTCCCGCCATGTGGCGCGGCGCCTGGCCGTTCTCCCGCCCCGCCGCGCCGCGCAGCGCCCGGCCGTTCTCCCGCCGCGCCGCGCCCAGCCCTTTTCCTGCCGTGCCGCATGGCGCCCGGCCGTTCTCCCGCCCCTGATGCGTGGTCCGCAGACGCCAGAACGGATTAACGGTAATTACATTGAACCTTATGGGAAAATTTGCTTCGGGGTGCGACCAAATTCGGAGGGCGGGACGGATTAACTGGATTTACATTGAACACTATGGGGAAATTTGCGTCGGGTTACGACCAACTCAGGATACGCCCAGAGTCATGGAATGGATTAAGTTTGTATCCCGAGGTACCACTGTATATTGAGTGCCATGGCCAATTTAGCTCTATCCAGAGAGTCTTTGCTTTCAAAGCTTAATATGAAAGCACAGCATTTTAAAAAAACAACATTGCTGCTATCAGCATATATTTTTATAAATGTTGGATTACTTGTCACTTTTATCTGAGTAAACCAAGGTTAGAGATGAGATAAATTGGGCTTGATACACCACTAGGGAAGGAGCATGGTTAGGAATGCGAAGAACCTCCAATTAGAACAAAGTCATCGCATACTTGTATCAATAAACATGCCAATAACTTAATTAGACATTGACATGTTCATGAGCTAAATTTGTGGGGAAAACAAAAGTGTTTCCCCTTCCCTTAGGAGTTTATTTCATCAATTAGACTCATTGCATAAAAATCTGTAAATTACATATTTCAAGAGCAGATCGTTTCTTAGTTATTTCAGTAATGAGGAGGACTGTCCCTCTTACCATGCAACTTCCACTTTAATTGTTATTCCTGACCCAAAGGATTTGGAAAGGGAACTCTTTGGGCACCATTTCTAAATTTATGCAGGTCTTAAGAAGCCACAGTTTGAGGTTCAACCAGAACTTCATGTAGTCAAGCTTTGGTAGGTTGAGGCTGGCAGAGCTATCCATCTATTTTTTATTTTAGCATTCCACAGGCAAAATAAAATATTCTTCTGCATTTAACTGAAGAAATATTTCTGTAGAGGTTTTCCTAGCCACCTCCTGCTGCCACTTCTAGATGAGTTATTTTTCTGGATGGGTGAGGATCCAGAAATGGGTAAAATAAAATTTAGAAAAGACAAAAGAATATAGGTTTCTTCTATATTTATTTTCTTATCTACTATTTAGTAATTTAACTTTGGACTCAACTATAATTAAGTGCTTTTGTAATAACCTATAAGCATAAAGCGATCACTGAAGCTCATTGTGATCACTTACAGATTAAGAGCCAAGTTTCTGAATGAAGCTTCTGTCCCAATAATATCCATAGTTAATGTAAAGCAAGTTCCTTTAAACAGAGATGGTGACTCTGGAGATGTGTGACCCAGACAAAACATTTGGAGAAAAGCAAAACAAAGCAATTTCAAATGACAATAAACACTCTAAAATGGAAGGAAGGAAGGAAGGAAGGAAGGAAGGAAGGAAGGAAGGAAGGAAGGAAGGAAGGAAGGAAGGAAGGAAGGAAGGAAGGAAGGAAGGAAGGAAGGAAGGAAGGAAGGAAGGATTCATGTGTGTGTATGTGTGTGTATCTATATTAAATATTGCATCCATATTCAATATTGTAACAGATGTTCATACAGTTGAATGTATCATCTATTAGTACAAACATTATTAAGTTAGCTAGGCAATTGTGAGCAGATTTGAATAAATTTACAAATAATTGTAGGAGTTGTTAATTCCATTGTTATGTTAATGTTTCAGCCACAGCAATTTCCCACACTTTTAAATACCACTAATCCAAATATAGATGCATTTATTTTTCTAACATTTAGTTTGAACCCTCAGGACCTCTTTTTTTGTGCTCCAAATATGACCTTAACTGTTGATAATCTGTGGCACTGTTACTTTCCATTTTGAGACAGAAAAACACAATAAAACTGTGGTGGGAATCCTAAAATAGACTTAAACATTGGTTAGCAAAATATATCTGCCCACCTTACCCAGGAAAAAACAAACACAAATCCCTGGAAACCCCATAAATGTCACATAGAACTTTGTTCATCGGCCAGTGAATTCATACATTGAACAGAAGAGTTGTATTAGGCTGTAACAGAGATCCCTTCTGAACTTTACATTACATATATGCCCAACAAATCTACAACATAGGCAACTGGAATATAGACCTTTCCCAGAATGTGGTATCAGAGATAACACCCTCTTTTAGGGATCTAAAAGAATTCTATCACATATTATTCTGCCAGTGTATTTGAGGATTATGCTCCCATTCCTGGTGGTACAAATATGAGCATTAAAAGCCTACACAAGCAAAACAGATACATGCACACACACACACACACACACATACACACACTTTGAAAATTCTGTTTCCATGCAGAAATTCTACTTTTTAAAAATATTTTACCTATGGAATAAGGAAAAATGGCATTTCAAAAGCCTACATCAAGAATATTTTACATGCCAAAAAATAAAACCAGAATAATTACTGGTTTTGTTTTTGGTTTTGTAGAAATGTTCCTCAGCAATTTACAGTTATATGAAACAGAAGAAAGCATGTCCCAAGTTTCCGTATTTTTAGAAAAATCGATTATATGATTTTATATATTACCTGAATGGATTTTCAATTTTTAAAATCGTGCTTAGTATGGTTACAGCTGACTGTAACAGAAATTTAGTCGGTCATATATTTTTATTCTGTACTTTACATTATACTCTAACAAAACAGGGAAATAGCTTCTGCAAGTGGGAAAATTAAAATCAAAGAATCAGACAAGATTTACTTTATCTCTATGTATTTTATCCAAGAATAGGCTCTGTGATCTTCTTTGGGGTTAATATGACAAAGCCCTAGGACTTTCTTATTCTACAAAAAGCCAGTGTTATCATCTAAACCAGTTCTTTTAATTTTTTTAAATGAAATGAACATTTTTAAGACAATCTATTCATCTAGGCATACAAACAGTCTTGCAAGAAACATTCTAATTTTAAAAATTAGCATGAATAGGAATCCCATAAAAGAAAAGGAGGGTATCTGGATCAGCTTGATTATGTTCTTCATTCTCCAAGTTTCCCTACATTTATGTACTTATGCATATATCAAATTTAAATGGCCAGCCATGTCACAAAAAAAGTGACTCTGGGCAGCATACAACAATGAAATAAAACAACAAATATATAAACAAACAATCATTATTAAAAATATTTTAAACATTAAATATCTCGGAATCATTTTTCAGGAGTCCGTGGGTGTTTCGCTATGTAGTCCAGAACCCCCCAAAATCAGCCTTGGCAATTGGAACTTTCTATTGACCAAGAGGTGCCTTATTCATTCTTGCTGCTTTAAAGTTATTCTCTGCCAAAGCATACTTTCAGCTCCTGTACGGTGCTCAGCTGGGGTCCTATGGTAACTTCCCCAAATTAGAAATAGTACAATCTAAATGTCTATGAAGCATCTTTCAAGTTCCATGCTGTGCCTCAGGTATCATCCTCCATGTGAGGCAGTATGTGGTACAATCAAGATTGAAATAAAGATTGGGCTAATTTTCTTTACCTTCTGCATAAAGTTAAAATTTCTTCCCATAGGCTTGACCCCTGTCTCACTAGCAGATCACTTCAATGCTAGATCGAGGAGATACCTATTTGAGAAGCTGAACTTTGATGGGTTCCCCAGGGAAGCTCCCCTATTCCTTGGTATGAATAGGGCAAAAAGGTCTGTGCTGGACACAGAAAGACAATTAGGTCAATCTTGAATATGTTTCCTTAAGTAGTCAATCTTCCTCATTCAGACTTGCAGGATATTTAAATCCTAACACAGTTTCAAGCTGAAAAGAGCTTTAACATTTGGTTTAATGCTCTGCTACCCATTGTACTAGAAGGCAGGTATAAAAAAATACCTGGTTGTACCTGAATGAGTCTTTGTGGCACATCTACTGTTCATGTGTTAGTATACTGCACTTTCTACCATGATTCCAGAACTTGTTTAATTTACCCTAGTATAGCAAAATACCCTGGGCATACAGATTCTTTTTAAATGCAGATTTTCCTCTCAGCCTATTCAGACTTGGATGTTGCTAAATTCTGTCATACAGCTTTTAAATTTGGCAGGAGCTGACATCTTCCGAGTAGTACATTTTTCAGACTACTGGCATTTAGCTCTGGTAAGAGACAATGTCTTAGTTGTAAACAATGCCATGATTTTACTCTCAGTTTTTAGGTTATTCTTTGCTTAATTTCTAGTCCTTTTAGTTCAGTATTAACCATAGTGTGGTATATAGAAAGTAATCAAAATTGACATTTTCTGCATGGCATTGTTGTTAGATTGTTTCTGTTTTGCTTTTTTTGGGGGGGGGGTCTTGTTCTTGTTTTTATGCTGATTCTTGACAAAATAATTGATATCTATACTGTTGCCAAGAAAAATACACCAATGTATCCATTTATCACCAACAGTCAAGTTCAGTTCAAGGAAGATTTTACAGGTAGTCCTCAGCTTATGACCATCTATTTAGCAACCATTCAAAGTTACAGCAGCACTGAAAAAGATGACTTATGACTGGTCCTCACTCTTATGACCATTGCAGCATCCCTGAGGTCATATGATCAAAATTTAGGCACTTGGCAACTGACATGGATTTACGACAGTTGCAGTGTCTCAGGGTCACATACTCTCCATATGTGACCTTTCCAGCTGGCTTCCAGCAAGCAAAATCAATGGGAACCATGTGATTCGTGTAATGACCATGTGATTCACTTAACGACCACCACAAAAAAATTCATAATGATCACATGATGCCTCGCTTAATGACCACACCACTTAATGATGAATTTTCCAATGCCTATTGTGATCAAAAGTCAAGGACTACCTGTACTTTTTACATTTTCTCTAACACCACTGATTATTTTTTTGTACTCAATAATCCATGGATTACAAACTCAGTTTCATAATGTGTAATAATGCATTAAAGTTTAATAAATGTTAGGGTCACTATATTTGTCCTAAAAAACCAGCAAAAAAAAAAACCTTACATGCAAAAGAACTCTATTCTATTGGTTCAACTTTTAGCATAAGTTAACACATTTTCCTGTGCTACTGTTATTGGAGAGTTCTTATTCAAACAGCAACAGGAGAATGCATTTGTTGACCGAGGATGAGCACAGAGCTCTGTTCTACAGCATTAGGGATTCAGTGTCTATTTGAAGTTTCCTAAAACTCATTTCAGGTTTTTTTTTTTTAATCCTCCATCTTTTCAGGTGTATTTAATCAATCTATATAGTGGAATAAACTGTAGCATCTCAAAACCTTGGTCAATCAGATCATTATAGGAAGCATAACCATATAACGATACTGTGAAACTGCAACTTGCTTGCCTGTTGAGGATGTTTGGCCCAAGCTCCTTCTAAACCTGGAGTCAGTATTGGAACTTTTGAGATATGCAGGAGCCAAGTGAAGAATGATTGAACAAAACCAAGGCCTGTTTTTGACAGCCACTTGAGGACCCAATTTTCATTCTTCTAGTATCATTCTTTTGGCCAAGGGACTGTAGCGAAGCTCCCAGAAGGCTCTGGTATATCCCCCACAGATCCTTATAATCTACCACTCGAATTCAATAACACTCCAATGGATCATTAATCAAGCACTTTCAGCACTGCTGTACTTCTTCTGCGGATGGCATCAAAAACAGAATGTTTTTGTTCTCCATCACTGAAGGGAAAAGGAACGCTTCATGGCTTCCTTTTCAAACCCTCATCAAATGGGACTCAAAACCAGCCACTATTACTATGCAGAAACCGGCTTTCAGAGAACAGATTAGCTTTTTCTGGGTAATCTATAAGAAAGCTTGTACATATCAAGCTAATTCTGCACTAGGCTAGATAAATTTGCCTATCATTAATATGAAATACACTAAAAGCAAGCATACAATATGGCCACATTACAAGTGTGCTCATTTAATTAAATTGGGATATGAACTATGTAACTATTATTATTCTCTAATGTGCATTTGGGTTTTTGTGATGATACACTGGACAACTTGTTTCTTAGAGTGGTTTTGTAGACAAAGCCAAAAAAAAAAGTTGAAACCTTGCACATCTACCAGTTTATATTGCTTTTTTTTTTTTAAACCAAACTTTGCTTTTAATTAGGGGAAGCCATAGGCTTTGCATTTTTCCCCCTGTAGGGATAATAGTTCCTTCCATGGTGCATTAAGAATGCAAATAATTATTGGACTAATTATAGTTTAAGAGGATTCTCTAATTCTATGGCCTTATGAAGAAGTTGTGGTATTTATCTGTTGCCCTTGTTCAAACTCTTTTTCCTTAGAAGGTAAAAAGGAGAAGCTGCAGGCTAGATATGGGATATACATGTGATTCTCTTTGCTTGTTAAAGAGAGAGAGAGAGAAGAGCAAGAGGGAGAGGGAGAGAGAATGAATGAATACCGTTAAAATCCAGCAAAGGACCAAGCCATAAATGAACCTTGTCTTGGTAATCAGATAATAGTCCCCAAGGACTTTTGGGGGAAAAAAAGGTACAGTAAAATTTAATATTTGGTAAGTGAGACTCATTTATCTCAATCCATTTATCCTCGTGGGCCAGTTCTATAATCAAAGCAATGTGTTATCTGTAAAGATCAATTGAAACACAACTGAGTAAAGCTGTACAGCTGAAGATATTGCCCTTTTTACAGCCAATAATAATCTAAACACTACCAGATAATGGGAAACAGTGATTTACCCAATATTTTGAGCATTTAGTTTGTTGCACAAAGCCTAACTGCAGTATGTCTACCATGTCATATCACAATATATCCTAGTAGAAATCAACTTCTCATTCTATACCTATCTATCTATCTACAGTACTGTGCAAAAGTTTTAGGCAGGTGTGAAAAAATGCTGTAAAGTAAGACTGCTTTCAAAAATATATATTGTAATTGTTTAGGTTTATCAATTTACAAAATGCAAAATGAGAGAACAGAAGAAAAATCTAAATCAAATCAATATTTGGTGTGACTACCCTTTGCCTTCAAAACAGCATCAATTCTTACACTTGCACACTTTGTACACTTGCACAAAGTCAGGGATCTTGTAGGATTAGAGTCAGGTGTATGATTAGCCAATTATACCAAGCGGATGCTAATGATCATCAATTTCATATGTAGGCTGAAACACAGTCATTAACTGAAACAGAAACAGCCATGTAGGAGGCTTAAAACTGGGTGAGGAACAGCCAAACTCTGCTACTAAGGTGAGGTTGTGGAAAACAGTTTCATGTCACAGGTCATACACCACGGCAAGACTGAGCACCGCAACAAGACACAAAGTAGTTGTGTCCCTCCCAGGCAAAACTTTCAAAGCAGACTGACGTTTCAAGATGTGCTGTTCAAGCTCTTTTGAAGAACCACAAAGAAACAGGCAACGTTGAAGACCATAGATGCAGTGATCGGCCAAGAAAAGTTAATGCAGCAAATTGAAGACACATCATGCTTACTTCCCTTTGACATCAGAAGATGTCCAGCAGTGCCATCAGCACAGAACTGGCAGAAACCAGTGGGACCAGGTACACCCATCTACTGTCTGGAGAAGTCTGGCCAGAAGTGGTCTTCAAGGAAGAATTGCGGCCAAAAAGCCATACCTCTGACGTGGAAACAAGGCTAAGAGGCTCAACTATGCACGAAAACATAGGAGCTGGGATGCAGAAAAATGGCAGCAGGGATCTGGACTGATGAGTCAAAATTTGAAATATTTGGCTGTAGCAGGAGGCAGTTTGTTTGCCGAAGGACTGGAGACCAGTACAATAATGAGTGTCTGCAGGCAACAGTGAAGCATGGTGGAGGTGCCTTGCAAGTTTGGGGCTGCATTTCTGCAAATGGAGTTGGAGATTTGGTCAGGATCAATGGTGTCCTCAATGCTGAGAAATACAGGCAGATACTTATCCATCATGCCATACCATCAGGAAGGCATGTCCTGGTTCCCCAGCATCTGACATAGACCTTATTAATCTGGGCGACATCTGAGCCAGCATGACTCTCTCAGTTTGTGTCACTCTTGTATTTAAGGTAGGCAGGTGAAGTGTTAGGGAGTCTTTCCCCAAGGACCCTATTGGTAAGGTAGGTACCAGCTGGGATTTGAACCCCGGTCTCCTGTGTCAGGAGTGCTCTAACCACTATGCTATTCAGCCGCTCCAATATGTATGTACGTATGTATATATAACATATTTTTAAACTCTTAGTGGACTTTTGCTGATTAGGACTGGATAACAAAGCTTTAAGGATTTGTTTATAGAGATGAGATATAGGAAGAAGACATCTTTTGTGGTAGTATCAGTGGTGATAAGTTACTAAAACTGTTTGTACTTGTCATGATGAAGGGGGAAGTCATTTCTTTATATATTTCCTTTATTTTTTCTTTACTATATATACTCTTTTTTTCTTTTTTTTCTCTGCACTTTTTCTTTTTTATATTTTTCTTACTTTATATTAGTTTTTTATCATTGTATCTTTAAACTTTAATAAAAGTTATTAATTTTTTTCTCTAGGATCACCATTTAGTCTTAATTATTGTTAATTTTAATTGTAGATAAGTAGGTTAGTAGATAGAGAAGGCATATATAACTGTTGCCACATATAGGAAGATGAATGAGCTACTTCAGAACAACGTAAGAAAATCTTACTTCATAATGATATTTTACATGACCATGTAAACCACAGATGAACAACCAGACCCACCTGGAGCCAAAACATCCTCAATGCCTTTAGATAGCATCTGCCAAACAATAAATAAAAAATAGGTTTTTGAAACCATAAAATCTTCTTCATGAGATGTCAGGTAAAAACGCTATAGTCTCATGAAATTGGCAAATCTTACAATATAATCGCCATTATTTTTTAAAAAATCAGGTAATTGCACCATTGCACAATATCATTTCAACTTGCCACTTGAAAAAATAATGTGGTCTCTGCTGGTGGAGAATATTAGCTTGTTGATTATAGTTTTACAGGTTATTTTCCACAGCTTATTTTTTGATTATGTGCTCTCAAGTCAGTGATTTTCTTACATCATTCTGAGGTAGCTCATTCATAGACAGACCTTCTCCAGGAAGATCTATCCCCAACCTGGTCCTTCAGGTCCTCCAGCAGTAAACTTGGGTACCCATGGTGCTATTTGGAGAGATCAGAAGTACAGGTAATAGGATCCTTGGATGACAAGATAAATAGAAGGAAATAAAAGTAAATAGATTATAGAAAAGAGATAAGGGACTTCTTAGCAGACATCATGGAACCTGCAAGGAAATCAAAATCGCAGACCGCCCAAAGACAGGGGGATATCATTCAGAGGAGGTGAGAGGAAACAACATGGAAAAGAGTATAAAAGCTATGAAACTGTATGTGCCTGGAACATGGCAGTTGCACAGAGAAAGAAAAGAGAGAAGCAGAAGGTCTCCTGAAAGTAAAAAGAATAGTAAATAACCTTCAGCAGTGTTTCTCACCTTAGCAACTCTAAGATGTGTGGACTTCAACTCCCATGGCTGGCTGGGGAATTCTGGGAGTTGAAGTCCACACATCTTAAGGTGGCCAAAGTTGAGAAACACTGACCTAGAGTAAGAGGTAACCTAAAGAAGGAAAGGGTAGAAAGTGCTTTGAGGCAAGAAAGACAGATTATTCAAGGGCAGAGAAGAAAAGTTTCAAGTTAAAAGAGAGTCAGACTCTTTACTTGTGAGTAAGAGGTTGCTTAAGAAGATAAAGGGAGATAAGAGGCAAGGATTTCAAATGAGAGAGAAAAAGAAAGAGAAAGGCCACTCATGACTAAGAATTAAGAGAGAAAGAGAAAGAGACTTTGGTAGGTCAGCCAAAAATGAGCATGAGCAGTGTTTGGTATATGTCAGCTAGGGGAGAATCGAGCCCAAGAGAAAGAGGAAGCTCAATGTATGTGGCTGGGAGGAAATCAAAATAAAAGGAAGTGAAAAGGAAGACAAGCAGATGGGATCCAAATGGGACAGCAAAGAGGAAGTCCAACATCTCCATCAAGCAGAGCCAAAAAGACAGTGACAAACTGCCTCCTGAGACAGCCATGGTTTACAAACAAGCAAGGGAGAGTTGGATGGTTCAAATTTGTACCAGGCTTTTGAACTGTACTGCCTTTCCAGTTGATCAATGAAAGAGAGGCTCCAATTTCTAAAACAGTCTCTTGAGTCTGAGGGATCCATCTCATTGAGTGTCTATTGTTTAGAGTTATTCTCCTACCTGTGCACCACCACCTGTATATGGTTGATGGTTCTGGTTCTGAATGCAAGTAATAAAGTAAAGTTGTTCCTGGTTGTTTGTAATTAGAAATTTAGATTTTTTTTAAAAATTGGAGGCAGGGGAGGGATACAATTTCTTACCGCCTCTTGCTCATGGAAGGTTTGGCAGCAGGTTTAGTTAAAATATTTTGAATAGTAACTGAAGGGGTTCTACAGAATCACCTTCTCCAACCCAGGCTACCCAGGAGCTATGTAAATGTGAACAGTTATTCACATTCATCTATTAGGTTTTTTTCCCCAATTCTGAACAAATAAAAATGCATGGGATGGACCCATTTAATAAAACTAGTCATCATTAAATCAGAAATGGAGGACACCCTAAACTGCTGCATATCAGTTCATGATCAAGTATATAAACTAAAAACATGTACTTAAACTGAGCATTTTCCAGAGATTTTTACTCAAGAATGTAAAATGCTCTACTTATAACCCCTGTTTCCCCCACCTCTACCCATAACTTGGAACACAAAAGCAGATTTATATCATGTCTCTGGGTACTGTCCAAAAATGTTGGCAATCTTAAGGCAGAAGAAGAAGCAGACATTGACATTTGCCTGCATGCCTTCTTAAAAGCTGAAGGACCACAAACTGATCCCACTGATTTAATATTGTGCAGCATTTAGGGTTTATTCTTCAGTCCTCCTTTAATAGCTCCTTATATTGGATGGACTTTGGTTCCACTTCAGAAGAAGGACAGTTTCATGTCTGTGTGTAGGAAATGATAAAGATGTGACCTGGTATATAATATCACTTCAGATACCTATGGAAAATACTCTCATGAGGACTTTGGAACTTCCCATTGCAAAGAGAGTGTTTTGTTTTTTTCTTTCCTGTTTTCATTTGGTTTCTGTCTGCAGCAAATCCTAAATTGCTGTTTTCAGCAACATTCTCATGAAACACACCTCATATAAGCTTGTGATGAGATGTTACAGCAGCCTTTCTCCATCTGATACTCTCCAGATATAAGGACCAGTTTAAATTAATAATGTATACAACTGCAGTGAGCCTGGAAAAATGAGGACCCCATAAACAGAAGGGGATGAATGATCAGAGGACGTGAAAGTGAAGAGGCCATGACTGAGTATGTCTATCACTCCACCCCCAAGATGTAAGGATTTGGGGGGTATCAGGTCCACCCAAAGCTCTATGGTTTTTTGGTGGTGGGGGGTACCTTCAAGGCTTTTTTTGACTCCTGGCAACTGTCTGGACTAATCCTTGCGGTTTTCTTGGCAAGGTTTTTCAGAAGTGGTTTGCCATTGCCTGTTTCCCAGGGGTGAGAGAGAGGGACTGGCCCAAGGTCACCCAGCTGGCTTTGTGCCTAAGGTGGGATGAATTCACACTCTCCCTGTTTCTAGCCTGATGTCTTAACCACTACACCAAACTGAATCTCCACTCTACCCCTGAGATGTAAGGATTTTGGGGTACCAGGTCCACCCAAAACTCCATGTTAGCCAATGGATATGTTTTAAGTGGTCATTCTCCTAAGCAAGATTTTGCTTTGTGATAATGGTGTTGTTCTCTTCCCAGATTATTTTATCAGTGTCAAGAGCTATCTCCACCAAAAAGTACTATTTCTGCCTCCTGTTCCTGCTCCTACTCCTCTTCCTCCTCCAGCATCATATTTTGTAGGAATCCTTCCACACTGTTAATCAAAGGTTCTGTGTTGGGAGTCTCTAAACCTACTCTTGCACTGAGGCCACAAATTCCTTAAATTACCCTTGCCCAGAACTCCCTAACCTGCACACCCTGAGTAGTAATGAATGTGAATCCAGAGAGATGGGGTCCCTGCTCCTACCAGGTTGAGAAAGTCTATGGATACTAACCAATTCTTAAGCCAGGCAGACTTCTGTACTACTCCACAAAGGCCTTACACTGTGAATGCAGAGGATTTTTTTTTTTTTTTTTAGATTCAGTGAAGACGTTAGTGGTTATTTTACTGGGAAAAAAATTAAGAAATAAAGGAAAAAGAACCTGCAGTCCCCAACATTCTGAATATTCAGATAAAGACTAGCATGCATTTTTATTCTTTGGCAAGCATCTTGGCAGAACTGCAAATCAAATGTTGCCAAAAAGTAACATTACAGAGTTAGATAAAAGAAAGGCAACAGAAATAAAAGAATAATATTTGGTTGCTTTGCATTCTTTTAGGACAGCTGGACTTGAAAAGGTACCAAAACTATGGTATGTCTTCAGCAAATATCAGATGGGAAAGTAAGCAGCTGAAATGTCAAATGGTGTCATGGTGTGCATTTGTACCCTTAATAAACCACTACAAAAAGTGAATGCAAATGAAACAGTACCATAATTATTTTGGTGGTGTTTGCAAGTCCACATCCTTAAAACAGCAAGGAAAGGGAATTCTGATGTATTCCTTCATCAGGTCATACAGAGGTGTTTTTGCTTTTTACATGAGTGCACCAGTATCACGGAAAGAAAAATATCCCAGTGAATGAAAAAAATATGTTGTTATACTCTAGTCCTCCAAGTTTAAGAACGTCTGCAACCAGAAGACAAAGAACCCTTAGTTGTATAGTTAATCTGTGTGTTCAAATTGTCATTGACAAGACTGTAATTTTATTTATTTTATTTTTTATTTTAGTTGTGAGATGACAGCTAATTTTAGAAATGATTACATCTACCTACTTAGGAGGATAGTGTTATACTCCTGAACTCCAAAGCCATTTTCTTGTGGAATTTTGCAGAATCCTACCTCTTATTTCCAAAAATAGAACAGTTTGACTGTGGAACAAATTACTGAGAGGTGGTAGACCCCTTTTCATTGATGTGTTCAAGCACACAGTAGGTGAACATCTATTTGGGGTTCTTTAATCTAGATTCCTGCACCTGAGGAACTAAACAGTATGATTCTCAGATTCTACTTTTGCTAATCAACCTGAAATGGTTTGGAAATGTTGCTGGCGCAGCCACAAGTAGAACATAGAAAGCTGCTTTGAACCAGATCAGATTTTTTGTCCATTAATATAGTATTTCCTTTTTTTCTGTGATTGGCAGCAGGTCTTCAGCTTTTAAAGTCAAACTCTATTCCATCATGTGCTATTTGATCTGGCTGCTTCATCTTTCAAAATACACATTCTACCACCAGACATTAGCCCTTTTTTATTAATGTGCAATGATTCCATCACTGTATCTTCATATCATATCCTGGTGAGGGAGCGAGTGAGACTTAATCCAAACAAGACAAATGGATTAGATTCCCCTTTAAATGTGTCCCATCTAAATAGGAAACCCAAGCACTCTGCAACAGGTCTGTTGTCCAACTCTACAACAGGTCTACAACATGAATTTCACTGTCTTTACTTATGATTTCAAATACTGTCAAATACTAATCATTGTAAAAAGGGGTAGGAGGGGGCAATCCCAATTCAGGTGTTCGCAAAATTTGTTTTTAATATTTGAAGTTGTATAGGCAGTTTTTCTCGTTAATATAATTTTGGTTAGGTCTTCTTCCTAACTTGCAAGGATATAAAGGTATGGAGAGGTCTAATGAATAGCTTTCGAGTAAACCAGATTCAATTACATTTTCTTTTATCATATTTTGTATCTGAAGTTGTTTTTTGCTTATTACCTCTTTTTCTGCATTCTGCATAAACTGTTTACCCCCAAATGGAAATCATGGGACGTGTATAGGTCTGCATGAAGCTTCCCTAACGTATACGTTTTTTAACACTATGACCCCCTACTGTACATTTAAATATACCATTTTTTCCCCCAGAGAAACATGTTTCCCACATATCCCTGTTATTGTGCAAAGTTTTAAGCAGAGGATGAAGTACAGGCAGATTTCATGTACTGCTTCCTGCTCACGCCCTGGTTGCATTTGCTTGGAGAGACTGTGCCATTTCATTTCCAGTGAAATGTATGATGGGTTTCTTCTGTCTCTCTAACTGCAACCACATATGTAGGGTTCAATTGGTTCCCGCTGTAATAGGTGGCAGAATATCTCCTTCCTGCAATATTGTAAATTGTTTTATCTTTGGCTTGAAATCCTGTTCTTTTCATCAGTTGGGAAGAACTCAGTGTAGGGTGGATGTGTATCACAAACATTTTGCAGCGTAAAAAACTGAAATAACATGAGCTTAATCATGTTCCCAGCAGCCAGGTGTTCTTAAGTCATGGCCTTTCTAGTTTATTGCACTGTTATCAAATCTAGGAGGAGTTAGATAATTATGGTCTATCACCTTAAAATAGCTCTGAAGTGTTGGCAAAGATATTCTGGTTGTGAACTTACATAAAGTGTTCTTTGTCAGGTCCCCCCCCCCCCCATGAGTGTCAATGGACATATTGCATGCAGTGGATGACAGGCCAGACAAAAGTTAGCTTCCAAAAAATGGAAAGACAAAGAATTTCAGCAGTGAGTTAGATGAGCCATCTAAAATGGAAAAGATATCAAATCTGTTAAATTCTTACATGCTGAATATTACTGATGGACAAAGCTTCCCATGTCAACTATATAATCATTTCTATTCGGACTTGTCTGACTCGTGAAAGCAAAGGAGGAAAAATAAAAGTAATTGAAAATGCCTTGCCCGTAATATTTCATAAATGGTCTGTGAAATTTCTTTAAACTTTTTTATTTGTCAAAAATGTAGTACCTGCCCCAATTTTCATAGCCTCTGGGTGGAGAAGAAACCAATAAAAACATCAAAACAATAAAAATTTCAATATGCAAAATTAAAACAAATATAATTTTCTATAACCAATGAGGTTACAATAGTTTTATTATCCAAGCAGTCTTAAAGCTTTTTTTTTTTTTTGCCAAACAAAATATGTGAGCCAGATGATCCACCAGACGTGCTGATACAGCAATATGAAACTTGCATATGGATTCATATTATATGCTCAGTTTTCTCGATTAAAAGCAAAGGGATGGAATTCTATATTGTTCTTCAGTAGCATTTCTCTTTGGGAAATGGTAAGCAACAAAATATTTGATTTATTTTACCCATTTACTTAGCTGAGCCTATACCTTCTTATTGATACAGATGCAAAAACACTATTTATATACTTATGTATGGCTGCCTGACTCCAAAATGACTCTGGAGCCATTTAATGATATAAAACAATACAAGGTAAAGAATGAAAAAGAAGATCACATGCATCTAAACAGACACACACCCTCAAATAGAAAACACAGCAAACAGGGCTCCACAGACACCATAGCCCAGTGTTTCTCAGCCTCAGCAACTTTAAGATGTATGGACTTCAACTCCCAGAATTCCCCAGCCAGAATTCTGGGACTTGAAGTCCATACATCCTAAAGTTGCTGAGGTTGAGAAACACTGCCCTAGCCCAAGGCCTGGGAGAACAGCAAGTTTTTAGAGACTTCCAGAACGTTACCAGGATGGAAGCTACATGATCTTGGGGAGGGGTGGGGAATATTGTTCCAAAGAAGGCATGCTTTCTGGGCCCCCATAGGTGCATTGTTTGACTAAAGGGACCTGATGCATGCTGACTCTCCCCAAGATATGTTCTCTTGGTTCATGGGACTTTTCAATCCGATCTGTAAACTGGTTTTGATGAAGAGGGCCTTAATATTTTCCTTTCACATTATTGATGCTGATCATTCATGAGACAACTCCTCTGGTACAAGATATGTAACAGGTGGCAACCCACTGGCAATTTTGGCTATCTTGAAACATCTAAGCAGGGTTAATCTGATGAATACTGAAATGGAGACCATCAGAAAATTATGTGGCTAGGAAGTTGAAAATGAAATGAAACCACCCAGTAACATCTCAGGGATGGCAAATTGCTTCCATATTACTACCAAGAATATTATTGGATATATCTGTGTATAATAACTGGGAAGAAGCTATTTCTTCCATTACTGTTTTGTTTCCCTAGTTTGGGAATTTGTCTATTTTTTCTATTCTGCAGTCTTCTCAACTAATTTTGTAAGGGTGTGGATATATATTTGGTATATATCTTCTATTCTGAGAAATGTGTGAGGTGTTAAATTAGGAAGAAGCAGGCAGCTTTATTTACACTCTTCTAAGACTGCATTACAAATGTTATACAGAAGTCTGGAAACCATATTATTAAAAAGATAAGAAGCTGGAAGGAGTTAAAAGAAAGAATTGTTGCAGGGGTAATTTGAAAGAGAGAAATGCATGCAAGTGGGTTAGCAAACTGGTGGGATATGGCAAATATCTTCAAAGTTTTGAAAGGGGGTGGAGGGTAAGAAAAAGAAGGTAACATCTGTTGAATTATATAAAGATGTTCTGTGTAAAAGAAAAATGTAACCAATTGGTTAAGAAGAGCAATACAGCAATGTTTTAAGTTGCTGATATTTTTCTGCTTCTTTCTCAGTTGTGCATAGCTTGCATGAAAAGGAGATAATATCAATGTTCTGATTCATATTAAAGATTCAATATGTAATAATACAAGGTTCAAAACACAGTAACATACAACACATGACTTATTCCCATGCCCTGTGCACAGAACCTCTTAAACACCTTTGAGGACTCTGTGACCTTCCAAATATTTATAGCAACTCCAAATACCATAACCAAAAGTGGAGGATAATGGGAGCTGTAGTTTAGCATCAGCTAAAGAGCCATATATTGTCCACCCATGATGGAAAACACTGTCAAAACCAGGCTGAGAACCAGAACTAAGATTGGCATGTATGCTTCTGGATCCAGGGCTTAAGGATTGTAGGTTATGCTTGAACTTCATATAGGCTAATGATAACTGTGCTTAATTTAAATATTCTCCAAAGGCTGCCATTTTTATCCCAGAATTCTCCTGGGAAACATGTTTATCTCATTCTATAGCAATATGGCCAACTGAAGGGGCAACGCGGCTTTTTGTCACCAAGAAAACAATCTAAACAGATTGATTTACATTTGTGGAGTTACAGGAGCCAGCAAATGCAGCAAGCAAAGAATCCTAATTTGGAACAGGTATTATGTCATCTGGATTTCTATTTAATGGCAGTGTAGAAGCCCTTTGATATTTCTCCTCAAGGCTCCATATCACCCAGAGACACATAATTTTACTCTAATCGTCTCACATGTGCATACACCTACACATTAGCATATTATTTTCTAATGATGTGTGATCTTCATAACGGCCTGTATTTTAAGTGCTCTTGCAAAAGAAAAGAATACATTATAAAGAAAGGCCGTAAAAAAAAAAAAACGAGTAGAAAGCTAAGCTGAGCAATACCATTTCATATAACAAGACAGTGAAAACAATTAAAATTCACCCATCTTGAGTAAAATTCCCAATGATCCCCATGCACACACTTTTATAGGAAATTAATGATGCCACAAAAATTAGGGGTAGGACTGATCTTTGACTCAACTGCAAATGTGAAATATTTTTTCTGGCAGTTGATATAGAACCAGGCTGGGATTTTAAAAGCTGATTCAAGGCTTCCTTTCCCCTTTCATGTGAAGCATTTTAGTTGTACATTCATCATATTTTGTTTCCTTTCATCAATATCCATGTCACATTGGACATTTTCTCTAAAATGACAATAAGACGCAGCAGGTGTACTACTGAGAAACAATATGTTTTGGGGGGGAAATGCCAAAGATGACATTACAGATTTATGAAGAACAAATAATGTAGTGAGGATTGATGTGTGTGTGTGTGTGTGTGTGTCTGTGTGTCTGTGTGTGTGATATTAAAAGCTACTTGTTAGATGTTTAAGGTTCCATGCA
Source organism: Python bivittatus (assembly GCF_059951505.1). Taxonomy (NCBI): domain Eukaryota; kingdom Metazoa; phylum Chordata; class Lepidosauria; order Squamata; family Pythonidae; genus Python; species Python bivittatus. Next base: position 18,697,421 of record NW_028277086.1, on the reverse strand, counting down.
AATATTATATGAAGGTTATCATTATTGCTCTAATATATTTCTTCATTTCTTTGGGGCAGGGGGTTTTCAAAATGGAATAACCAGTCATCTAAACCACATGTAAATAGCAGGAAATTCACAAATAGCTGTGGTGCCCGTAAAAGCACTGAAACTCTGATTATTTTTTTAAAAGAATCGTTAATATCCTGGAAAGAACATTTAACCAGATGTCTAAGCAAAAGTGGTGTGGAAATTTAAAAGCAGGTTTGCTTGAAAAGCAAAACGCAGAGGGACTGAATGTGTAGAATATCTGCACACGTGTGCCCTCACTAGAGCTCTTCTAAAGGCTGTGCATGCCATCAGAGTTTGTGCCACTCCTTGGCAGCAGTAAAGTGTGGGGTGAGTGGGAAAGGCATTATCCGCTTAGACACAGGCCTCTTGAAACCGCAGTGGGCCAATGTTATTATCAGCTAGTGGAAACACAAGCCAGAGACATCATGGCTGCCAGAAGGTCATTCTACAGGGCACACGTTCATGAAAATAAATGTACCAGTACAATTCTTTTTTGTGTTCCACACTTCCTGACTCATCATCCTTACTTACTGGCTTGCAGCTCATAAATGCTTAGCAAAGACTAAATAGGTTCTTTTTCACTAGCTAAAGCCAGCTTCACTGATCAAAAGTATGAATCAAACAGGACCCATCAGGGTCACCTTCCAAATGTTGTCTCTGGACAGCTTTGCACCAACTTGGATTAAGCAAAAAGAAAAACAAAAGAAGAACAGACAAAACCTGACCTTCTAAAATGCACAGTATTCTAGAGAAAAATCTACCACATTTTCTAATAGCTTCAGGATATGCATTTCTACTTTACTGAATGTATTGTATGTTCTTGTGGTTAAGTTTGATTAAGATCTTCCATGTGTTGATGAATTAAAAAGACAGCAATGTTATAGACCCAGGGTTGTATCTTACCCAGTGCCTTGACCACTATCCCCAAATAATTCGATATCTCATGAGATCACCAAATCTCAGAAAATATTGCATATCTCTTCCCAAGCAACATCATTACTACTATCATCATTATTACTATTAATTGGAGGCACGGACAACGGTTGAGGTGCCAGTGTGTACTCTTAACATCCACGGATGCCCTCTTGCTTACTCCTGAGCTAAACATTCACAGTTTACCTATCTCTTCTCGGCTTTAACAGTTGACTGTACCAAACACTTCTTTGATTTGCCAGAAGGTGTGCTGCAATTTCCTGTACCTTTGCTTTTGCCATTCATTGTGTTCCGTATGTTTATGCTACATGTTCAGATTGCTGTGATATTATATGATATGTGGCAATTAGTGCATTCCCTTTTCATCAAACTATATCTCAATGAACAGAATTCCATTTAAAAAATAAACTTACTTGTTTAAATGTACAAAAACAAGCAAAAACGTACCAGAACTAAAGAGGATAAATGAAAGTTGTGTAAACCCATAATATAATCTTACAAATAATGTTTCCAAATACAAAATCTTCACTGGAATGTAAGAACATAAGAAAATACTTGCTGAATTAGACCACACGCTGACTTCATCCAGCATCCAGTGATCCACCAGCTGTGCCTGAGAAGCCCCAAGACATGTCTTAAGTTCAATAGATCTCTCTCACCTTTGTCCCACAGCACCTATTATTCAGAGGTACCTTTCATCCAGCAGGTAACTTATAATCATCAGGAGTGCTACTCACTGATAGTCTTATCCTGCATGAATCATCTATTACAGCCATCCAAATTGTTGGCCATTATTACAGCTGTGCATGCTTCATGTGAACAGCTGCATGACTCATTCCCTTTTGTCTGCCCTGAATATCTCCCATTATTCAGTATAAGGGAAGGAGGGAGAGTGTTTCTATTTGATGTTTTTATATCATGATGCCTTCCTTAACATCTCTCCTTAAATTCTTCTGATCACTAAACATTAGCTCTTCAAAGCAATGTCTAGAAGAGGCAAGTTCTTCCCTCTCTACAATTTCAAGCCTATCTAACAACAAAAACCTTGCCCATCTAACCAAACCTAAAATAAATGTGAATTAATTCAAAGCACCAAAAAAAGGGGGGGGGGCATCTTATTTTCCTTTTGCTTCTCTTTTCTCCCATTATTATTCAATTCCTTCAATCCCTTCTGTACAGCTTCCTTGTCTTTATCTGGAAGAAACCAAATGCGGTTTCCTCCAGTTTTTAGTCGTCAAGGTTCATCTTCTATTTAAAAAGAACTTTATTAAGTTTCAATTAAAGAATAAAATATAAGGAAACAGAAAAAAAAAAGTTGAAAAAAGAGAAGATCAGAAAAGGAATGAAATTTAAAGTACAAAAAAGAAAAAGAAGAAAGAAAGAAAAAAGAAAAAAAGAAAACTTCGGATTTTCTTTGGTACAGGAACAAATATATAATATATTCATCTCTTACTTTAATGTTTAAACTAATACAACATATTTCTATAACCATAAAGAATGTCAGTCATCAAACCCCAAAATTAAAGTTTCATTTCTTTCAGTTTCAAGCAAAAAGTCCAAAAGTGGTTTCCAAGTAGAAACAAGGCCAGTCAAAGTCTTCTCTTTAATCAAAGTAGTCAGTTTTGCCATCTCAGCAAAATTCAAGGAACCATTCAAGGTTCATCTTCTGACATCACCTTCTTCATGCAGAAGGGATCAGTAAGGCTAAGAGTAGCTTGAGTCACAGTTTTGTAGTGTTTCTTTCTCTCTCATCTCCTTTCTGAATCACCTTTTACTCAGGCTTAGATTTCACTCGATTGTGCAATAATAGCAAAATCTATTCTTTCCATAGTTTGATTATTTGTTTATTTTTCTCATTCTCCACTTTCTCAACTAATTTCCTTTACCATGGGAAGTGTAAGTCTGTGGATGTATGTTTTAGTGGGAGAAATGCAGGAACTTCTATTGACGTTTTGGTGATGAATTTGAATATAAATTCTTCATATATCTCATACCTTGCTAAAACTTTGTGACTGTAATTATAGTGTATGCTTTTGCAACCTATCAACATACCATGCACAAATATATTTGTCCACAATGAAATTATTATTCTGAATTATTCAGCCCAATGGCACACATATTTATTCCAAAGTCAACCTCATTTAATTAATTCATTTATTTATAGAAGAATGCCTACTTTCCTATCTATCCTATTTACCATTCAAGGTGGCTTGCAGGAATTACAATTTGCAATGTTATTATAAAACTTCTATCAAACAAGGAGAAACACAAACACCTGAACAAAAAGCTTGCTCGAACAACAACAACAAAATCTTGCTAATTATTAAAAAGAACAGTTAAAGAAAAGTAATCTGAGCCTAATGGTACAAGATAATGGTCCATTGTTGTCACAGGAAAAAGTTCTATGCCTGTTGCAGCAAACCATGTTTCCATCACTGATAAAGTGATGAAGTGTAAAGAATGGCTGGAAATACTAGTGACCATTTCAAAGTTTTCATTCATATCAAAAGTGTTGATTCATTGACTAAATGGACAAGTAAATAAGAATAACTTGGAAACCCAAAAGATGCTTTATTGGATCATAGAGCTGAAAGTTGAAAAAGTGTTATCTTATTCTGGGATTTTTATTCATTACTTTAAAGGAGTGGAATGAATTGAAAACCAACAATTAACAGTTTAATCTTTGGCATGGCTGTGTCTAATTTTAATTTGCCAATGTTGAGTTCAATGGAACTTACTTCTAAGTGAAATTATGATACATCACCCAAATGAATTGGTGAAACAAAAATGCGGAAGGAGAGGGATGTTATTATATTATTTTTCTTGTGTCACATTTATATACGTTTCTTCACTAGCAATAGCCTTTTCTAGAAACTCAAACAAATCATATCACTAATTGTTCTCAAGAGGGATCCATGTAACTCTGGTTCTTTTTAATGTTCAGTTTGCACATCAGATTTCTGGTCCAGCAAATTTTTCTAAGGAGTTTTTATTTTTCTATAAAAAATCATCCGAACTTTTATATTTAGACTGAGGTTTCTAGGAAGCATTTGCATAATCTAACAATTCCATCACAACAAAGAAAGTGACAAAATGGGTGCTGCAACAACACAATGCAAACTCTGCCCCTTCTGTATTGTGTTTGATATAATAAACACATACAAAAATACGGAGCTTATATCACAATGACCCGATGCTTGTTTCATCATTTACCCCTCCTTTTCTCCCCTACGGATGCCTCTGCTGGGAGAGTTCATATTTTTTTCTGTTCATTAACCTTAATATGCCCTGATCTTTGCAGCAATGTAAGGCTCTTCACATAAAGTCTGAATATCACTTGATGTGCTTTCTATATCTCTTTTTTTTTTTGTACTATTGTCAAGACCTTGGACCAGTGTTTCTCAATCTTGGCAGCCTGAAGATGTGTGGACTAACTCACAGAATTCCCCAGCCAGCCACACTGCCTTGGACAAATCTTTCTTCTTGCTTGAGAATATCCCTTGGACTGCAAGCAGACGTTTGCATTATATATATTTATTTCCCCAGGGGTGTCTGAAGTGGCTGTTCTTTGCCCACACAAGATGTTTCATATCATGAACAGGATGTGACTTGGTTCACTGAGCTCCTGAGGTGATACATTTTGCTTTACCCAGTTTTTTACTTCACTCCAGAGCCTTTCCTGGTGCTTCCAGTAGCCCACTGAAAGAGTTGGGAGAGACTTATCTGCGTGGGTAAAAGCCTCTTCCTGTTGCTGGAAATGCCAGAGCAATGATAGTGAAAATGATAGCAGGAAGCAGTTGCTTTGTGAAACCGATTTAAGACTTCGTTAAAGAGGTACTTAATGCAAGCCTTCGTTAAAGAGGTAATTCTCACAAACCTTCATTGGAGGGATGCTTTAAGTTTTGCATTCTAAGTTTTGTCCAAAAACTGATATGAAAAACCTACTACATAAGCTGCAGATATGAACTTTCTCTATAATGTCTTCCATAAATATTCTTCCCATCAGCTTGAAATTATATATAGGCCATGGTCTTAGCTAAATAACTAGGAGCTGGCATTCAGCACAAAGACAACAGTGCCAGTTTGGCAACATGCTACATGATTGGAAAGAGGCTTCTAAGAATCCTACTAGTTGCGTGAATGGCAACAGCTGGAATCATTCAACCACTCTTGCACCCAGCAGGGGGAGCAAACTTCCCAAATCTCTGTGTTTCCTAAGTACCATAAATTTTCAAGGTTATTACATGGATGCCTTGTGAATGCAAAACTGAAAAATGATCCAAAAGAATAAGGATGGCTTAAAGCAATCTAAAATAATAACTCAGGAATGTGGAACCTGTCCCTTTCCAGATGTTGCTGAACTATAACTCTCAGTAATCCCATTTGGGATAGGAAAAGTGAAGGAAGCTGAATAATGTAATTTAGCAACATCAGGATAACTGGAGGTTCTCGTGCCTGAAATAATAGATTACTTAATATACTTGATCAAAGATTGGTATCAGAAAAAAGACTGAATGTGTCAATGAGGCCAAGACAATATTCTAAGTTCATAGAACAGGATGAAGTATATTGGACTTAGAAATATATGGCCCCAAGCCACATGCACATCCCACACCCTTTTGAAACCCCTTGGAATCCCCTCTCATCATAATTATTGAAAAATGGTGGAGTGGTTTTTCTGGCATTTTGAAGCACAGGAAATACTGAACTAAGCTTAATGTGTGTTAGAAACAACTGAAATGCTTTTTATGAGCAATAACAACAACCTCAAATTCCTTAAACCTCCTAGGAAAACAAAGCAAAAAGCCCACCTATGCTTATTTGCATCACCATCCTAAAACCCAAGTCCCCAAATTCCACCCAAATATAAAATCTGTCTCCACTGTAAGTCATCAAAATGTACCATCTAGGAACAGAAACCTTAATATTGTTCCATACTTGGAATCTAGAAAGATAGTTCTGCTATCTTGAGATATCTATTCATCATATAGGGGCTGGTTAAATTAATAATTTGCAAATCATGAGATACACTTTTGGACTTTCAAAACCCTATTTGTGTGCTATGAAAAAGCTCTAAATGTCTATCCAGAGGAGAACCCTTATTTCCTTATGATTTTGTGCTGCTCAGATCTTTCTTCTTTCAGATCTTCTTCTTTCAGCCTGAGCCACATGTGGGTTATTCTACCACAATTCCACCTCATCATAATTGATTCATTCAATCATTTTTAGCACAGAAAGGTTGCTGAAGATTTTCCATCAGTCCTAGACTGTTTTCTTGCCCCATTCATAAAGGCTGAGGAGGTAATTCAAACAGAATTAACAAAAATCAGGTATATGAATTCCTTCTGGCATGAATGGGAATAAAAGAAGTTGACTTGCCTATGGTGGTGGGTGAAACAAACTTTTTCTCTTCCCAACTTTTTATTATTTTTTTAACTAAAAGTAAAAGCAAAAAAAAATGTGCTTTCTTGTGCATTTTTAAAGAGTGATCATCTGACTCTGCAACAATCAAATGACCCTGCAAAGCCAAGGGAAGGAATCAGAGGATCATTCTTTCAAACAACAGAGTGATGGAAGACGATACTGGCTTTAGTAGATAAGGTGTATTATTTTAATTGTCCCAGGCAAGTAATGAAAGAGCTAATGTAGCAATGTTTCCTACTCCCATTTTTACTTTTATTTTATTGTTTTGTTTATGATGCTGTGAGATGCTTTTTATGAGCAAATGGTGATCCATAACACGCCGTGCCCCAAATCCAGCACAAGCCTTCTACATCATCATTCAGAGGTTTCCAAGGCTGGGTTTCACAGCCACAGAAACAGGGTCTGGTGGGGAGGATGAAAAAGGAATTCCATCCTTCAGAGGATGGAGCCCTGAATATTGTCTTGCGGGGCAGGGGTGGGGGGTCAGAATCAAACAATTGCTTGGGTATTGAAATACTTTTTAGGGACTATAGGATTTATAGGGTTGAATCCAGAATGATGAGTAAGAGACAAAGAACTGATTTGTATAAATGATCATTGGAATGGTACAATGTCCAACACCATATCAAATTATCTTCTGTGGAGACCTGTAGGAAAAATCGTTCATAAAGGAACTCGTTTGGCACACTTCAATAAGCTTTGCTTGTACTTTCAAGAATAAGCCACAAAGATGAAGGATCTGGCGAAAGATAGTCGAAATTACTCACTTTGAGTAGCCAAATTGTCACCAAAATAAATAAAGCTCAAGCAATGGAGATTTTTGGCCTGACAGAAACAGTTTATATTATAACAGGAAACCACTAGCTGAAACATCAACAGCTTTCAAATTAAAACTTCCTATGAATAAGAGAAAAATATGATTCTGTGTCATCAAGTGTGTACTCAAAAAATGCCTAGTTTAATGTTTTCCTTTAATGCAATACAGACATTCCCATTCTTTTTAATATGCTTTTTAATGTTTTCATGTGCCCCACAAAACAATTCACAATTTTGCTCAAGTGAAAATACACCATTCTTCCTACAAAGTGTGGTATATTATTTTCCCTATCTATGAACTGACGACCCTTTGCTAACGTACTATGATATATCCTGTAAATAATTATTGCAATTCATGCAACAAATCACATTGAAAAGTCACATGATGTAATGAATAAGAAAGGTGGGGGAGGCAATGCTTTTTTAAAAAAAAGTTACTTCAAAGAAATAGTTCTCATTCAGTGTTAATATGAATCATCTTGGGGTTCAGACTGTGGACTTTTGCAATCAGTCCCAAAATGTTGTTCCTTTACTGTAATTCAGCAGAAGAGAAGCCATTGGCCTGCAGACAAGTATCATGATCATGTTTGCAAGAATCAATTCATTGCAGTTCACTAAAACAACATTGTGGCATTACTAAATGCCATTTTTTTAAAAAAAAAATCATTAACTCTCAGATGCCACATGTATTTATAAGAACATAAGGGCCTGGTAGATCTTATGGCCCATCTAGTCCTGGATTTTGGACTACGCTGTGGTCAGCAAGATGCATTGAGGAAGATCCCAAACACAGACAGGAGCGCAGTAGCCCCTTACCTGTTTCTTCCCAGAAGCTTGCATTTAAAGCATGCCTTTAATCTATGAATCTGGAGAGAACAAGCAGCCATCGATTGCCTTCTACTGATAGCACTAGATTCAGAAGTCTCTGTGAAAGCCATAGAGAAACGAAGCAATAACCCAGTAAACCAAATAATCAATCAGCAAATAAAACCTGTCCAAGGGCAGCTGTAAGAGTGAACACTTCATAGAAATTTAGTTAGGGTATCATGTGTATGTGTGTGGGTGTACTTTTGAGTCAGTCATGACTCTTGGTGGCTGCCTGGACAAGTCCACTGTCTTTTCTTGGCAACATTTTCAGAAGTGGTTTGCCATTGCCTTCTTCCTAGGACTGAGGGAGAATGATTGACCCAAGGTCACCCAGCAAGCTTCATGCCTAAGGCAGGATTAGAACTCACAGTTTGTCAGTTTCTAGCCTGGTGCCTTTAACCACTACACCCAATTGGCTCACTTAGAATGTCACTGGAGCATGGCCATCACTGCCCAGGAATGCTGATAAAAGCATAACCAATCAAAGTCAGCCAAATTCACTCCAGACCATGGCTGGTGTGGGTCTTCCGGGCTGTGTGGCTGTGTTCTGAAAGTTTTGTTTCCTAATGTTTCGCCAGCACCTGTGACCGGCATCTTCAGAGTGCAGGAGCAGAGACAGGAGTAGTTCTCTCTGTGCTGCTCCTGTCTGTGCTCCTGCACTCTGAAGATGCCGGTCACAGGTGTGGCGAAACGTTAGGAAACAAAACTTCCAGAACACGGCCACACAGCCCGGAAGACCCACACCAGCCATCGTATGCCGGCCGTGAAAGCCTTCAACAATACATCACTCCAGACCATTCACAAAAATGAACCCAAGAGTATGTTCAAGCTATGTATCTTCCTGTTTAATGGGAATGCAATTTCATCCCAGGCAGACTGCTTATTTATCTGGAAACCACCAATTCATGGAGTCCGTCCTGTCAATATGCAGCCTTAGTTGATTGATCTTCATCCAACTCATTCCTCCATCTGTTCCCAGTCCTCTTGCTCTGGACAGAGAAGTGGTGCTTCTAACTCCCCTGGTAGTTTTCCGCTATTTCACTCTGACCAAGAATGGGAATGTTCATGAAAACTTCCTTGTACCACAAAAATATTATTTTGTGCAAACCTTAGTTCAGTATTCTGAGAGTAAGGGATTTACCAACCTTCTTGACTCTTACGATTGCATGGACGTAACCAAACAGTGTTCTTAGAAACAGTATCTTCTGATATATATTTTCTTCCCAACCCAGCCTTACAGTTCAGGCAGTATCCCAACCAAGCATTAAACAGATCTGACTTGGTTCAGCTTCTGAAACCTGACAATGTTCGGCTAGTAATACAATAATAAATTATTCAGCACACACAAAATGTTCCTATCACATCATGTTAATAAAACAAATTGTCTTGATGGGCATCAAAGGTTGATTCATCAAACAATGGGAAATCCATGAAGCAACAGATTTTGGAACTGTACCCACTGTGCAGTTAACACATGTTATTGTATGCGTACTTTATATTTTTACACCAATTGCCACAGTTATTCACAATATAAATGGTTGTTCCACTCAGTCAACACAGTTTCAAGATCATATACTCCAAGGTTCTATAAATTTAAAGTTTCTTACCATGAGTTCATGGATGACAGCAGCTGCTGACAGGGTATAGTTAACACCCCTTCAGAAATAGCCTAACATTCTAAAACACAGCATATGAAATAGTCACATTGTAAATTAAAGTCCAGGCGTCATTTACAAATTTAACAGTCTGCAAGGGGGGGGGGGGCAGTGAAGCTGGCTGGATTCAGCTCACCATGAAGTAGTTTTGCCTGAGCCCCAATAGCTGCTTGGTCAGTCAAAAAGTCGTCCTTGACCTGTCTGATTTTGCAGGGTTTCACTTTTCTGGCTTCTGTCTTATTATGCTACCCTGTCAAAACTCTGTGATTAGATCTCCTGATGCTTGAGTGTCACTAAAATTCAACTGGAGGGAACTATAAATTGGATTAGAGGAAAGGAAAGGAAATATTACCTGTCTATTCCTGCACCGTTTTTTCCAACCTTAGTGAAGGAGGGAGAAAAGACAAGTATTTCTCTTCCAGACAAAATATGAACTGACTTTTGGTAGATCTCCACTATGTCATCTGCTGAAGCTGTAGCATTATGACGCCCCTGGATTTTCATTCAGGCTAGTTCTGAAGGTGAAGAGCCATGAGACTTTTCTACACTTGTTAAGGTTGTGCTGTAATTAGATGTGGTTTTCTTCTAGCAAAGATAATTTACAGATGAGACAGCAAATAGAAACAGCATATTTTCCTTTCACCGCCTTTGGAAAGAACCCTACATAAAGATGCCACAATATTTCCACTGGGCATTTGTCAAAAAAAAAAAAAAATGAAAACTATACCTGAGTATATTTTCTGAATATCTTAAGCAGCTCTACCAGTATTTGGAATCATGGCAAAGATTTGGGAGGGAGGCAAAAGAAGATACTTATCTACTGCTACGTTTGTAAGGCAACTTTCATTCCAAAAATTCTAATTTGATTTCAGTTTATAAGAATATTAACTTTGGGAAATCTTTTCCTGAAAACAGTGACACTAAATTCTAGGTGAACATTCACCAGGATCAGAATGAGAAACTCTTCTTTGGTAGTTACAGTAACTAATGTGGTTATGCTAATAAAATAAAATTCTGAGCATGTCAGGATGGGGATAGAGAAAATATTTATTTTTCCAAGTGCATCATTAGGCACTTTACATTTCTCATGCTTGTATACAGAATTTAAAAGTTATGTTTTCCGAGTCCCTTGCTGGCTGCCATCAGATCATTTGTTGATTATTTACAGAGGCTATTTTTCAGAATGAGTTTCAGGGGACAAAAGAAAGAAAAATATAACCATACACGTTAACTAAAATATTAATAATATAACAGGGGGTTCTAGATCAAAACAGAAGATCAACGTACTATTGTTATCTGTTTTTTTTCAGGGCATTCATGAACCTTCATTTTAAACTAGCTATGCTTGACTTCAGTGATACAATCTCATTACAGATATTGAATAAGGTTGAGTATTGGGTGACTTTGTTACATTCACAAGACAATCTCCGTTTGGCTGGGATGAAGTTGTGAGGTTGAAGAAGTCCAATAAAAGGCAAAAATGGTGCCTAACCAGCTGCCAAGATATAAAATAGACATAAAATTATACATTTTTTGAGAGATTATTTTCAAGTCCCCAAAAGGCTTGTACTAAAATTGTTTACCCATGAACACCCAACAAAACTCTAGGATCCTCTTCCAAAAGGTTTTTTTTTTTCAATATGCATCTACTGCACTGGTAGTATTAAATGATGTATTCCTAGTGGAACGGCATTCTTGGCATCTCTTGGAAAATGCCCTTTTGTAAAGGCATTTTTTTTTTCCATGCAACTTGGTGATTTCCATCAAACAAAACTGATCTCAGATGCAAGGAGAGTTCTAAACTGTCTTATCCATCCTAAGACGAGCCAATAACAACATACAAATAATTTCATATTCTGCTCTGCAAAATAATGGCCTTGCATGAGGATTTATTCAGCCTGCATCACAAAGTGCACCTAGAGTTGTGTTCATTGTCTGCTATTCTTCAGTGCAGCACCTGCAAAACCACATGTCTGAAAAATGCTGCCTGCCAAAACCTGCGCTATTTGACTCACTAATGAAAAGGAAAAGAGAACAGGCCCACGTTTTGTCCATGTAAACAATAAAGTCAAAACCAACTAGCAGAAGCAGCCTTCCATGAAAAAGGAAAGAATAGCAGGGGTACCAGGAATGAGCACGCACATGTTATATGACAACAGTAATAAACATTTCATACAGAGAAATATTGCTGTGTTAGCCTCAGAGACTACCCCACAGAGGGGCTAGGTAAAGTGATACCTTTCATAAGGATTAAAAACAAGAATGGCAGTGAAGAAAGCAATATATATGATGTACACTGCCCTTTGGATATGAGGCATAGAATATTGACAAGAAACAGAAGGGTGGAAATGGAGCCATCAAGATGTCATTTGCTTAGGCAGATGCTCATAATAACATGTTTGTTACTTTTCAGCCCATGAAGTTTCTCTACTACTCCTACCCTGATCTGTTTTATTCTCCTCTTCTGTTTCCAGATGTATTCTGAAGTACAAGCACTAACTTTTTCTTGACCATATTTTTTTCCAAAATTAAGTCATCTTCCCACATATTTTCCTGTGGCCAAAGAGGCACAAAGGGTCAGTACTGATATTTATGGCTAGACTAGGCTACAATGGAGGTGTCACTTGTGTGAAAAATACAGTGCAGTCTGGGCTGCAGTGGCCAAACCACTTTGTTCCAGCAGCTTTGGAAAGCTTCAAATGACCACTCAAGGAGAGGCATGTGGTTGGGCAGCAACACATTAAGCTTTCATTTCCTAGGATCTGGCCAAATGGAACTGGTAGTGCTTACCACATCTTCCTCTATCTCCTTTTGCTCCTCCCCTCCTCCTCCATCATCATCATCATCATCATCATCATCATCATCATCATTATCATCCTTTAGGATCAGGGTTAGTCAACTGGGTATGGAAAAATATTCATTTTATGATGGCTTATTTTAAGTGTATTTTACTCATTTCTATAAGAAAATGATGTCTGTTCTCAATATGCATAGCTGTCCAATGGGACCCATAAGTCATTTGCCATTGCTATTCTGGGAATTATTATCATTTCCCAGACTAGTCTACAGCCTCATTGTCCTCGATCCAAGAACTCCCAGGGTCCAACCTTGCTTAGTTTCCAAACCCAGGTAGGATCAGCCAGGTGCTGCCATCTATTGAGTTAACCTATCTCAAAATTCACATGGATTTCTTTTCTTAGAAATTAGTAGAGTCCAATTTGAATATAATCCTTCCATTTCTAAAATCTAGTTCAAGCAAAAAGTGTGGAAATTGTACACCTGGACTTTTTCAATGATAGCACCCTAGCAGTGGACATCCAGGTTGTCCACTGAGGCTGAAAGAATGCTGATGCTAGTAACACGTCTGCTACAGTATGTTTGCTTTTCAAATATTATGGTTCCTTATTGTTGTTATTCTCTTGTTTCATTACCACTGGATGAACAGTTTCATTTAATACTGCAGTTAGTCTTAAAAGTTTCATTTCTCCTGACTTTCTTAATTGTTTTGTTTTGTTTTAAAGTGTATCATTCATCAACAACTGAATATTTATTATTTAAGCACCATGGATACATTTTTTAAAAAGAAAAGAAATGTGATACTGACAAGGTGGCCATGTAAGAGGGAACAAGCATTCACTGTTTATAAAGCTCTAGATATCAACACATTATTGTCACCAAAATATTTGCAAAAAGTAATATCAACACTTTTATTGGTTTTTGGTTAAAAGCTTTGCAGCAACTCTGAGATCATCTTTTTTGCTTTTACAAAATTCAGGATTGTGAAGCTGTTAAACAACTGTAAACTAACTATGAACATTAAGAAAATTAGAGTGGTTTAATCTTTGCATTGACCTCAACAATTTCTTAATGCATTTAATCAAGACTGAAGTTTACAAAGATAAATGGCATCTATCTTGACAGAACAGGGATGCAGAAATCTTGTCTCCTTTCTGATTTTCAAAGTCAGTGTCCCAGTCTGGCAAATTGCTTTATTTGTCAAATCTATGCATGCCTGTTGAAGCTGGAACCTCTTTGTCTGGCATCTGAAGCTGCAGAAAACATCTGCAGGAGCCCACAACAAAGGGTGAAACAGCAGATCCCACTGAATCTACACAGTGCACACACATCCCTTACTACTTAAATAACTCACCACACATTTTATATACAGAAAGCCTGTTGGGATTTTCAACATATAAGCCATTTGAGACATACATGCCTTGTACTCGCTCCTGGTTTAAAGTGGGATAGGCAACTTTGCCAGTGTTAGTAAAGTAACAGTCATCTCTTTATTACTTATCAGTAGGGAAAGGATGTTTTGTTATATCATGGGTAAGAACACTTTCCTTGTCTCTGTTTATTACTTTTTTCTGCTGTGGGCTAGCCCTTATGAATTCCACTTTAATTAAAATTGAGACTGGTTAGCACTTTGATGGAAGATTGACATGAAACTCCAGAGCTGCAGGCTACACTGAAAGTTAAGAAATTAACCTGGAATAAGGTAGTGGCAAGCTACTTTTGTACAGTTGCTAAGAAACCATGTGGATTGGTCCATGAAGTCACTAAGAGTCAAGCTTGATTTAAAGAAGGGTTTACTTATATACTTCATTTGAAGCAGCTTTCAGTTCCTCCAGATCTTCTGCTTGGATAACACATTGCCTATATCCACAAATTGAACATCTGCCTCTTTAAAGGTTATTGCTTTTTATCAAACGAGCTAAGAATCTCTAAAATTAATATCCAGAATAATCCTTCTGTGTGATAGTTTATGTAAGTAAAGTTCAGCCAAACAATTAGTTTCTCTCTCATAACCGAGACTCAGCAGAGTAACAAATAAAGAGTATAATATATTTTATTAGCAATTATTCTAGAAAAGTCTTTGGAAATAACCTAGACCACTTCTGAATTATTGTTGGTTTAAACTGATCAAGAAGGACTTAACAGAATAAAATATATATTTTAACATGTGTTTCAGCAGGTGGGGGGCCATCAGGAATTTCAAGGCTGCATACTAGCTTGACAAATTGTAAAACTAAAAACTTAAAAGGCAGCAGTGGTACATCACCTCCAAAATTTACTTTTTTTTTGTATTAGTGGAATAGCATTGTCAGAGAATATATCCTTGGAAGTGTTCAAGAAATATTGTTAAAGGACCATCTAAAATGTGTAGAAGAAATAGGGTAAAATAAAAGCTGAAGTTATAGGGTAGAGATAATTTAATGTTATCTAATTCATTAAACAGTTACATCAGCCTCTTTCAATTTCTCCTGTCTTTAAAATCATCTCCTGTTCCTGTCAGCCTTTGATCATTATCTCTGAGATTGCCTTATTTTTAATCTTTAATTTTAATTAGACATTTATATATCACCATCAGTGACTTCAGGGCAGTTAAAAATAACAAATGAGACTTGCAACGAAAGGTTGACATATTTCTGATCTATCCATAAAATATTTGTACTTATGTGTTTCTTCTTACAGACTTTTTTTCCCCCCAGAACCCACCATGATTTCCTAAAAATTCACACTCATACATGCTGAAGTGGCTAGAAAGAAGGATTATTAGGTATATTACCTCCAGGTTTGGATGCAATAACCTTCTGATATGAGTGTCTGGGAACATGAATGTGAAGAACAATTGCATTCATCTTTTGCTTGCGGGTCAGTGGTAGGCTGAAACTGGCTCACACTGGCTCATGAGAGCTGATTGTTAAATTTTCTGGAATTTTGTGAACCAGTTGACATCAGAGCTGAGCCTCAACACCTAGCATGCCAATCAGCTGCCATGGGACACAATGGCAGTCATAGAGCTAGTAGGGCTGGTTCTTAAACATTTAGCAGCATACCACTAATTGTAGTTCATGTAGCAACACAATACTGGACTTTTTGTTGTTGTTCAGTCGTTAAGTTGTGTCCGACTCTTCGTGACCCCATGAACCATATTGCACCAGGCCTTCCTGTCCTTCATTGCCTCCCTGAATTTGCTCAGTTTCATGCTCATTGCTTCAGTGATGCTATCTAACCATCTCATCCTCTGCCGTCCTCTTCTCCTTTTGCCTTCAATCTTTCCCAGCATCAGGGTCTTTTCCAAAGAGTCCTCTCTTCGCATTAGGTGACCAAAGTATCTGAGCTTGAGCTTCAGTATCAATCCTTCCAATGAGCAATCAGGCTTGATTTCTTTTAAGATTGACTGGTTTGACCTCCTAGCAGTCCAGGGCACTCTTAAGAGTCTTCTCCAGCATCACAGTTCAAAGGCATCAATTCTTCGGCACTCAGCCTTCTTTATGGTCCAGCTCTCATAGCCATACATTACTACTGGAAAAACCATAGCTTTGACTATGCAGATCTTTGTTGGCAAGGTGACATCTCTTTTTAATATGCTGTCTAGGTTTGCCATAGCTTTCCTCCCAAGAAGCAAACGTCTTTTAATTTCATGGCTGCAGTCTCCGTTTGACCACATCCAGCTTGCCTTGGCTCATAGATCTTACATTCCAGGCGGACCTTTAGCCTGAATCATCATGGTTCTTATGATCGTATGTTCTTGATACTACCTTTGGATCCTGATATGCTTTAAGTCTTCTCCACTTCAGTTCACACCCTTAGGCATTGCTATGCATGCAGATATGCTATAGCTTCTTGAACACTAGGATCTCTTTGAAGGATTCTTCCTATGGCTCCTGACATCTAGGACATGACCGTAAATTCTAACTAAGCTTGGGCCATGAACCTGTTATGCCACTGTGAATTAGAGAAAAAAAATATCTTACAAACTAGAAACAGAACTGATGTTAGCATCTCAAATGCTTGCACCATTAGCAAAGTTCCAGTCCCTTAACAAGATCTGATTCAAGCTCCCCCACCCTTTTTTTTTTTTTTACTGGCTTCACTCTCTCAGTAGCAAAGTAGCATCACATGATTTCCCATAATGCCAACAGCTTAGCATTATGGTAAAGCATTAACAGAAATTAAAGGACTGGGCCAACCATAAGCCTGTGCAATGAGGGTCTATTGATTAAAAAAGGATCCATGTTTCGCCCAGTCCTCTCTCCAGCCTTTGGAACCATTCTCAAAGAGCAGAAATAAAAACATATGTTCAAGCACCATCAGGCGCTATTATAATTTTGGTGATTCCAGATGTGCTAAGTAGCCTGCACAATTCATTCTGGCTCTCATCCTGCCAATATGGCAGCAGCAGGAAGTTCCTGATAAGTAATTGCTTCTACATGAGAAATGTTATTTCAGGACTCCCCATATACAAATGTGCTTTTTTTTTTTTTCTGTCATGGGAATGCTTCCTCCTCTTTAAATTCAGCTGTAGCCTTGTCCTTTGATCCCAGTGATAATCAGTCAAGTAGAAACTACAGCATAATTTGATTTGTTCTGATTTTGGCCACCTGAAAGGAGAGCAGTGGTTAAGTGTATTCATTCATTGTAGCACTTATGGCTTTGGCTAACTAATCATAGTGGGAACAGCCGTGCCACTGAACTACTGAGCAGGTTTAACGAAAAGCATACGGAGCCTGCAAGGCTTCATCATGGTTTGCCAGCTTGGAGTGAGTTTCTTTCTTAGAACACTTTGGGGCGATGAGAGGTCTCCAGCCAAGAGGGCTTTCCAGCAGATGGAATGGCGCTCTGAAGAATGTCTTTCTTGAATCAGACCTTACAGCTGTCTTTGACACTCTGTGCACCAGAAGACCTGTAAATCCTTCTGTACTGTACTTTCTGTGGGCGGGATGACAAATGTTTCTGCAAAAGGCACCTGATTCCAAATATGTAAGCTGTGCCAGAAATACTTCTTAATCTCCTTCTCCTTTAGAGCAACGAGAATGAAAAGCAACCTCTTAGATCTGCTTTTTGCCTCAGTGTGTCATCTGGGTTTTCCTCTGAATGTGCGAACCCTGACACGAAGCTGCTCTTTAACATAAAACAAAGAAGCACTGTATATGTTCTCTTTAGGAACTGTATGTGCCTAATAAACTAGCTCTCAGATTCTACTTTGGTTGATTTGTATGAGTGCAGCAAACTTCAGAACAGGAAGCAATTTGGGAGGAATAACCTCCTATGGTTTAAACAAAACCACTGAGAGTTGTCAAACGGTGATGCACATTGTATAGCAGGTACAGCAACTCATAAAAGGTCCCCCCCCCCCTTCGCAGGCAGAGCAACCCAACATTAGAAATTCGAAAGCCAGAGTGGGGCGGGGTGGGGAAGCTACAAGAGTCACAGATACTAATTTAAAGTTTTCTGTAGGATTATTATTTTTGCAGATTATCTGACAGAAATGGGAAAGAAGGAAGAGTAAAGGCTAGAAAGAAAGAAGTCAGGAAAGGGAAATACGTTCACTGCTGCTTTCTGTTCCTGGTTAAAATTTTAAAATTCAAATCTCACCCAAAGAGTCCCATGAGAAGGAACGGAGGCATTCATTTTGATTTATATGATCTAAATGTCACAATGGGGAATGAAGGTCTTTCGGATATAGTAGATCTTTAATCTCTCAGATGTAAAGTATAGCCCATAATTTGATTTGTTCTGATTTTGGCCACTATGGGGACTCTCTGGGATAGGAGTGATTATGATAGATGCCAGAGGAGCTTCTGCCCTCTATAATTTCATGGACAATAGCAAGCTATGCAACAATTTCAGATTACTGTAATGTAATGATTGCCTAATAATACACTGTGCTAGACATTGTCATGGAAAGATCCCAGATGGGTCAGACCAAAGGTCTGTCTTGTTTCACCACCATGTTTTCCATATTGACCAAATATGCCTTCAGAAAACTCATTAGCAGTACATGATGGAAAAACAACTGATAGTTGTGGAGCTGTCTAAACCATCTCAGCTAAGTCTATCATCATATTCTATCAATGGAATGTTGTCCAGCATGTTATGTTGAGGCAGGTTAGGTCAGCCTCCAGTGTAGGCAATTTCTGTCCAGTTTCCATTCTTCCCTTTTAGGAAAGATTTTTAGAGAAGGCAGTGGGAATACTGCAAAGTATTCTTATTCTGGATGAAGCAGATTACAGTATCTAGATCCCTTCTACGCAGATTTTAGACCCAGGCACTGGATGGAAATAACAAGGGTAGCCCTTGTGAATTACCTTCACTGGGACCTGGACAATGGGAATGGAGCTCTTCTGGCCCACAGAACTTTCAGGGGCTTTTGAAATCTTTGACCATAGTATCTTCTTGGACCACCTATGAGGGTTGAGAATTGGGAGCACTTATTAGAATGGTTCTACTCCTTTCTGACTGGGCAATGGAAATCAAAAATGTCAGGGAATAAGCAGTGAAGCTCCTGGTTTCTTCTGTTCAGGGTGCTAGAGGATTCAGTACTCTCATGTTATTTAATTTCTATGTAAAGACATTGGGAGAGGTCATCCATTGGTTTGGGATGAAGTACCATCAATATGCTGATGATACCCAGTTATATCTCTCATATGAAGCTGAATAGGGGATACTATGGCCGGCCTTACCTGAGATCTGGAGCTGTATAAGACTGGACAGGATGAAACAAGTCATAATTAAATCCCAGAAAGACAGAGTGGCTGTTTGTCCTGCAAACACATGATGGTTTAGTGGCTCCTTTGTTAGCTCTGCAGAGAGTGTACACTTCTGAAAGGATCAAATCCACAACTAGGGACTGTGTTTTATAATTATTGGTTCACAGTCCAGTAGAGATTCAGGAGATGGCTGGGTGTGTGTGTGTGTGTGTGTGGAACAGCCACCTGCAAATACCCCAGTTTTCAGTGAAGTCAGCTTGCCAGTTCCTAGAAAAGCCATTACTAAGAAATTGAAAAGGTCTTTAATGAACTGAAAGACAAATTAGGTTCTCAAGTAAAAGTAATCCAGTTGCTGAAATTCCTGTAACCTTATCCCATTCCCTGTGTAAAGAAAACCCTGTAAGAATCTTATTGTCAGTTGAGACAGCTAACAAATGTTAGACACTCTTATTTTTTTTAATAATAATTTTATTAAGGTTTAAAAATACAGAGATAAAAAAACTAATACAAACTAAGAAAAATATAAAAAGAAAAAAAAGAAAGAACAAAAAGTGCAAAGGGACCAATGCAACTTTATCAAAAAGTGCTTGAGCACTCAATCTACAACACAACCAACACAAGCTATGAAAAGGATAACACTGCCATTCATCAGAAATGTCTCAGAAACCACCAACAGACTATCACAACCACATGGTGTCTCTGAAACACACAAACCAACTAAAGCCCTCTAAAACATCTTAAGTAACCAAAAGACCCAGTAGCCCAAGAAGAAAAAACAGGAGTCATCTACAACATACAGTGTAAGGACTGTAACAACCACTATGTAGGACAGAAGGCTAGCAGAACGCATCCATGAACACCAACTAGCAGTCAGAAGACACGATGAAAACACCTTAATCTCACAACACATGGACAGACATAACCATAGTTTCAGCTGGGAAACTGTCAGCATCTTAGACCAAGCTAAATCCAAAAATGTGAGGGAATTCCTGGAAGCATGGTATTCAGACAAGGCAGCCATCAACAGGCACATAAACAATGTCTATACACTATTCAAAAGAGTCAATAAAAAGGAAACAAAAGACCAGAACATCTCCTCACCAGCAATCATCACCCAGATAAGCAGAGATTAACACCAAGATTATCACCAGACATACAGTCAAGCAGTAAACAATACCCTAATCAAGGAACTACTGGGGGGTAGGGCGGGGAAACACACACACACATGCACCAACACTGGCAGGGTATACCACTGTATATAAACAGAGAGCAAACCCCATCCCATTCCAGCACTGAAGATGTTACCTAGCCGGGTAATGAGATGTTTGCAAGAAAACAACCAAGCTCAGAGAACCCCAAGGACTCCACAGTTCAACCCTGAGCTACATATATTCTCTTCTATTGATATTTTGTGACAGCATGTTTCATAAATGTGTCCCTGGAGTACCAACATAGTGCAAGCAACAAATATAAAATAGGTATAGGGATTCTTTCATTTCAGTGTGATTTATTTCAATAATCCACCTCAATAAAGGCAGACAACATTCTAAGAGGCCTAATGCCTTGTGAATAAACAATATTTTTAAGATGTTCATTTATAGTCTTGAAAAATAATTCTTCTACATTATATCAATTTATTTACATTTGCTGTATACCATAAACATAATCATTTATTTTCTATTTTCCCAGAGAGTTTGGAATGGAGGAATAAAAGGGCTTCAACATTATTCATGCTGTGATGAAGCGATATTTTATCTTTGTACAGAAATGATGGTGCATGGATTTTGTTATAAAGCTAGTAAATTATAAACAATTCTATCCTATTTTCCAGATGTAATAGGGACTGGAAGCCAAAATACAGGGGAGAAAAAGGGAGGGTTGCAATATGACCTGATAATTATGAATTTTCCCAGAAGAAGTCTAGTCCTGTAAGTTTTCTAGTACAGCTCTGCAGATACTATGTACTGAGATAAGAATCTGTACTTTTGGATACTTATTCAAAACTCACCCAAATTCCAAACCTTTGGAGAGTCATCAATCAATATAAATTTCCTCATTATATGGTCTTGACAGATGCTTATAACCCAGACATTTTCAGTGGGATTTAAGAGGATTAACTCCACAACCTCCATGAAAGTCCCCAGGAATGATGGGACTAAATTCCATTTCCTTGGTAGAAGCCCATTGTGAACTAATATACAGAAGGGGAATTTGCACACCTATGCAAAATTATGCTTCAGGACCTCTTTGAAATATTAGAGCCCCTAAGGTATAAGTTTCAGTTTTAAAGATTCAGGATTGATTTATTTTATGACTTGTTTTGTTTTCCAATAGAAGTATAGTAAAACATAAGCAAATATTGCAGACAGGTGTGTGTATGTGTGTGCATGTGTGTCTATACGTGTTTCAGAGAGAGAATGGCTACAAAATGCACATGAATTCAACTGTAAAAAGGGTTTTGATGTTCTTCAAGTGTTGTGTTGGATTTAAAGTAGAGGAATGCATTATGTTTGTAATTAACTGGCATGCATTTATTTAATCCTAAATAGGCTCTTTTTCATGACTTTGGGGGACGTGTTCCTTCATTTAGGGCTGAACCATAGGCAGCCAAACAAGTGGGCAATTGAAATGTCAGTCTTGCAAGTCTGTGGTTGATGGAGTCTTGGGGTAAATCATGGTTGACATACTTCCAAATAGAAACTAAAAACCAAATGTCAGAGTTACAATTAAATGCAAGCCAAACGTCAGAGGAAGTTGGGAGATTCATGCATGTAAAAGGACAGGCAAGCAGATAGATTGATTGGCAAGCCAAAATAGAAATAGCCAGAAACATTTGGAACAAGATTTCAAAATCTTGGAAAGCTAGAAAGTATCTATTGCCTGATCAAAAAATGATATCTGACCTGGATCCTTTCTAACCAGACTAGACCAGGACAATCCATAGGGCATCTTGAAGTAAAGCCAGGATAATATTTCATGGTACTGACTTAGATTAGAGTTACCAAACTTGGGCTGCAAAAATTCAGATGACCACTAGATGGGTGGAAGAAGATATAGATTTAATTTGCTGTGAATCTGGATGCTTTAGTGCTAGTTTGGGTTATTTTAAAAGACAGCCAGACCAATTCATGGAGGATAAATCCATCACTGGCTATTAGGCATGATTCTTGTGGTTATATACCTTTAAATTCTTATTGCTCAATAGAGCAGGGTTTCTCAGCCAGGTTCCATGGAACCCTAGGGTTCGGCAAGAGGTCACTAGGGGTTCCCTGGGAAATCATGATTTATTTAAAAAATTATTTCAAATTTGGGCAACGTGTTCTTGCAGTGATAAGCAGAGACCAAACAAAAATCTAGTTACAACTCTTTCTGAGCTCTCTGGTAGTGCACTGTAGGACTGTGTTTATTTCATTGAATCCAATCTTAATTTTTGATGCAAGATAGAGGAGACCACTGATAACAGGTAAACACTATATTGCAGGAAGGGAGGAATATATTGCAGAAAGGAAGGAATATACTGAAGGAAGGGGAGGGAGAAGTGCATTTTTCAAGAAATTAATGGACTTGTCCAACTTAATCTGTGACATCAGTCTCCCACTCCTGCATCTTTTCCCTCCAGTTTTCCTGTAGTTATTTTTTTCCATTATTTTAACTAAATTTCATACATGTTTATTCAGTCATCTCTGAGGGTCCAATATGACAATTTTTGAAGAGGAGGTGAGAGAGATAAAAGGAGGATTCTAGAACAGGCAATACCAATACATTTAATGATGATAATGAAGAATTTAAATCTTCTCAGGCATTTCCCAGCAATGGTACATCAATGGAGTCCAAAAAAAAAGTCTATCTTTACAATGAAAACTATTTATCAATGGGTTTTACATGGACTGGTGATCCAAGTTGTCCTATTCCTTGTGCCTCATCTGTGGCAAACAACTTACAAATGCAGCAATGGCTCCAGCAAAATTAAAAAGACACTTCACTACAAATCACAGCCATATGACAAATAAAAGTTCTGATTATTTTAAACAACTATTGGAATCACAGAACAAACAAAGCTTTTGTTAATAAAATGACACTCAGTAAAAAAAAACCCAGGAAGCAAGTTATTTAGTAGCAGAACTTATTACACAGCAAAGTAAAAGTCATGCTTTGGGTGAGAAAGTAACTATGCCAGCATATAAAATAATAGTGGGGAAAATGCTAGGACCAGATACAGTACAAAAAATTGAAATGGTTCCACTGTCAAATGGTACAATAAGTTGGTGTATTGATGACATGTCATATGATGCAGAAGAAGTTTTGTATGATAAACTGAAGAACAGCAGCTTTTCTATCCAAGCTGATGAGTCAACAGATTTCACCAATAAATGTCATGTTATAGCATTTGTAAGATTTGTAAATGATGGTGAAATTCAAGAAAAATTTTCTGCTGCAAAGAACTACATGAAACATGCAAAGGCCAAGATGTATTTAAAGTTATGTCTTCATATCTGGAAACAAAAAGTCTGTCTTGGAGGAGCTGTGTTGGCATCTGTACTGATGGTGCTCCATCAATGGTTGGCTCCATGAGAGGTTTCATCTCTCTTGTAAGAAAAGAAAATCCTGATGTTGTCACAACACACTGCTTTGTTCACAGAGAGCTGTTGGTGTTAAAAACTCTTGGAGATGAAATGAAAAAAGTTCTGGATGATGTTACAAAAATGGTTAACTTTATTCAACAAAGACCAATTCACTCTAGAATGTTTTAAAAAAACTGTGTGAAAACCTGGACAAAGAGCACATAAGTCTCCTGTTACATACAGAAATATGGTGGCTGAGCAGAGAAAGAGTTCTCAACAGGGTGCTTGTGCTGAAGGCAGAATTGCAAGAGTATTTTCAAGAAAATAATATTCCACATGTTGCTGAGTGCTTTGAAGATGGAGAATGGTTGCAGAAACTACCATATTTACCGAACATCTTTCATCACATGAACCAGATGAACAATTCTCTGTAAGGCACTGGAGTTTTGACTTCAAATGATAAGATTCTTGGACTTAAAAGAAAATTGAATGTTTGGAAAATCATGTTGCAAAAGGAAATATTGAAATGTTTTCACTGCTGCTCGGGCTTGAGAGTAAGAAAGGATACCGGAAAGCCTCAAATCTAACTGAAAACCACCTGGAAGTACTGCAGAACAAAACCGATCAGCACTTTTCCTCCCTTTCAACACAAAGGTATGACTGGGTGAGGGATCCTTTCTCTGCATCTTCTGCTCAGCCTGGGAACTTCACTTTGAAGGAAGAGGAAGAACTTTGTGAGCTGCAGAAAGAAGGGTATCCTGCCATTCATAGGAAGCACTGAATATTTTGCTGCATTTTCAACTTCTTACGTGTGAGCAAGCTTTTTCTTATTTAACAAGCATCAAAAGCAAGTACAGAAATCATTTTATTTCAGTTGAAGATGAAATCCCTATATGCTTATCTCAAATTTAACCCAGAATTATTTGTGCAGCAAAAAACAAGCACAAGTTTCACATTAAAGAGGTAAGTTTCATTCTTTATTTTTAGTTTAAAAACACTCTCGATGCATATATACAGGCCTACGCATGAAACAAATATAATAATTTTGTAACTTCTGGCCTATATTTGAGCCTGAATGTGCAGGGGATCCCCAAGGCCTGAAAAATATTTCAAGGGTTCCTCCAGGGTCAAAAGGTTGAAAAAGACTGCAATGGAGAAATAATGGGGGAAGTATTTATTATTATTCACATGGTCAGTTTATGAACTTCTGGCCATTGGATGACACAGAATGCAGGGTTAGATAGTCCTCTGATTTAATCCATCAAGTTCTTATTTCTCATTAATAAAGACTTTTTATTTCCTAAAAGCCACAATTATGCTGCACTTGAGAGACCATTGTTCTGATCTGCCTATTGTTTTCGTTGTTGTTGGTGCTGTCATATTATTTATATATATACATGCCTCTTTCTTGCTGAGAAGGTACTCAAAGTAACTAACAATAAAAATAATTATATATATATGTATATATACATATATATACATACACACACACATGCACACACACACATGCATATTGTTTGTGCATGTGTGTGTGTGCATGTGTGTGTATTCAAGCCCTCCCTCCCTCTTGTAAAGTCTTCATAGACCTCCAGATATTGATAAATATCAACTCTCAGCAGCCGTGGATCACATAATAAGGGATGCTGAGAGCAACAGTTCAACAATATCTGGAAGAGCACAGATGCCCAATTTCTGCCTTATATTCTTTCAGGCAGAATGAGATGGTCCTTCTCATTCTGTCTGAGAGTCAGAAATCCAAACTCATCACAGATCTTTATATTATGAATGAGCTGAGATGAGATGACAGCACATTCATAATATATGCCATTTTTCCTAAGTGACTGGCATGCAAACTTCTAGCAGGAAACTAGTGTGGGGCTCTGAAACTCCTCTTCCTTGGTTGGGGAATTATGTCAGTAACTGCTGCCTACTGAATGGACAACAGCAACCACAGGCCTCTTTCCATTTAGTGCTAAAAGACCTGAGAGCTGCTGCTGCCTCTGTAAAATATTGGTAAAACTTCCGAGAACTTCCCTCAATGCTCTTCCTCAATGCATCATAACTGGGAATAAAAATGAAAGTTCCAGTGAAATCATATCTTGACTGGGCTGGTTTAAGCAATGTCACAAAAAATATTGAGAGCACAGTTCATCTCCTTATGAGTACTACAATCAGAATGAGGAGGGTTCAGTAAACCATGACCTCAAGAACATGATTCCTACTATCGCTGCACTGCGTTCTTTACCATTGCATAGTCAACACATCTTGCCCATTGGAGGAGAATAGGTGATGGTGACAGCAGATGTATTGAGTGTTCATAATCCTGGGGGAAAGAGACCAAGTATAGATATATTTTGCATCTGGGATCTGAAATTTCTCTTGGATATAGACTAGGTGCTTGGAACATGTGCCATGCCTTTTCTGCAGACATTCTGGAGAAGACTTGTGGTGGGCAAGGGAAAATAGGTGGCAGATGCATGCAGCAAGCACCCACACATGTTTTCCACCCGTTTGCTTGGAACACCCAGAAAGGACTGAGTTCTTTTGGAGCCTTGAGCGTTCCCACCTGACATGGATTAACATCTAATTAGATTATAGCAATTTGATGCAATTATCATTTAGTGAACACTGAATATTAATTCATGTTGAGTGCTTTCAGCAGAGAAAGCCGCAAGACATTAAAAAATCAAGCCTCAGCAGTATATATAAGCCTTCAAAAATAAATCAGGTTCTAATTTTCTTTTGCTATACAATAGGGGATCATTAGTAGTTAAAACTTTCAGGGTTGTGTTTCAAATGTTTTGAGAGTTGATCATGAAATTATAAATGCATACCACTTTGGGGAGGGTATTGCATTTCCCCTGCTATTCGAGGTAACCTCTTTTCTTATATAGGGAGGAAATGATTTTTTTCCTCTTTTTGGTCTTCCTCCTCTTTCCCTCCTCTCCCTTCTTGGTTTGTTTTAATGTCATAGGTGAAAGGCTATCAGATTTAGGGTCTGAAATAAGGAGATCCAACTTTTTCCCTTAGTTCAGCTGAGCTGTTTACTTCAAGAGTCATGAAAGTTGAGCCACTTTTTGCTCTCCAGTGCATTTCTTCAGAGTTCAGGTTGTGTTTTTCTAGTGTTTGGTTGAAAGCTTCCACTGTTGTGATAGGGAAATAAGAAATGTCATGGCCTCAGTTCTCCAGGGGAATGTCATGTCACTGCTTTTGGTTATGTTTGTGAGCCTGTGTTAAGAGAACAAGTCTCATTTGCAGGCCAGTGCTTTCCTATTTCGTACTGAGAGATGAAATAGTCAATATTCAAATGGCCTTTAGAATGTATGTATCTAAAAGAATATTGTCCTGCTCAATCCAAATTAGAATAATAGTTCAAAAAATTGAGACTTTTTTCTCAAATGGGGGAAAAATACAGAACCTGCTTAAATAATTAAAATTCTTTTTAATTATTTTCTTCTTACTTACTTCAACTTACTTGCATTAAGTTGGCAGAAAGAACAACGTGAGGGATATTCATAACACATTTACTGTATACACAAATCTATTCACATCCCACTCCAGCATTTGAGATTTCTAGGCAATGAGAAACCTGTCAGCGTTTTTGCCATGGGCATCTCTGACCTTCCAGCTTTATATTTGAAGGGCACTCTTATCAATAGTTGTTTTCCACTGAGGCTGCAAGCTATATATGCACCCTCTCTTTGGCAATTTGCTAAAAGAAGAAACCAGTTAATTATTTTGAGCCGATGTAGGCCAAATAATGCAACTTGCTATTCTCTATTCAGAAGGCAGAGACTAGTCATCTATTTTGCGCCAATCTGGTTTAACTAATGCACATCATCAAAGCAGAAAGAGCACAGCTATTGTGATCCCTCCAGTCTAAAGGTTCCCCATTCATAATATTGCAGAGTTGTGCGAACCTTTGTAGGAATGCTTTGATTCAATTAAATTTTAAGCAAAGTGCCCCTTTGAAGCAAAGTTTTAAATTGAAGAAATGCTGGATCAGAGCAGCTACCTTGCTGTGGCCAGGTATTAAAAAAGGCTTCTCTGCCTTTCTATCAGATTGAAGTGAGTTGACCAAATCAAGTCAGCCCACTTGAGGGCTTCACATAAAGTCATCAGGAAGGACCAACTCAATTTTCCAAGTCAAGAGGGACTTTGAATTAGATTACTAAATTATCTGGAATAAGGGAATGCCTTAAGGCAGAACAGAGTAGAGTCACTTTATATGGGCCTAGAAGACAGTCCTGAATTTTACTGATTCATTGTTAACAACCTCACCTAAACCAAAGACTTTGCTAGCCACTGCTCTTTATTCCAAGAGAGGGTTGCAAGATTTTTCACCCCACACTGTCCAAAATGTTAACAGTTCTGTCATCTGACTGGAAAACCTATCTATCCATGAAAGTAAGTCAAAGCTTGTCTGTACTTTAAGGTCTTCAGAAGAAGCTTTTCTTCCTGTCCCACTGTTCAGGGGCATATCTGGCAGCAGCACAAACAGCAAAATATAGCAGCCTAGGCCTGTAGAAGGGCTGTTGCTAAATAAGCTGAATTATATTTTCTTTTGCAAGGTGATATAATTTACTTTTTATCTCAGTGTTTCTATGTTATGTGTTTTATTAAAAGTTTTTTATTTTATGATTAATTCTTATTGTTTTTATCTTGCATGCCATTTGGATGGAAAAGCAATAAATGATGAAGATGATGCTGATAGATAATTTTTTCAACCTTAAAGACTTCAGCAAGCATTGCCTCTATATTTTCAAGGGAATCTTTTCGAGGTGATCCATTTGCAATCTTGCAATAAGCAGCAGAGAACTGAATTGGTCCTCTGTTTCCAAAGAGTTTCAAAAGGGTCAGAAAGAAATTGTATAATCTAGTTGGGAAAATTTTGTTCCATAGATATTGATCTCTCACAATTGTAATTGAATGTATTATAGAAATGCAATAACAAAAGCTCTATTCCCAGCAATGTTCTGTTCTGCTCATTTGGTAAACTTGGCATTTGCACACTGAAGGGTTTAATCCATGTCCCATTTTTTGTTAATGGATAGCTTTCTATCCCAACTCAATCAAGCCTTGACAGAGTTTTTGCTTTAGTAACAAAATTATGTGATAATTTTGTGTGTGGATGTGTGTCCTCGCATGTGTGTACTGAAGTCTAATCTTATGTTCTTTTGCAAACTGTAAACAACGCTTCAAGAGAACATTTTGGAATAACATCTTGAGGGAACAGCTCATGTACTTTGGAATTTAAATCTGATTAACTGAATATATTTGAATACATTGTATATATCAAAGTTCTAGGAATTTTCCTGAATAAATTGTGCAGTTGGCACATTTAAATTATATTCAGCCTTATATTAACATCAAAATGACTTTAATGGAATAGTTTAATCTTTTCCCCCCTTTCATTGCCTAAAACAGTTTTGTTTTTCCTCTGGTTATAATGGAATTTCAGACTTTGATATGAAATTTTTTGCCATATTTTTCTTAGCTCATCTTATTAACTTGTCTGAATGATCTTTGCATATGTTAGCAAATGAAGCACTGTAATATGAAATTGCTTTTTAAAAGTCCCATGGGGTATACCAGAACAAGTCTTCAAAATATAGAAAAAAGCATCAATATCCTACATATGCTATTCTTGCAGCAATTATCCATAAGAGTTTTGATCAACTCTTACATCACCATCTGTTTTTCATCAAAAGTCTATCATTAAATACCACTGTAATTTCTATCTATAAACTATCTAAAGTCATTTTAAAATTAACATAACACAATAAAACACATAACCCATAGAAAACATGTTCATAAATTTAAATTTCAGCACCATTAGTGTGGTAAAACATTAGCAGTAAAAAATATCAAAGGAACATTATCTTAGTCATCAAACTCTTGGGGTAAGTTATCTGATTGATTTAAAAGGGGCTTGCACCATAGATTAGACTTAGTCTAACTCCTAGTGGTCCAGGAACATATAGGGTCTTGACAAAGCCCAAAGTACAGGACCTTGGAGAGCACCCATTGGTGGCTCCCAGGAAAGCAAAAAACCCAACAAAGGTCAAAACCCAAGTGAACCATTCCCAACATGGTGCTGAGAAACTATCTGGCATTCAAGATCCCAAATATTAGCCACTATTTCTAATGGTCATGACCAATGGGAGCCACCATGCAAAACAAGACTTTGCTTAAAAAAATACATAAATAAATAAAGACCTGGTGAGTGCCTTTCAGTTTCTGCTTTTCAGTTGATGACCAACAAGAAGTTAAGGAAAGAAAGAGGCCTTACATGCAGTTAAGATTTCCTGAGAAGTATAAAGGTGTATCCTGGTCCAGAATGTGTCCTTGTTATTTTGATTACCTAAACAATGAGTTTAAATTTAATTCATACAAGATGTTTGAGCTCCACAAGTATTTTGTGCTCATTTGCTAATAATTAAGATGTTATTAATTATAGGAATGTGCCAGATTTCAGGCATAAAACAAACATATTGTTTTGCACTGCCAAGCTACAGGTTTCATTATAATGCATTTAATATGTCAGTTTTTCTCTGAGTTTAACTAACTCATGCATAATTTCATTTGCCAAACAAGAACCCCCTGGATAACAAGGGCATTGCAAAATCATAACAGTGAATTCAGATAACTAATGTCAGACTGACATTTCTCCAGAGGCAACCTCTTTTCCTCATATTATTTCACCTAGGATCAAAAAGAAAACAGATACTCAAGGTTAAATTATATAAGTTCTGATTTTGGGTTGTTATTATTGGAATCTTTTTTTTTTCCACGACCAGAATTGTAAGTTGTTGATTTATAGATGTAAAGGGGATGTATCTGACTTAGTTTAAAATATACATGATATTATTATTGGTATTCCTTATGCCAATGGGGATAAATCTTTTATCTTTTACTTATCAGAAAAGGATATAAGTTAAAATGCAAAATAATGTATTTGTCTAAGTTTAAAATACATTTTACTATTTACTAAATACAGTTTACTATTACTGGTACTCTTAATGCCTTTGCTGAACAAGATTAATTGATGATTTTTTAAATAAATTGGCTATTGTTTAATAGAAAGATGAGAAATGGGAAGATGTTCTTTTTCTATAATATTAGAGAAAGTGTTAAGTTACTGCAAATGCTTATGCTTGTTTGGAGGGAGGGGGAAGTCATCTTTTCATGTCTCACTTTCTGTTTCTTTTTTTTCTCTTAATATTTTTCTTTCTTTTTTGTTTGTACATCTTTTTAGTTTTGTATTATTTATTTATTTATCTTATTTATACAGCATATTTATATGGCTGCCCATCTCACACAAAGCAACTCTGGGTGGCGTACAACTATTAAAATAAAATAACAAGTGAATAAAAACAGGCATTATAAAAAGATAAAAAGTTATTAGCTATTAGTATTCACTTTTATATATGCAAAACTTCAATAAAAATATTATATATATAAAAAGGAAACACATATACAGATGCAAATCCATACCGGCGCTGCAGAGAATATTTGACCATGCTAAAAATCTAAGCACAGAGCAGTCCAAATCCACCACTGTGTTCTCTAGCTTCACTGCTCTCCACTTCCTGCTCTAATGAGTAGCACTGGGGTGGACAATCCAGTCTGTGGGCTGCAATCAACCTCTAGCCAACCCTTTTTTGACCTTTAAGACCCAGGCATTGTATGGCTAAAAAAAGGGGGCCAGGGAAAAAAATGGTATGAATTTTCATGAATTTCTTCACTCCCTACACCACTACTATAAATCCTAGCCCTGATCAGTTTTGTTTGGCCACACACGAAAGGGAGGGAGGGAGGGAGGGAGGGAGGAAGGAAGGAAGGAAGGAAGGAAGGAAGGAAGGAAGGAAGGAAGGAAGGAAGGAAGGAAGGAAGGAAGGATCCTGCCTTGATTAAGGAATAAATTGTACACCCTATCCATTTTTCCCTATTAGCTCATATCATTTCAGGGAAATCCATATCTGTTGTCTGTTGAAAGAAAATGCCCACTTAAATTAGGATCTTAAGTGATTGGAGATAGAGGGAATAAAATATCTTTTATTGGCATGCACAATTATAATGACCACTGGGATCTTCCATTCCTGCCTAGTTCAATTTTGCGAGGCAGGCATGGTGTTCATCCTATGCTTAGTTTCCTTGGAGTAAGCTGCATGGAACTTTGATTTATATCTGAAGTATGAGAATGGATTCTCAATTTGGTAATAATCCATTTCCATAATAATCAATAGGTGCAGTCTATTCTGCCTTCCACAGAGAGATAACCCCCTCTCCGTGACAATGAAAAAAATATGAAAAAATGAACCAAAATGTTGTTTCCTTAAATTGCCTATATATAAGTTTCTCATCTGAAAATTGAGTACACATGGAATTCTTGGGTTGTAACCTTAACCCTGATAAATATAACTAATCACAGCTCCTAGAGACTTCCTCTATGGATTAACTATTTCTAGTCATGGTTGCTATAAGAGAAGTCTGGCTTGAGGAAACAAACATTGAAATATATTGTTATGAGAGACTAGTTCAAGATGACCAGGATGTTTATTTGTTTGTTTTAAAACAGATGAAGATGGCCAGGGAATTTTGGAAGAGATTTAAGACTCCATGATCATAATTTGTTGTGCACATATACAAATGATTTCAAACTCATGTCCTATTTACTAACCACATTTCTAATAATCCTATGCGTCAGAACTGCCTTATCCCTAGGGCTAAAACAGAGTGACTAGACCATCCTTTAGCTGACTTCCATGCCTAAGGTAGAACTAAAACTCAAGTTTTCCCACTTCTAGTTTAGCACCCTAACCGATAGACTAAACTGGCTGTTGCAATTTTAATTGAATATAAGCCTTATAGAGCAGGGTTCCTCAACCTCAGCAACTTTAAGATGGGTTGACTTCAACTCCCAGAATTCCCCAACCAGCCATGCTGTCTGTGGAATTCTGGGAGTTGAAATCCACCCATCTTAAAGTTGCTAAGGTTGAGGAACCCTATACAGTATCGAATCTCTTACAAGACTTTCTTATTCCTATTGAATGAATACTCCTTTTCCAGTGCAAAAAGAGGATATGTTTGCCTCAAAATAATAATATGAAAGGTGATCTTCATCTAAATTTTTCTGTTCCATGATTAATGCAACAGTTTAAGAAAATGGCATTCATAGTAGGTCGCAATCCCCAGCACTCCTAATCTCAAGGATGTAAGAAAATCTCCCTTTTTGCTTGAAAAAGCCAGCCTAGTACTCAAACAGGACAGATTCTCTCTTTCTTCTCTTTGGCAGAGCAATTAAAATACCTCATTTGAATTCCCCCAAGGAGGAATGGCTGGGAATAAGCTTCACTGTGATTAATTACAGAAAGGGCAGCTTGCTGAGGATATAGAAGAAAGGTGGGAGTGAGAAATGATCTAGCAGCAATGTATGGAAGGGGGGATTGCATGATTAAAATAAATTTTGCACTGCTTTGTATTAAGCAGCAAGTAATGAGTGAGAAGGTTGTTCTAACTTTTCTAACTTTCAACAGGCCAATGCATGTTGGTTTTGAAAGAATAAGATCTTTCACAATCTGATCAATTAGTTAGTTTGAAAAATGTTTGACTTTCAATATGTTATCATTTCCTCAAGCTTAGTAAGTTTAAATTTGAGGCAATCTTAAAAGATTAAGCAATATTAAGGGATAAACTCAAGATCTTTTGATTACTTAATGACATCAGTCTTTTGGGCACAATAGGTTTTGCACCGACTGTTAAGCAGACAACATCCTTATGCCTGTAGCAAGAGGTGGCTTCATCTTTTCCATCCTTGCACTATATAAAGACTTACTGTAAGTAGTAGCTGTTTCAGCCAGTTCTGTTCTAAACATGTCCATTCATAAATCCTACTTCCACATCAGAGATTATTTTCAAACAGCATGTAACTTTGTTTGCAGGCATATTTCTGTAAACACTGAAACTGCAAATTATGCTACACATTTTACTCTGAAGCCACAATTGTGTACACATTTTCACCCCCCAAAATTAATTGCATATGCAACTTAGTTCTGTTTTTGAAGTTACAAACTACACTGAGACATGCATAAAAACCAATGCTTAGCTTTTTTCTTTACATGTGTTAATCTGAGGAAAAGTTTGCTTCATTGCACAATGAAGACTGTACATAATCTTTGTGTGTCCTTAGTCCTTGGGGGATGACAATAACGAGCAGGGAACCTGGGAGCAGACTGCCCCATTGAAAGAAATAATGAAAAAATGATATTAGATAAAAGGCAGTGGGAACAATGAGGATGGAATTGGTGTTTCACAGAGGAGAAAGGCAATCTATAGTCCTTCAGCCTCTTGTAGCCCTTGGGCTAATTTCATGGATCCTCAGCTTAATTTCAAACCCAACCCTGGAAAAAGCCCCCTGATCTTCCTTTCAGCCTGCTTGGGAGAGAGAAATGAGGGTTCCAGAAAGAGTAAAATGGCAGTCAGATATAATTCATATAAGACTCATCCCACTTCTGGCCCAAGGCCTCTCCATGGTTTCTTTTGGCTTCCACCACCATGCAGACCCAACCAATTCATCTAGAAGAATATAATCTTAAATGATAGTTTTTTAAAAAGAGTTGTCTTCTTAGTTTTATAGGATGAGTTTGTGACCAAAGAGAGATGCTGAAAGACAGAAGGAGGCACAATGTAAAAAGGTTTAGCATAAAATAAATGAATGCTTTATTTTATGTCAGCCATCTTGGAGATTGGCTCAAGGCATACTCCATGGTTATTGGATCATTCAAAAAATATTCCAAAGAAATTGCTATGTGGGACACATGCTACCTAGAATATAAGAAAATAAGTTTTCTGCTTGCAAGGATTTGGAAGCTCTTCCTGGCCATGGAAGAAGACAAAACTGATTACTCTGTTTTCTTTATTATCAGATGTGGTTTCATGGAATCTTAACATCTGGGGTGAGAAGGACATAGCTTATCCATACAGAGTAAGGCCTCTTACTTGTACATGCCTGACATAAGGTATGCATGGTGGACAGGATGATAAACTTAAAATACCTGGGCAAACAGATTGATGGTACATGCTTATAAGAAACATCAATTTCAAAGATACATACATCGTCTTTATTTACAATCAAAGATTAAAAAAAACATATTTATAAAACATGTTTGAACTTTAGCAGAAGCCCGTCCTATCCACGGCATCATAGTTGAATGTTCTCTTGGTGTTTTCATAGCAGTTACACAGAAGGGGATATATAAGTGGTAAGTGAGAATTATATAAAGGTTCATATCTGAAAGAAGCAGAGTGGTATAAAATTCATCCAATCTACTTAGGTATTCCAGAGGTAGAGGGCAAGTTCTTATAAAAGAAACAGTATAATAAAACATGACTGTTTGGATTCCCCAGAGTTCCCATGGAAAAGTTCTGTTATCCACAGGAGTTTTGGAGTATTTACCTTTTAGAAAGAGAGATGGAAGAACTTTTAGCTAAGATCAAGTGAAGAATCAACTTCAAATAAGGAAGAAAAAAAAAAACACCAGCTTTCCTGGTCCAGTTGAACTAGAAACTTGAGACTCCCTGAAGATATGTAAGCAGTTGGAGAAGTTTCCCCCACCAGCCTCCCTTCACTCAAGAAGTGGTGGCTGTATTGTGATAAGTTCAGCTGAAATGGCTATGCAGGCTTGTAGTATCACTGGATCAGGTGGGAATATATAGAACTCTGCTAGATGTGATTATCTTTATTCACATGCTGCAATCACACACCTCTGCTCTTTGTGTCTATGAGCACACAATTTGTTTTCTTAGGTTCACAAACCATGTTACTTCTGAGGATGAGGCCAACTTCAAGAAGAAAACAAGACGTTTTGAGGATTGCAGTAGTTAAATAAAATAAAATAGGTGCATTTCAATAAGTTTGTTGCATATTAAAAATAATATTTTTAAATTTAAAAATATCTAATATTATAAATTAAAAATATTGATACACAACTGCATAATATTCCCATTACAACTGTACAAGTCCATCATAGAACTGCACATTTTGTGTAGGACTGCATTACAACTACAAGTAGTCCTCTTTTAGTGACCACAACTGGGACTGGCAACTTGGTTGTTAAGCAAAGCGGTTGCTAAATGAAACTGTGACTGTGGTTAAGATCTTACTTCACCTTTCCTTTGCTTTATAGACCTATTGTAAATGTGAGGATTGGTCACAAAGTTTGTTTGTTTATCTATCTATCTATCTATCTATCTGTCTATCTATCTATCTATCTATCTATCTATCTATCTATCTATCTATCATCTATCAAATTTATATAGCCACTCATCTCACAAAAAGTGACTCTGGGTGGCATGCGACAATTAATTAAAACAACAAACATATAAAAAACAGTAATTATTAAAATATAAAAAAAAACCCACAAGGTACAAGAGAGAGTGGAGGTTAACCATGGAGCCATCTCAGGGTTTCACCAGTCCTCTGCGACCCCCAGGCCTGATGACATAGCCAGGTCTTGAGGGACATCCAGAACATTAACATGGAGCTAACCTCACTTCAGGAGGGAGAATGTTCCATAAAGTGGGCCTTCTCTGCTGGGACCTGCAGCATGCAAAGTTACTTTTTCATCACCATCGTAACTGGCGAACGGTTGCTGTCTGAGGCAGTCGCTAAACAAGGACTACTTGTATCCCTGAAATTGGGCTGGATATAATGGTCAAAGCCATCAGGCTAGTCAATAAGACAATTTCAGATGGACAGGGTGGATAATGGGAAGATGCTATATTCTTCCACTCTGCAGCACTATCCAGTATTCACCTTATTTTCAGTTCCTGCTGAATCTATTGTAGGTAGAAGGGCTCCTCAAGTGATCACATGTAGGGAATGTCTAGCAAAATGGTTGTCCTTCTATTTCTGATGGTGTAATTGAATCCATATTTATCTGTTACCACCACTAGCTGACTTGGTTTAGACTAAGCTGCAGAATATCCAAGAATATTCTAATTTCAAAGAAAGTTGAAAACAACCCAAGAATTGTAAAGGAAAAGACTGATTGATTTTTTTAAAAAAAAATCATACAAAAGTGCATGGTGAAGAGGAAAGGCATGAAAAAAAGCAGGCCTGGGAAGCATGACTGACAGCTGTAGGATCAGGAATGATCCCTCCAGAGAAAACTATATGACATGCCTAAGAATATCTATGCCTGAATTTCACAAATTTACTCAAAAGAATGAGTCAAATTTTTGAGTGCAGCTCTTCAGTCTACTATGTAATTTCTTTTGGACAACAGATATATTGGCCTCCACAAGATTCATTTCCCAGATTTATTTGAATAAATTTTCCCCCTCTGTGTGTCGGTATTCTTTAGGAATATCTGCCTAGATTGCTGGCTGAATATCAGGAAAGAAGTCTGTTACATATTTCCCTGAAGGGTCATAATGTATTATGGTTTTTAATTCTGATAGTCTTTCATGATGCTTCTTTTTAGTCTCATGTTTGGGAAAGATCTGGGTTTTGGTTTTTGGGTGTTTTTGGAGGCATACATTCTTTTTCACATTTGGTGACTGGGAACTTGCTTGAGGTTGACATCTATTTTGTTCTGGCTAGTTGCTGCTATCACAATGTTGCATTCTAAAAACATTTGTGCTGAAATGAAAAAAGCAATGTTTGGTCACCTTATGGAGGATCTTTTGGCAAACAAGGTAAAACTGCCTGATCGTAGATTGAAATTCTGGACTGAACCCTTCTTAGGAAGAAGGTTCTTGACTTTTTAAAATGTATTTATTAATATATTGCAATCTTCCAAACTGAAGATCCATGCATTTGTTATTAAATTACTCCTTAAATGTTTATGTCCTATATGCTTTTACTTAAGTAACTTGAATAGCCAATTTAGAGTTGTATTGGGAAGGATACATTTAATTCCTCATTGGCACACTTGGAATTGCACTCCAGCTGGGGACAGACAGACAACTAAGTGGGTAGCTCAGGACAAAAACTCAAAGTGATTTAATTATACCACTAATTTCAAATCAATTACAATTAATCAAATTAATTAATCTAACACACACACCCAGGTTTAGTAATTTAACTCCTTCTGTTACCCATAATTAAAATTGGGCAGCAAATTTTACAGAGGCCTTGGGAATTAGTGTGCAATCGGAGGCCACAAATTATGTATTCATTTTTTACATGTAGGTCTTTTGTTCAAGAGCGCACGTTGCATTCCTTCCTGCCATTTCTTTCCACCAAGAACAACCCTGTGAGGTATGCTGGGTGGAGAGAAAGGGACCAGCTCAAAATCATTTCTGAGCTTCTGTAGCCAAGGATGGACTAGAACTTGGGTCTCTCCCTCTTCATCCGATACCTTAACCCCACGTCACTCTTGCTCTTAATGGGTTTGGGGCTTTACAATGAGCATCTTTTCTTATTATACCATGGAAAAATATTGCAATCTGGCCAGGGAGAAAGAGTTTATTTCGTCAGGTACTAATTGGTTGACTAATTTATTTTGTCAGGTACTAATTGGTTGACTTTTGTACTGAGCTGTAAACTGTCATCCCCAGAACCACCGTACGTTACTCAGCAGGAGAAGAAGGAGTCCACAGTAAGGTTGCCAGTCATCTGGCAAAAGGAGGACATGTTCTCCTTTTTGTCCTCATGCCCTCCATCCAGCATGCATGGCCTTAAAATCAAATATGGCCTGGCATTTTGAGTGTCTTGTTTTTTAGATTGGTTCCACAACACTAGTCATTCAAACTTTCATGTTTTGTGACTTGTACTTTGCTCATTTCTTTCCCTCATCCATCAACAGGCTCAACAGCCTAGATTTATGTCATTTAATTTATTTCCAGATTCCAGCAATCGACTTCAATCCAGCCCCTTCAAACCTATGATCCCATTTCACTATAGATCTACAGATTACGAGTCATCATACATTTCTATAGTGAAATTTGAAAAGTGCATTGTGCCTTTTCACACTAGCATATGTTCTTGAAAATAAAGATTTGTTAGAAAAATATGGCAGTTGAAAAACCAATCCTCCTGAAGCTGGAAAAGGTAATTTCATATATATGTAAACCTAAGAATTTTTTTTTTTTTTGCAATTTTTCACTGTAATTTTTGTTATGGATGGCAAGAAGTTACAATTAGTGTATCCCCCCTTTTCCCCCATTTGTCCTTTTTTCCAATTGTCCATGTCCTCCTTTGCCTGTTCAGATATCTGATAACTCTAGTCTACAGGGAAATAAGTAGGCTTGGAAATAGTTACCAGACTGGGTAAGGAAGCCCTTTTGGCTGGATCTGGCCTTTCCCACCTTTGACATAATGATACAAAATTATTTGTTTGGGAATAATAGGGTTCTTTAGACACAATCTCATTTGTGTCATTTTTATGCTTAATCAGCAAAATCGAACATCTCCTTCACTACATTATCTAACTTAAAAAGTTATGCATTATAACTGCCTTTATAGGATTTATTTTATAACATGTCCAGACTTAATTTGGACAAAGTTCATTAAAATCCCTGTCTCAACAGTCCCTTCCAATTTTATGTTTTTACAATTCTGAATCATCTCTCTCTCTTTCTTTTTCTTAAGAAAGGAGAAAACGACAACTCAGATGATAAATAACTGATTCATCTAATTAAAAGAAAGACTCCAGAAATTTAGACTTTCTGGGACAGGAAATCTGTAATAGTGGATTCATTCCATTATTAGGTTCAAGTTAACAGAAAGGGAGGAGATTGTTTTACTTCCAAAGGGATTAGGAAAATCCCAATATAAGTCTTTTCAGGCAAATCAAAACTTCCATATATGAAACTCAGTGAAGACAGTTTTCATTTATTACTTTCCAGCACTCCCAAGGAGATAGCAGTTAGTCAGATAACTGGTTAGATTCCCATCATTGCAAGCTTCATTATTCTTCATGCAGGTCTGAAACTCAGAGTGGCTAGCACAATGCATGTCATGTGCTGCCCTTGATTTATAGAGGCTGCAAGGGAGCTTTGAGGAATGCGGCCCATGAAAAGGAGATTGTGTGAAACTGACGATGAATAAGATCTGGAAAACAGGAAGCTTCTATGAAAAATTAAAGAACGAGCTGTAAAAAATAAATGGCTTAGAGGGGAAATCAAAAGGCTTTGTGAGGTAATTCTGTTTTCATAACAGCACCACCATAATACATTGATTGTTTATCTTGATATCAGATGTGATTAATGAGCTCAAGCTGGTGAGAAAGGACATCTACAAGGAGACCCGTTAGCTGATCCTTAAATGCAGGGGGTGTGCAATGGGCTATGCACAAGAGAATACTGATGTCCACCAATACAGATAGTGGCTATTGGAGGGTCCTGAAACCACATCTTGAATTTATAACCAAAAACAGAGAAAAAGACAGTTCAAAGAAATTGATAGTCCTCATTGCTTTGAAGTAGAGGTTGGTGAGATGATGCCCATAGATGTTAATTTCCCTATCAGCACATACAAGCTTTCTGCATCAATTGACTTTAATAATTTAAGGACTATTTAACTTCAAAAAAAATCAATAAAAATGGCAAGTTAAAATGTTGCAAAGCATTAACCTCTAGTGTTGCTGTTCAAAATAGTATGTTTACCCCACATAGACAATATAAAAATAACAATAATGGGTGGGTGCAACTAAGAGAACTTGCATGCAGTGTGCTTATCTGCCCAGGAAAAAGACAAAGTAAGTTGGTGGGGTCTGGCTGGGTGTGATTGAAAGGAAGAGCCACCCCATGTTGCAATAGCATCTAGTTTGTGAATGGGCAAGCCTACTATTGGGTAACATTTTTGTGACGCCTTTCCCTTAAAATTCCAAATATGTACAACATTCCCCAAAGTGTGCCTATTCTGGTTCTGCAGGAACATGGGTAATTGTTGAAGAACACATTTTTCCCTGCACCGAAAGACAAAAATGTTTGTGCATTTCTACACAATGGCATCTGTGAAAATCCTATGTATTATTCGGTATCTATGATTTATGCATAAAAGAGTCTTACCAAAACATGCCTCCTAGGAGGGGAAAATGTCTTAGAATATGTACACGTGACATTACACCTAATAAAAAATGCTTTTCCCTAGACAGAAAAAGGGTTTTGTTTTCTAACAAGATATGGCACTTTTGTGTGTGTGTGGGGGGGGGGTGTTGCCCCAGTTTTATCTTGGGCAGGATTGGCTGAAAGAATCATTGACCATGATTCAATATGCTATAGTAAATACACGAACTCCATTCATTCTG
Source organism: Python bivittatus (assembly GCF_059951505.1). Classification (NCBI taxonomy): domain Eukaryota; kingdom Metazoa; phylum Chordata; class Lepidosauria; order Squamata; family Pythonidae; genus Python; species Python bivittatus. The sequence continues at coordinate 18,656,358 of NW_028277086.1, read as the reverse complement.
AAAAAGTGTGAACAATAATCCAAGTTCAACGAGACCAATTTACAAAAAGTTTAATTATGATTAGCAAGTTGGGGGGAAGGAGAGCTGGTTGAATTCTAGAGAATTGGTCTATATCATAGTCTTTCCAATAGATAATAAAAACAAGCTGCTGAGGTTTGATCATTATAATGACATGTAGGAACCACCTGTAGTTTCTGAATCTGTTGAAATATTTATCAGTACTTTAGATTCAGCTTCTGGCTGGCTTGGAAGTCCTGTAAAGCTTGCCTGAAACCAGATGTTGGATCTTCACAGCCCTCAAATGTGATCAACGTTCAGTGTGCAGGACTATGCCTTCATGCTACATCTTTAGGAACATACAGTGTGTTTGGGAAGCTTTTCAAAACATACTTTCCCACATACTTCACAAACCACAAAGTGTGGTAATCAGCAGTAGGTCTTTCACAGCTTCAAAAGGCTTTATCAGTGTGAAGGAAATCAATAGCCTCAGGAAAGCAATGGCACAGGACCAGCATGCCAAGCTTTGAAGGTTTCTCCCTCCCCCTTTAATTTCATTCCCAAGACACAGTGGTAATTAGAAAAGTGCCCCCATTCTAAAATGACTTCTCCAGAATTCATTGTCAGTAACTGCAGCTCATAGAGGTGGATAGGTTGATACACAGCAAAATATGCCAGAGTTTTACTAGACCATCTGTTAGATAGTAATGGTGAGATGTCAAAGCATACAGCCATTAAGTACCATATATTTTCAATATTTGAAGCTGTTTGATGATAAGCAATCCCCTGACATTAAAACTCTTGTTTCTAGGAGGTCTTTGGAAAATATCCAACCCAAGCTCAATGTTCATATGCAGTGTCACAGTTCATAATGTATTTATTTCAGAAAAGTAGTTCAACTTCAAGCAAGAAAAGACAGCAATCGCTTTCAGGAATGTTCACCCAACCCAGTGAGTCTTCTGCTAACCTCAAAACAGATTAATTGTATAGTAAAGATGAATCAAACATGAACCAGCTGGGGTGCCATACTGCAGGAAGAAGACCAATACTCATTAATAAGCTGTTCAAATTCTGTAGGATTATTCCTGTGTCAAGCTCCCTGGGTAAGTGGTTATTTATTGATATTAACCAGCTTTCCCTATGCTGGCAACTTCCAAATGTTTTGACCATAGATCCCAGAATTTCATACTAGCATAGTTAGAAATTCTGTCAGCTGTTATCCTATACGCAGGGCTCCAAATTACTGGATGCTACATGGAGTTGTGTAACAAACCTATGTGTCCAAGGCTAAAAACCCACTGCTTCCTAAGTGGGGCTGTTTTAAAAGGAAAAATTGTCCCATTTCAATAACATTTCTGCAGTTTGTAATGATATCCACACTTCTTAAAATCACATTTCCAACTTTAGTTCTCAAGGTATTCCTTTGGTCTCCTTCACACCTCAAATCTTCATTATTAATGAATATATTTAAGGAGTCTATAATAGAATAGTTGGTGTCAACAGGTAGTAGCATGTGGTAGCAGTTGTTTGGGCTCAGAAGATGCCAGGATAAAGATTTAGAAATCAAAAAAACATCCAAGCCACTTCCATTCTGCTACCAAGAAAATTTCATTATCACATCCATGCAGTCACCTGAAGTCCAGCTCGATCTGAGGGCTTTTTACCGTTTTTATGGAACAATTGAGGTTGTTGTTCAATTTCTGCCTAATTGTCAGGCCTAGCCCAAGGAACTCCAAGAGACAATGCCAATTCAGTCCAGCTATGTTTATTAGCTACAGCCTCTAGCAAGAGTCTTCCCAGACTAAAACCCCAGTTCCCAAAGTCCTCCAGCCACAACAGTGTGAATTCCTCAGGGAGGTGCCAGTCTCATCCTCTTGATCCTCCCACGTGGTTCTGGCGAGCTAAGAAAATGTTTGTCTCCCTGAGCTTGGCCTTCATAATTCCATTCCATCACACTAATATAATTCACTCCCACTGACTGTGCCTCTCATCGATCCCCTCTCTGCTTTGCTACCTATTTATTTATTGGTTTGGCTGGTGTGGGTCTTCCGGGCTGTGTGGCCGTGTTCTTGAAGTTTTGTTTCCTAATGTTTCGCCAGCACCTGTGACCGGCATCTTCAGAGTGCAGGAGCACAGACAGGAGCAGTTCTCTCTGTGCCCAGGGTGATGTGACCCTTCTGTGAGTATTTATAGAGATCTGAAGGAGGGGGATTGGGGGTGTGTGGGGGGGGTTGAGTTACTGAGTGGCTGCTTGTTTTGGTGTCAAATCTGTGTGTATCTTCCTGGGGATTAGGCAGGGTTTTTTCTTCTATTGAATTGTTAACGAGGAGCTGCTGGGGGTGATTAGCAAGTTCATTGTGTGAACTGTTCACATGTCCTGGTGGTTGAGCTGAATTCATTGACCTTTTGCAGGCTGTATTTTTCAGGATTGGTAGCCAGGTTTTGTTGATTTTTAGACTCTCCTCTCTTTTATTGAAACTGTGCTGGTGTTTGTGAATCTCAATGGCTTCCCGGTATAGCCTGGTATAGTGGCTGCTGCCTAATCCCCAGGAAGATACACACAGATTTGACACCAAAACAAGCAGCAACTCAGTAACTCAACCCCCCCACACACACCCCCAATCCCCCCTTTCCCCCCCCCCCAGATCTCTATAAATACTCACAGAAGGGTCACATCACCCTGGGCACAGAGAGAACTGCTCTTGTCTGTGCTCCTGCACTCTGAAGATGCCGGTCACAGGTGCTGGCGAAACGTTAGGAAACAAAACTTCAAGAACACGGCCACACAGCCTGGAAGACCCACACCACCCATCGTATGCCGGCCGTGAAAGCCTTCGACAATACATATTTATTTGTTTGTTTGTTTGTATATCACATGTACATAGCCACTCATCTCACAAAGTGACTCTGGGCTTTTATTTTTTTATTTATTTTATGCCACATGTTGCTGAGGCATAGCAGCCTGAATTAGTTCTCCACATTTGGAACACACTTGAAAAGAGGAGATATTATCATCTTGACTCTTTGCTTCAATCTTTCCTTTTTCTTCTCATAAAAACAAAAACTGAGATGACTTCTGTTTCAACTAACTTCTTGATGTATGATTGATGGGGTGAGATACAGTAAAAAGTCTGTATACCATCTGTTCCACATCTAAAAAATTCCAGTGAATGTGCAACACTCTAGACAGTCGTTTTAGGCAGCTGTGATTCCGGGAGCTACAGTGGAGTGAAGATAACAGGTGGTGTAAAGGAAATTTCATCATTGTTTATCATGGGCAATGATATCATTGGCACAAAGCAGCATACACACTTCTTTCTCCAAGCCTTCAGTTGGCTGCTGGGAGGTACAATGGATTCTCTCTCACTCTTCACTGCCCTCCCAACCTGGGGCTGACCTCCCAGATTTAGAGGAAGCAGTGTCTTCATGTTGATAATAATTCAGAAAGACTTTCAGAAAAGAATCTAGGAAGTTCTACAACAACAAACAATATGTTATTTGATATTGATATGTGTTACCAAAGATCCTGTCTCTACCAAAATATTTATGTATTCCCTAGATTCAGGAAAGATCAGAAGTCATTCAGTGAAAGAGTCAGTATATACTGTATATGCTGTATAAGATCTATGAAATGAAGCCAAAAATCAGAGGACAGTAGAAAAAATAAGGAACTTTATATATCCTTTGTGGAATTCTACCTTGCAGTCTTCCACCTGTCTCCTGTTTAAGGGTTATTATATTTGTAAATGTATAACAGTTTGGTTCTACAAACTGCAGAACAACAATTTAAATCTCTCAATTGACAGTGCAATAAACTATTTTAAAATGGAAATACACAAAGCCTTAACATAAACTTAACATCCCCTCAATCTCCCAGAAAATACTGATAAAAAAAAAAAATAGAAAACCCTAGGAAATCCTACCAGATGTCCAGGACAGAACCTTCTTTATATCATCTCTGGGTCCATATTGTCTCTTACTTTACATTGTGATGCTCTGTGGTCGTCAAAATGTTACTCATCTCTGCCTTGATAGTCCCAGGGTCTAAAGTGATTTAACCAGTAAAACCAAAAGTCTGAATCTCAATAGGAAATACAGTGGAGTAGAAAGAGATGGAAACTTGGAAGTCTACATTTATTGCAGAACAAAAAATCTAGCTCAAGAAAGAATTAGTTTTGTGTGAAACATCACAGTGAACAGTTATAAATAATCAGGCTTACCAAGTCTTCCCAAAGATAAATTATATCTGTGAACAGTGTGTGTAGAAAACTAGGCTCTGAAAAACCTAAAAATAATTGCAAGTGATAATAACCAAATCTGAAACCAAAGTTCCCTTATCTGTAACCGAGACGATAAAAGAAGAAAACAAAAAACTCATACGAAAAGACATGAAACTAAAAGAGAGTCAAAGAGGCAAGAATGGAAGTTTTTTTGGCAAAAAATGAAGAATTCTACCTATTCATTTCCCTTCCTTCACAAATCAAACTTTGGTCTACATTAGGATGGGGGAATTATTGTTATCATTTTTCTCCACTAACCACAGTTACTTTTTGTTTTTTGTGCAACTGAGGTAATCCTAAGGTTTTTATCAGAGAATACTCTGAACTCAGAGCCATTGAAACGATTTCTATTTTCTCCATACTAGTCCGTGGTCTGATAGCTTGGCCCAAACATGGATGCCATAGCAGCCAGATCTATTTTTTTTTTTCTTTCTCTTTTTCCAAATGCACTGCTTCAGGCCAAGAAAAATCTCCATTCTCTCTTCTAGCATGAAAGAGATTATCATGATCCTTTGGAGCTAAAGCAAAGATTTCTTTCATTCCATTCCATGTCTGGGTTAGTTTTCTCTGCAGCATCTCCATACCTTTTCATCTTGCTTTGAGGGTACTTTAGATGTGTTTTTATTTACATTATAGTTATGTCATATAGCAACAACATCAAAAGTAGTGGCAGCGATGTTTTTCTATTATTTTCACAGAAGTAACTGTGCTAGGAAAGAAAATCTTTCAAAAAGGCTTGATACAAACTTTCCATTCCTATTTTTATCCCTCAATCAGTATTAAGTTAAGCAGAACAAAGCCTTGCCTTGCAGGCACGGTAACTTAATGACATGGTTTTCCTTAGCATGGCCATTTCATCTGGGATGATCCTTACTTAACAAATTTCCCTCTTTTGGTGTTGCAATAACCAAATAAATGGAAATGGGTCTTACACTATACATGGAACCCAATCTAGTTTTAAAATAGCAACTAAGTTAATAGGAAAATAATACCCATTTTCTTGGTGTTGAGTCTGACGGAACCTAATGGCTCTTAGTTCTGAGTAGACGTATGTAGGAATGTCTTATTAGTCCCGGACCCATAAAAGTAGCACTGAAATAGAAGACTATCCCCAAATGCTACAACCACAAAGCTGGCCCATATAGTAAGAGATGGACATCTTTGCTCCAGATGCATTATTGCATCTTTCTGACTGATCTTAGTAGTTGATGCCTCTCTCATGACTGGCATTGTTAGTTTTACATTGTAGTGAACAGCTGAAATCGATCTAAAGATTGGTTTCAGTACCACACCTCATCCAGGGGGTTAAATGATTTTAAGGTTAGGTTCAGCTTTTTATATCTGGAATTAAAATGTTGGGCTGCCTTGACTTTAAAACATTACATTGGAAACTGAGTATCACACTGAGCTCTACCTGGGTGTTGATGTTCCACAAGTGTAGATTTTCAAGTTGTCTTGCAAAAATCAACCATTGGTCCAACTCTGTCCTGAAGGTCTTCCTGTTTGAGTTAAGCCTAGAAGTCAATGGAAAGGCTGCTGAGAATGTATTCAGCCTATTTATTCCCTACACTATCATATAAACTGAAAACGACATCTGGGAGAAGCATTGGGTTAGTTTATGCTGTCTTCAGAGTTTAAGGCAGGAAGAATAAATGCCAAAGTGACAGATTTTAATTTTAAACAGTGTGGGATCAAACCAGCCCTCTTGGACCACATGACTATTTATATCAAGAAAGCAACACAAACTGTTGTGATTGCCTTGCTGTCTGCTCTTCCTACCTTTGACACTGGAAGTAGAACTCAGAAGGCCCCAGATATGTTCTTGCCAGTTTCTGGTAACTGTTGATGTTAATAGGGTCTATTCCTTCTCTGTTGCCCCCTGCCCCCATCCTCTGGAACAGCATCCCTTCAGAGATACAGATGGAGCTCACTCTTCTGGGATTCTGGAAATCCTTTAAAATCTGGCTGTGCTCCCAGGCCTGGGATTAATATGTTTGTGGGGGGGAGGCAGTTGTGTTTTTATTGTTGTGGTTCTTTTAGTCTGGGCTGTCTCATTTTGTTTTATGTTTTTAACTGTTTTAACCATGTATTGGATTTTGTAAGCCACCCAGAGTCTATTGGAATGAGTGGCCATAACAAATTGAGATTGAGGAGGAGGAGGAGGAGGAGGAGGAAAAGGAGAAGAATAACCACAGTCATATTGCTAATTGGAATTCTATAGTTTATGAAGTATAAATTGAAGCTCATAAATGACAGTGCTTCATTTTGACAGTGGCTATACTCAGTGGCTATACACATTGACAGTGGCTATACTCAGTATTCAAAATTCAACCTCTTCCTCAGAAACTAGCCTGAGAGGTGCTGTGGAGTGAAAAGCATCCACAGTAGAATCATTGGTTGGATTATGTCAAATAGATGTAATAACTGGAAACTGTGACAGATTTTTTACTGATATTTTTGGCCACACATCTCTTCTCCTGAAAAAGCAATCGTTTACTGTTTTCTGAAGCCAGATACCATCATGTGAATAGAAGTAGAACCAGATCCATAATTCTACAGTGTATGGGTGTCATCATTAGAAAGTCTTTAATCAGGAGAATTTTGGAGGCTCAAAAGGTCACTGAGAACCACATTGCACTGTGACCTCTCCCCATTTTTCAGCCATTCAGATTGAGGACAAGCTATTTAAGCCATGACAACTTCATATGTGGCCAGATCCCAGGTTCATTCTTCACTTTTCAGCGATGCTGAATCCCACTATAGAAGTAACAATTGGAATTTATATATATTTGAAATTGAGTAGTAGTGAGAATATATCACTGCAATTTGCCATGTCTAATTTGATACAGGCAACAATAAAGAATCCCAAAGTAAAGAGAAAGCTATAATTTCCATCATGCACTGTTGTAATAAACCTTAGTACAACAGGAGTTTCTTAGTGGTGAAGTCTGCCATCTATTGTTTCTAATGTACACTTTTGTAACATTGATCATCTAGTGTCGTAGGAAATGCTAAAGCATGGAGAGAAATCTAGTGCACATCTTAATAGAAGTGTGTGTGTGTGTGTGTGTGTGTGTGTGTGTATTAATTTACCATTTACTTGGTTAACATTTTCCATTAACAATGTTTGGCATTTTGCAAAGCTGTTTGCCCTCCCCTCCCTCTATTTCTCTCTCCTTTTCTATCTATTTCTCTCTAGGTATAGTTTTCTTGTTCATAATCCTAATGAATAAAAATGCAACAAGAAAAAAAATGCAAAAACTAACTGAAATATGCAAAACTATAAATGAAAAGTGCAAATATTTGTAGAGTATGTGCCAAAATATACTGACATTTTAATATAAACTGTGTTAAAGAGCATTCTCAAATTTGGCATTTCAAACTTTTCATATCTAAAAAAAAGAAAGAAACTAAAAAAACTACAAATAGATTTATTTTGAGACTGCAGTTAGAAAGTCAGGCACTAAATGATAGATGGGATTTGCTCAGACTTTTAAAGAGGTACTGAAAATTAGGCATAGAGTTATTTCTGTGCAATGTAACTTGTTTCAGTGATTCAGAACTGAGTGGAAGGCAGTTACAATTCTCAGAAGCCTCATATATATTTACTCCCAAATAAAGTTGGCACCATTTCTTCATAGTTCTTGGCTGATGGATTTTCTGGACACCAGAATCAAGATAATGGGGACCATCCAGTGATTCTTCCCAGTAGGGCTTTGTCCATGATTCATCAATGATGAGTTTACAGATTTGAGATAGGCAACAATGAATCATTTTTCTACCTATTTTTGGAAGAAAGTTCAACATATAGATCTTTCTTCATATCCTGCAATTTTAGTCACAGTTTAAAAAGTTTATATTGAATTACAAAGTGCTGCAATAGGTTCTACTGATCTCATATAAACATCAGCCGGGGTTGCACCTATATTTCCGAAGGTTTTGATATTATTGAATTGCTACTGCTCTAGAACCCATATGATCCTCTGACTGTACAAATCTTAGGTCCACTAAAACAATGTTTGAACCATTCTTCAGAAATTATGCCCTTTTCCCCTATGGAGAATTGCAATGTCCAGCAAACTATGAGGAAACCATAATTTATGTTGATCTTCCCGATATATGGAGAACTGCACAATATTTTAAGAAGTCCTCCCTTTTGGTTCTTGTACTGCATCTAGCTAGGTTTCAATTCTATTCAGCAGGTCACTGCTAAGATTCAAAATTCGATGTATCATAGAAGAGAGAAGCATTAATGGTGTCCCCAGAGTAGCCACTACTGACAGGAGTGTGACACAAACAATTTTAGTTCTGTGAGAAGATCCCAAGAAGGGGGGTGGGGAGAGTCATAAAAAATATAAGCACATGAGAGCAGTTTTGTGGAGAAAAAATGTTCTGGGGGAAAAAAAAATCATATTCAGCACCGGATTCACTGAAAACCTGTCCAGAGACTCATATTTATTTACTTGCATGATTGTTTCAATATCTGCATGCAAGCACAACTTTTCAGGACTGACTCTGTCTTAAGTTATCTTAAAGTAATGTAGAAAGCACAGTTCATACTAAAATATGGGATCAGTAGTAGTCAGTGAGCAGTCTTCCAGATGCTGGGCTGCAACTTCTGTGACTGCTTACAATTTTCAATGGTGGCTAGGGTTGATAGGAGTTGGATTTCAGTAACATATGGACGGTTGCACATTGCCCATCCTTGCATTAGATCATTTAACTAGTGAGACAACAGCAGTTAAAAACAATACAGAGCGCTGTGCAGGCTAATTAAAAACAGCTTATAAGTAAGCATTAGAACAGCAACAATTGAAGACAATCCAGAGAACTCCAAATGTTATTTTGAAAAACTAAAACCACTTAAAAAATTGCTGTGCCTCTAAAAACTACCAACGTTGGGACCATGTGTGTTACCTCATCTGGGTGGAAAGAAACCCGTGTGGAGTCTTCAGATGAGTAACTTCTATCATGAATATCACAAAGACAATAGTTCTGGCAATGGCCATTCATGCATTGGTCTTTGAAATTGATGGAGCGTGTTATGGGTTGAGATTATGGTTTTAAAATACCAGAATAACAACTAAGTCATTCATCTATTTATTAATATTTATACTCTTTTTTTCTTGGAAAGTAGCCAAGGTGCTTTCAACAGATGGCACACCTTTGCAGATATATATATAAAAAAAGAAACTAACTAAGTTTGATCCAGGTTAAAATGTTGATTGGGTAACCTCCTAAGAAATACAGATGGAGGATAAACCACAAATTCCTCCCTTCCACACATTGGCAAATAACATCTATATCATGCCAAGAAAACTGTGTGGGTGCATCTATGAAGTCACCGGGAGTCAGGTTCTAGTTGAAGGCAAATTCTTTTCTTCTACAATGAAACACAATAGACTTCTAAAACAAAATCAGTGGACTAGTTCCAAATTTATTTACAAAGAAAAAATAACAGAGTAGAGTTAGACAATGTGATGCACTTGCTGACCGGCAGAATTTCTGCTCTCCCTTGACCTTTACATTTAAATAAGCAAGAAATAGGATGCTACAAAGCAAGGCACCAATCTCCAACTTCATCTTTATTTATATCAATGCCTCTGGAAGGGCTTCATCCTAGTCCTGAAGGGATTCTTAGAAAATAAAAATGATAATTGGCTGAAATCCTGTTCATTTTCTTATGAAAAGCAAAACAAAGAAAATCTGTGTGCAATGAAGCAGACTGTTGGATTATACGTAGAGGTAGTGGCAGAAATAAACCTTGTCTTCTAAGTAACAGAGGTTTTGCTATTGGCCATTGAGAGACATTTTGTAAGAACTCTCAAGATCCTAAATGTGTTCACCTGCCCCACATGCTTAATAGGATAAATCCATTAAAATCCATCAGTTTAAAACATATAGTATATTTAAACATATAGTAAGTTGTAAAATGTTAGAATGTTGTACTATGTGAGCCGTTCAGAGTCCCCCATTAGGGGAGATGGGCAGAGATAAATCTAATATTATAATAATAATAATAATAATAATAATAATAATAATAATAATAATAATAATAGCAGCAGCAGCAGCAGCAATAGTAGTATAAATATAGATTTTAAAAAAAAACAGTGCAATTAGTTCTTTGTAACAAAAATGTACGCAGCTTCTTTTCATAGTAAAAGAAAGTGCTTTCATTTTTTACTTGCTGAACCAGTTTAGGCCAAAGGGCAGCGATCACCCAAAACGGATTCAATTGAAGGAAGAAAATCCATTCTTCCTAATCATATGTGGACACCTGCAAGCAAACCAGTGATGCAAATTAATGTTAACATATTATTTTTAAATGCCATACTTTAATTTCAGTGTTAAACCATTACAAGATGTGCCTTAATATAAATATCAAAATGTCAGCCTGAAAATAACCACACCAACCTGAAAGAGAGATGAAAGAAAAGGAGCAATAGTAAAGATAGCAGTGCTCTTTAAAGGAGCCATTATTTACCTTCTATTATTCTCAGAACAGCTACCTCTATTAAATTGTCAAGAACTAATATATGTTTCTGCAGATCCATGTTGCTTTAAGGTCTTTTTTCTATATGCCAAAAATGGCAGCAAGGCCAGGAAGCTCTTCCTACTGGGAATATTCCACATATAATCTGAATGTGTATAGTTCCTAGCACTATGAAGGTTTTCCCAGCATCCACCCTAGAAGGAAGTCATCCAAAGTTCTTTTTGTTCAGAAAGTTGATAAATCAAAGCTGTAGTGTTAGTGGAATGGGGTTAGAAGGCAGAGAAGAATACCCAGTAAAATACAGGGGGAAAATAGGCTACTCAATCCCCTAAAGTTCAAGGGTTCTTGATGGTCATAATGATGATGATGATGATGATGATGATGATGATGATGATGATGATGATGATGATGATAAACTTCTGAATTTAGTTCAAGATATTCCCCATCCACTAAGTTCATACCTCAACTACTGTTAATGTAAAATAAATAAGAGCTGTTTTGGGCTACTAAAAAACTATCATTAAAAAAAAATACTTCTTAATTGTAGAAAAAGGGAGTCTGGTGGATCAGCCCATTTTGGTTCTTTATACTTAACAAGAAAACAGCACATTTGTCAATGTTCCTAACCTGGCAACCTTCAGGTGTATTGAATCACTACTCCCACCACCCTGGTGGCCGAATTGGATAAGAATGATAGGTATAATAGCCCCACATCTCTAGAGGATGCCAGGTGATGAATCTAAGTGGGGACACCTCCAGAATTTGAGTGGGTGGGTGTTAAATGTATTCCCTTCTGTTCAAAAAAAGAAATCAGTGCTCTCATTGCAAGTACATTCCCCAACACCTCTGCTTCCTTGTTCAGAATGCTCTATCTCAAGTCTCACACTGCTATCAGTCACTCCATTTCCAGCTTAATAGAATCCAATGTCACTCTTTTGCCTTTCTACACTATGCATATTCCTCATATTCTTCAAGCCAACAGCTGTTCTGACAAGAGGCCAATTTAAACCTGTAGCTTGAAAAAGTATGACTGTGACTGTTATTGTTTGACTCATCAAAGAATAGCACATTACAAAGAACAAACAAAAGAATCACGTCTTTGACTGGTGGTCTTGGGAAATTCAAGTTCCAGCCAAGAAATAGGAATTATCTAAGTAGCATCTCAAAATATGAAATATGACCAGCAAGGTTGCTATACATGTATTTAATAAATAAATAAAGGTGGTGCTTTTGTAACCCCTGTCATTGGGTCTGGGGGTTAGGAGATGGGGTGGAGCCCATGCATTGGTTATCTTAATTGTTATGGATGGATCTGCGTTTAGCCCAGATGCTGTTTTATATGTATTGTTTTTGCGTGTTTTTGTCTTTCTGTTTGTTATATTTTTTAACGGTGTTAGCCATCCAGAGTCATTAACTTGAGATGGGCAGCCATATAAAATGAATGAATGAATGAATGAATGAATGAATGAATGAATGAATGAATGAATGAATGAATAATACAGCCAAAATATTTAGATGATGGTGATGATGGTGATTGACTAGAAAACACATGAACATAAAAGGCAATAAGTTATTTTTACTCTTCTGAATTCTGTCAGACAAAAGAGGACAGTGTTTATAGGATTAGGGGCTAAATATTTCTGTAAATAATATTCTCCTAGGCCAAGAGTTCTTGTGGCTGTAGGCATGTAGAAGAAACTCCAAGACATTACTGAAGAGGGGATAGAGCCAGAATTTCTAACTCTGCTTTGCATTTGGTAGTTTCTAAAATAGGAATAGGCATTCTGAGCTTGTAGAAGTATAATGTGACCATTTTGCCATGTTTTCAAGCTGTAATTGAGAGGAAGTTGTGCTCCTTTTAGTACTTAATTGGGCTCATTCAGTGGTTTACTACTAAATGTCAGCAGTGGGATTTTGAGGGGCTCCAGGTTCCCCCAAAGGCCACAACTTGCTAATATTTCTATAAAAGCAACACTAGGGTTTAGTCCTATCTATCATTCTGTCAACATTCCATAAAGGCTGAAAAGCAATAATACTAAGATGTTTTTCTGGAACTTGAGACCAATGGTCCAAATATAGATATGGGGCTTCTTGAGAATAGTGTAGAAATAAGCCACAGAGCTGGCATCAGAAAACCAGCATGTTATAATAAATACAACTTGTGTTGTAGCAACCTAAACTAAGGATGTTTGCGCCATAATTCCTGTCAGCACCATGTTATACAGGTCTGTCCCATATATACTAAAAGCATGTGGCAGCAAGGTGCAGGGTGGGAAGAAGTTGGGGAAAAGTTGCCAACTTTTGTAGGGCAAATGAAATTAGTTTTATTTTACTAACCACTAAGCAGAATTATTGTTATTAGTCAGGCTTGCTTGTGTCATCTTTTTCTTTTCATTCTTACTTACACGTCTTTCAGCAACTGGAAATTATAATCACATTATCATAAACTAGAAATTAAGATAATGGTACAATCACTAAGCATCGTTAGTTGAAAGATAACTTCATCAAAATCAAGAGAACTTATTTCAGAGGAAAACTATGTGGAATGGGAACTCTAGTAGGACCCGTTCTCTCACCTCCCCAAATTAACCACTCATTTGTAAAGCCATTTCCAGATATGTATCTTGTCCTTGTATCTGAACTCCTACATTGCTTTGCTGATACTGCTACAATTCATAAGAAGTGTAAAAAATAGATCTTTTGAAAGTGACACTGTTAAATATTGCACAGTCACTGTGATATTGCAGAGTCCCTTCACTACAGAAACTAAAGCAGACCTTAACATGTCAAGAAATTTAAAATAAACATCTGTAGATCATGATAAAATAATATAGTAATACTTTAACATGAGAGCCAGTCTGGTGTAGTGGTTAAGGCACTGGGCTAGAAACTGGGAGACCATGAGTTCTAGTCCTGATTGAGGCATGAAACCAGCTGGGTCACCTTGGGCCAGTCACTCTCTCTCAGTCCTAGGAAGGAGGCAATGGCAAACCACTTCCGCAAAGTGGTTTTGTCAACTTTGTTCAGGCACTTGTCAGGAGTCAAGAACACACACACACACACACACACACACACACACACAAAATACTCTAACACAACAAGCTTCTATCAAGGTTGCTCCTTCAATCAATCAATCAATTCTGCTTGGCCTCATTAGAAGTCATACCTTGTTCCCAAGGATGAAGACCTGGCAGAGAATTTGAAAGGGCATGGAGGATAAGAAAGAAGCTTGGGTGACTCCTGGTACCGTACCAACCCCAGCTGCAGTAAGAAAAAAACAGGGTGGGGGCCTGTCAATTCTTTTGTCATCTATGATATCTGATGGTACTATTAGGTGTGTGCAGCAGAGGTCTCAGTGGTGGGTCCTCCATCACAGCTCCGGAGGCAGTTCCAGGAACTCTAGGTGCTCATGAGGAGAGTTTTCCATGGTCCATTTCTGACTGACTGTCAGTTTATTTCATTCAGGTTTTACATGAAAGGCATACATTCAACTTTGCAACTGATAACCATTTCTGGAGTCAGACAAAAACATGTTCCAAAACCTTGGATGCACAGGAATAATTCAGAACCGATAGGGCTATTCTTAAGTTCTTGGGTCTAGGATGAAAATCTGCCAGTAAGCCTTGCTGAACCTGGGAGAGGGGGGGACGGACTTCTGAACAGACAAGGCTAGGATGGAGCTGTAATTTACATTATCCTTGCTTTTTGACTGTCTCTCAGAATTGTTCATTTTCTAACTGTAGTCCTTTTCTCTGTGCATGTATTGTAGCAACTTGCATTTTTCTCCCCAAAAGCCAATCCTGTTCAAAACACTGTCAGGTGTGTCAACTTCCAGTCTATTTCCTAGATACTTCTGTAACTTCACTGAAATAATAAAGCTGTGGATTTGCGTCAAGTTTGTCTCTGTACTTTACAAAAGGAGCTGCTATCTGGCTGTTAACACTTTCAATGAGCTGTTTGGGCCACCCAGATGAAGCTGCTACAAAATGGAGCTTGCATTTTGCAGTTAAACACTTCAAGGAGATAAGCTACTGCTACATCAATTATCTCCCTGGTGAGAGACCGTGATGGGAATTCACACTATCACATTCCATTCTGCCAGCAGTTCACATCTACTATGAGTAAAAATAGAACTGTGATGGAATGAAGATTTTTTGAGGGTGTGAAAACAAATAGAATTACCCAGGAGTGTGACTCCATTTTGACAGGGGTGAAAGTAAAAGATATATTAGAATTGCATATCCAAAACAGTCAATGACTATATTATATACTGAAAACAACTATAATAGAAAGGTGGGAAGACTTAAACCTATCTTATTAGTATCAGACAGAGTAATTCTTCTGCATTTTTTTTCAATAATTTCTTATTCAGTTTGATTAAAACATCACATGGAAACTGCTCTCATTCGTTTTTGTTTTTTTTAAGTAATGAATAGTAAAGAAACCTTCACACAAACAATTGTACATTTATTTCTACAATGAAGACCTCTTCATTACAAATAGTCCACATTGCAATTACTAATGCAGAGGGGATCCTCTGCCATGATAACTTTTCTATGAAATTCTCCGCATGGATGGTTCACATGGCCAGCTCTTATATTTTAGAATATTAGCTAAGCTAATTAGCTTATTAAAGATGCCCCATGTGACTTGTTGGTATGGGCCTCTGTTATCATGTCTTGTGCATTGAGTTTATTATAAAATTTAATGCTTGAATGAGTCTACTATAGCTATTTTATTTATTTATTTATTTGTCACATTTATATAGCCGCCCATCTCACACAAAGCTATACAGAGAATAGCGGTTGATTAGAACACTTGATAGACTACATCCAAGATTCCCCTCAATTTTGTTTTTCAATTAAGATCTACAGAAGAAATCCTTTATTGGCATCCCTTCTAAATCTACATTCCAACGAGTGGTAACAGTAGGAAGGGGATCCTCTGCCATGATAACTTTTCTATGAAATTCTCCGCATGGATGGTTCACATGGCCAGCTCTTATATTTTAGAATATTAGCTAAGACTTTCTAATGAGGAAGAAGCATTTGCAGAAGTGATATACAAAAGAGTTATGAAGAAGTGTTAGGAATTTTGAATTGGTTTTATTTATTACTTCATAACTTCCAGTTCTACAGAATTTAAGGCCATTTAATAGTGAATTTTACCACTGGTATCCTAGACTTCTCACTGATCCTGGGTGCACACATATGGGACACATATTAATCTCCAGGTATCATAAGTCCCATGAATTTAATAGCAAGTTTATTTAGCAATTAAGTCCCAATAAGTAAATGAGGATTTCCTTGTCAGTGGGCTTAGCACCACAGCTCTAGAATTGCTTAGCCATTCCAAGTTTTGTATATTCAACTAGAGAATTTATAGTCATAAAACTAAGCTCCTTGTAGTCAGTATTAAACACTAAGATAGCACCACTGTTCTTCATACAGTGCAAAGCTTACACAAGGAGATCTGAGGTTGAACAGAAAAGTATAACTGTGTGGTTCTTCACCTTCCGTGCAATTCTGAAAGCAAGTCCTGGATATTGATAGCATGTTTCATGACCCTTGGGCCTGGAAAGAGTTTTCTTGATTTAAATCAAATACGTTTAGTTAACTCTTGAGTGTGGTGTAAATATTTATCTGGCAGCCTGACATGAAGGTTGCTCAGGAATTAGAGAGCCTTGCATTCTTTTTCATTTGTATAGGAAATGTATGGGCAAATTTATTCAGTAGCTGAAATCTGATTTGTCAAAGTTGACTGCTCTGAGCAATGTTCAAGTGCTATTGCATTGGAATCTAGTAATTTTATTTGGACGATTAAATAACGAAAGTTAGGAATATATTTCTAGGGGAGGAATTAAAATCTGTGAAATTGACAGTTTACTTGCATCCTTGGTTATTTTTTTGAGAATGTACTACTTTGGATTTTTAAATTTTTTATTTATTTATTGTAAAAGATATGTATTGGCATCTATCCTAGCCAGTTAACAACAATCTAACCAATATTTAAAAATACAAATACCACCTCCCTCCCCCCACAATTAAAGACCATCACACTCTATCCAGGCACCATAACAAACTCACACCAACTGTACACGTGCTGGGTTCGACTCACATCCTAGTTCAGCACTTGTGGGAAGAGATATTGGGGGAAGAACACCTCCCAAATCCTGCCAGAAGACACTGCTTGATAAAGGAGACTGGAACACGTCCACCCTGTCAGATCAGCAGGTGGTCCCTGCTCCTATTTAGTGATGATATCTTTGCTGCCAATAATTGCAGCCTGATGCATATTTATATACATGACTTGCTTCTGACTAGATATACATACAATTGTACTTTGGAATGGTGTCCAGATAAAGCCCTCCCACCTATCAGAGCCAACAGCTTCAAAAGACTTGTTGAATCAGATAAACTCCTGCTTAATGTATTCCTCCCTCAGTGCTGAGGCCTGAAGTAGGTTGTATTACTTTGCTGAATATAGAGTACATGAACTGTTCAGAAAACCTCACTGAATTCTGTGGAGCTGAGTGGACATATGTGGTTCTATATTCTAAGGAAGTTGTTTTCCTTCTTAATAATGAGTGGAAAATAAGGAAGGGAGGGAGGGAGGGAGGGAGGGAGGGAGGGAGGGAGGAAAGAAGGAAGGAAGGAAGGAAGGAAGGAAGGAAGGAAGGAAGGAAGGAAGGAAGGAAGGAAGGAAGGAAGGAAGGAAGGGATTATTTAATTCTATTTTGTGTTTCATTTTTTCAATGGAAGATGTGCTCCATTTCTTCTCTCTTGTTTTGTCATGCTTCTTAACAGCACAATCATATGCTTCTCCTCTCAGAATGAAGACCCACTGAAACCATTGGAGCTGATTCCTAGTATAGCTGATGTAGGAAATCACTGAAGAAACCAAAGAATGCATTCTTAAGTGAATGACAACATTCAATTGATGTAGGCGTCAACTGCCATTCCTACCAAACATCTGCGCAAAGTAGGAAATGGTGCATGCCTGTGTGTTTTCTGAAACCAGGCTTTGTAGTTTCTTGTTGTGTTGAATCCCCTTCATTCTTGAAACCAATTTGCAGAGGAAATAATTATGCCAATTTCAGGCTGGCATGATGACTGGGTCTAATCCTGGACATATGACAGGCAAAGCCTTTTTCAATGGTGGAGGATTATTTCTGCTCCATCCAATCCCTCAGAATGCCCTAGCTATAAATTATTAGCTAGCCAAGCTCTTAAAATCTATATAAACTGAGATTGCTTTTTTCCCCCCTTTAACTTGTTTATTAAAATGTTTTTTTTAAAAAAATAGAATAAATAACTACAAAAAGAAGGAAGAAGAAAAAGAGAAAATGTGGTGAAAAAAAGAATATCCATAAATAAACAGGAACTTTATAATTGTCATGAAGCTCATTATATGATTGATTGTATAGAACTAGGTTCATTAGATCATTTAAAAAAACTAGAAATTTCTAGAGAACTCTGAAAATGATATTAATATCATCACTATCATTATTTCAAGAACAAATGCACATAATCATATAAGAGAAAAAGAAAAAGAAAAGAGATAAGAGAAGGAAAAATCAATAAAACCAGTATTAGAAAACGACTACATTTTAAATCCCTTCTGCCGACAGAGATTTACAAAGAGACTGCAATTTTAAAAGAGGGAGAGGAATGTTCTATTGAATCTCCCATGTCCGTTGCTATGTTCAATAAAACTCTACAATTTTTTTTCAGAGAAATGCTGCTTCCTTTTTGTAGAAGGTCAGTGGGCTTGAGACGATGATAAAACATTTTGCAAGGGTAAATCAGCAAAAGGCAAGCAAAACCCATCCAGGGAATCTGCTGCCAGTTGATTTTTAAAATTGGTTTTATTTTATTAAGAAGAGAGAAGTAGCATTCCTAGCGTTGTCTCACTTTGTCCATGGGGACTTCATATATCTTTCCAAGTGTATTTATTGCTCCCCAAAGAACAGGCTTTGACAGGCTCAAAGTCTAAAGTTCCCTATTTGTTGACAGAAAATGTCGGACAGCCAGCAATAGAGTAAGCTTACATGTACTGACTTGGTATCATCGTAGCTTTAATTTGAAAAACCTGCTTCCCCAGTGACGGGAAACATGGCTTTTGAAGGGAACATACATGCATTTGAATGCCACACCAGTGGTATTGTTTTCCACTGAATCCTGTGAATTAAATGACATATCTGTCACCACAATAGGAATCTGTAAGAGTTACTACTATTAGTCATGAAATAAATCTTCAGTTGTCTATAGGATGAGAGTCAACGCTTTGCAATATTTTGCTACGTGTTGATCAGACGTGGAAGTTAATGTCTCAAATGAAGACTTTTTTGCTCTGTTTTCTTGCTGTTTGAGAGAAGATCCCTCTTATTCTCTTCCACATCAAAACCTGTATACTAAATAGAAAAAGTATAAAATATAATGATGTGTTTTCTTACTATATCTAGTTGGGATTTTTTTTTAAATCCATGTTTTCTGGATTTTCTCTGTCTAAGAAGCACTTCTGTTCTCACCTTAGAGAAATTTCAGAGATTTTTTTTAATTTTTTTTTTTAATTTTCTGATTTTTTTTTATTAGAGAGCACTGCAGCAAAACATCACTGTACCCCTGAATTCTCCAATTATCATCCAGTAAATCACAGCCTTTTTCCAACTTTGTCCTGAACCTGTAAGGATAAATAGGGATCTTTAGAGCCCAAAGAACAAAAGCCACATCTCTAAATATATTTTTTTAAATTTAAAACTGAACAATGTCTCTGACCTAGTCCTCTTTGCTTCCAGGAACTATGTCCTAGGAGGACATGCATAAATGCCAAAAAGTACAACCTGAGAATCCAGGAGAACACACGGACCTCAAAACTTGGAAGTAACCCTTCAAAGTTTCTGGTAAATCCTAATGTTTACCGAAGAATTCTGGTAAAGATGGAAGAGCAAGTATATTAAATAGAATATTTTTATTAAATTAAAATTAAATACTGCTAGCTCATGCCTTTTTTTCAATCCTGGCCATGTTTATCCCATGCTGACCAACTGCCATGGTGGTCCTTGGCCCCCCAAAATGTGGTTCAATCATGTTAATGGAGAGAAATGAAAGGTAAGGGGCAGGATGTAATACGGTGGTAGGAGATGGAGAAGATGGAGAACAAGTGTACCAGCAGGAAGAGAAAGTACAGAAGGAGTAGGGACCAAATGACAAACAGAAGAATGGAATGGAGCATCAGTGTCTCCCTAAGTAGCATCTAGCCAGAGTTCCCTCAGCCCCAGGTACCACTGGCAGTATTGAATGGGCATTTCCAGGCAGCAAGGATGGCAATAGATGTGTGTGATATGTGTGTATGTGTGCATATTAGAACCACAGGTCATGAGAGATGCTCATGAGAGGTTGTGAGCTACTCAATCTAAGTGGAAAATTTCCCACCAGTAGCTTCCATCTGGTGTTCTCCAAAGTAACACTAGATCATCTTCAATATCCTTTGCAATAGCTGTCTTGTAATTCTAGATTCAACTGACATTCATCTAGCAGGGGGATGGGATCTCTGGTGATAAGCCTCAGGACACAGGGGTGTCCACAGAGGGAATTTTAAAAAATCAAGATGGTGGTTGCAACCTTTTTATGGGCGGGGCTTCAGTTGTGCAGTTGCAGCTGACACTTTGACTTTCTTCACCCTCCCCTTTTCCCCACAAGGCACCACTGTTTAGGGCAGCTGCCCTGAATTTGCTTTATAGTAATATTAGTCCTGCAATTTAAGGAAGGGAGGGAAAGAAAGAACTGAAAGTTTCTAGTTGGAGCTGGTTGGAACTGTAAAGGCTGTTTTGGAGGCTGTCTGACAAGCTCTGGAGAGCCTAAATTGCTTACCTTTGTCTTTCATTCCAGAAGCCTTGGGAACTTTTTCAGACAAGGCAGATGGTGTGTATCACAATATCCCTTCTTGGAAGCAGACTTCAGGCTTCAGACTCAGCACAGCACAATGGTTTCCCCCACTGAGAGCAAGTACAGTATCTAGTTTTCTAACTCCTTTGAACTGCAGCACAATCTAATTCTTTCTGGGTGAAAAAATAATCTGGGTTTCTCAATGGAATCCTATTCTATCACATCTCTATTAGGGCATTGCTTTTGTGGTCATACATCATATTTTTTTTCCCTCTCACTTTGGGCTGAAACATTCAAAGGATCTCAATGGCATGATTAACATCTGTTTTGACTACTGAGTAGGACAGAATGTTATTTTCCCACATTGCTCCTTTTATTACATCATAGGTTAACAAACCATAGAAGATAAGTGTTGGATAGTAACTTGGATCTTGGCAGGGACTTTGAATATCATCTAGTCCAACCTGCTTTTGACTGCAGGAATTCACTACTACAACACCCCTGACACATAGGGATACAGTTTAAACACCTCCAGAAAAACAATGGGATCAAACATATTGTAATTGTATATAAACATTTTCACAATAAAGATAAAAATAAGACTAAAAATTCAGCTAGCATAAATCAAAAACAGTCTGCTATAAAATCACAAACTAAATAAAAACAATCCCTCTTGTAGTAATACATTGCTAAGTTTTAATGGAATGCAAAACAACTCAGAATTTCCACCAAGTGAAGACAATGTGTTGCCCCAGAAGAGTTGAGGTAAAGGGTTGAACCTGATTAATTTAGTTGCACAGAGTGGTCAAATAAAAAAAAAACATTTTATTTATTGGTTGGTTGGTTGGTTGTTGCTATGGGGGGAAAAAAACTCACAAAAGTATTTCACATATTAAATAGAGGAAAAAAGTCCAGTTAGTTAATTCTTAAATCAGTTTAACTAGCAGGAAGAAAAATATGGGAACTTATAACTTAGAATATGCACTCCAGGTTTCCAAATAATCTTTCAAATGAGATTTTCAGTGGTAAACACTAGCTCAAATTTAGAAAGAGAGATGAATCAGTTTATACAACTGATGGAGAAGGAGAATGGAGGTTCTACCAGCCTGGGAGCATCAATAGTATTGCATTCATAAAAATATCCTTTTTTTTTTTGTCTTTCTCTTAGTTCACGTACTGCTAGTGTATTATTGAATATTCAATTATTTAATACTGAATAATATTATTCACTTTTGTTCATCAACATCTAAAAAGCCAACAAGTTTTCCAGAACAAAATGAATAACTGAGAATATTGTCTAAACAAGAACTACTATAGCACATAAACATGTCCTATGACCTAATATTTTATTTTGAGCACCACACCTCCAGAAAAAACCAAGTGAAGCTGCTAAAGTCTTCTAAGAATGACACATTGGTCTCCAGTCAATACAAAATAATATTTTGTTGAATTAACTGTAATTTGAAAACTATAGAAATGTGATATCTAGAAGCCAAAACTATTTTCAATTTACATTCGTATAGATATTCACTTTCCTTATTCTATGCTTCCCTTGAACATTTAATTTGGGGCATTTTGACAGCCACTTATTAATAGCTACTGCAGTTTTATTATTTTGCAAAGCAGATGCAAAATACCCTATTTTAAAAGAGATGCTGAAACCCTCAGGGATGTCAGCCCCTAACTGAAGATTTTGCCATTATATGCTATTTGGTAAGCCATGCATATATTGATTCATTTATTCATTGCACACATCCAGAGATTTATATATTGCTGATTTCAAAGACTCATAGAAACAGCCACCGAGCCTTCAGAACACCAAATCCAATCAAAAAATGAAAAAGGCCACCTAAATGACTATCTACACTTCAATCTATCTGCTGGACTAGCTAGATGTTTAAGGTCTTCCTAAAACATAGCAAGGTTAGGGCCATACAGATTTTAGGTGGAATACTGTTCTAAATGCAGACATGGCAACAGAAATATTGCAGTTCTTGGCTAACATAATAATATACATATGGTTTTAAAGCTATTATGAGAAAAGATACAATCAGAAATGTAGATTTTGAGAGGAAATATATATATATATATATATATATATATATATATATATATATGCAGATTTCAATGTGTTGTCTTGTGCATATCCAACATGTTGATCAAGCTTCCTCAGCCTACTGCATCCCAGATGTTTTGCAGCTGCCATCCAAGGAATTTCCAGTCAGCATAGCTGACGGTAATTCTTCAGATTTGTACTTCTAAGACATCTGGGGATAGAGATGCCAAACGTGGGGAATGCTGATATAGATTATGCAGGATCTGCAAAGCTTGCTGTTTCTTACCTAGTAATATAACTAGCAAGAATTGTAATACACAACATTACAGTTATCCATCAGCCGGGTGCTTTTCCATTCTGCAAGGTATGCATTCTGGTGACTGACTGGAGGAGACACTTATCACCAAATTTGCTAATTTAAGGCTTATGTGAAATTTCACATGGCTCATATCTGGAGGGTGAATTCTGCTATCACACACAGATTTGGCTGAGGCCATAGGAGCTGTCTTATCTCAAGTAACACTCACTCCAAGATTTCCATTCCTAGTTCTCTTTTATTTTCCTTCTGTAATAAATGTTTGCCATTAAAATGGTGTGCTATGACATTGATTTTTACAAGATTATTTCAATGGCATTTTTTAATTCAGAACAAACGGATACTTGTCCATGTGTGTATCTATACACACTTGTTCCAACCCAGTCAGTATATGTCATCTCCCAATTTTACGCTTATTTTATATTATCATTTTATTTTATTTTAAAATGTCTGTGCTGCCTAATTTGGAAAACAAAACAGTTGGCTATACAGCATGGCATAAAGTTAGCTGGTAATAAAACATGGATAAAAGAACATAGAATTTTTCAAAAACCACATAATTGTATGTATATTGAGCTCGTATTGAGCCAAAAGAGCATCACTATTATGAATGATGATAAAGTATTAGTCTCAGTTTCTAATGCCAACAGCTGTTCTCATTGTTCCTGATAATAATCTTTCTTTCTTTCTTTCTTTCTTTCTTTCTTTCTTTCTTTCTTTCTTTCTTTCTTTCTTTCTTTCTTTCTTTCTTTCCTCCCTTCCTCCCTTCCTCCCTTCCTCCCTTCCTCCCTTCCTCCCTTCCTCCCTTCCTTTTTTTTTTTAATCACATAATACAATACATTAGTGATAGTGTTGCCCTAACTTGGATTTGGCTTCATGAAGAGAACACATAGCCAGTATAAATTTGGCTTTAGCATGACAATAAGTAGCCAATGAAGAGTATTTCAAAGAAATTCTCACAGGAGAAATGTGGGATTCTTACATTTATTTCATTGTAAGGTGGCCAAGAATTTGGTTGAGTGACCTGCTTTTCATTGTTCAGTCATCGTTCCTATGATTTGCACTCTTCCTGGCTTCCCCCATTTTAATTAAATCTCAAAGGAAGACATCATAAGGAAATTCTTCCTCCTGGATTTCTCAGTGGCAATCCTGCTGTCCTTGCTAAAGAAGAGCTCTTTACTCTGGAGAAGTAAACTTTTTGCCCAGAAATTGAGTGCAGAATTTCAGTTATGGCCTACCCTAATTCTGAGTAATTGGCCACATGGATTCCAAATTTCTGCATTGGCAGGAGAGAATCCCAGCTCCATCATACCCATTACACCCAGCTAGCAGATAAGAAGTTCAGGGTCATATTGTTACTTGGGAATAAATGTTGCTGAACTCAGTAGGACTGATTTATGTGAAGCCTCTTCAGTAGCAGGAAGCTCAGTGTGCAATCTTAATGTCTATCAGTCCTTTCACAGGAAAACTCCTTTCTCAAAAACAAAAAAAAATCCATATCCTTGTTGCTTGCTAAACTGCAGATCAATAGTTGTAATTTCTCTCTCTCTCTCTCTCGCATTTATTGGAGTACCTCAACTTAGGACTTTTACCTGAATCCACACTGGAAGAAACAATGCATACTTCCCCATGCCAGCTCACCTCCAGAGCACAGCAGGAAGAGAATTACATATTATTCATTCCTGGTGTATGTGGCTAAGCTCTCCTCTTCTATACCATGTTTATTTTTTGTACAAGAGTGTTTATCTTTTGTAATGATATTCCTTCAAATGAAGCCAAGCCAATAATGTGTTTACATGAATTGAACTTGTTTGCTGTTCCACGCCAATGACTTTTTATTGGTTGCCTTAGTCTTAATGCATGCAAAGGGATTAGCAAAAACGGTTTAAATTTAGTCCCCCATTTGGTGCTTTGATCTTATCTTTTCAATTCTGGGTTTGGCTCTGAGTCAGACTGTATTACACTGAAAAGTATTTGGCTCCATTTCTTAACATCAAGAATGCTGGAAACTCCTAATGCATCAATTTCCTATTGGTGAACAGATATAGAACTTAGAAGCAGAAGTTCACAACCTGTGTCTATTTGGGTGCAGGCCCCAGAACTCTTCCAAATGTTGCCACTATAAAGTTTAGCTTTTAATGTGACAAAAAAGGGAAATAATAACATATATAGACAGTAACCTCATTCATGACTTGCAACGCAAAGTGTCAAATCATGAAAAGTGGCATTATCTAAATGACCTTGGCTGAGCTAAAAAATTTTTTAAAAAAATTAAAACTCATCAGGAGAGAGGCCATCAGGAAATCTTGGGTTTATAGGCCAGAATGGAAGGTTTATAAAACATAATGGAAAAAGTAGTAACCCCTTCAGTGATGTTGCCAAGAAAACGACATGCGCTTCTAATGACCAGCAGTTATGTTCAACTCAAGGGAGTCTTTACCTCACTTTTGCCCATGCAAATAAAGAGATAATAATAAGCTTCTCAAAGTTTACTATGGTTTGGTTACATTACTAAGAATAAGGGTCATCACCTTAGAGCATATCTAGTTTATGGTACAAGTACTCAGAAGGAAATCCAGTTTTCTTCCCCCTTCCAAAAAATTAAGAGTAGACTTTTTTTTAAAAAAAAAAGATGGCCTGACCAACTAAAGATGTCAGTGCATCATCAGACAGGCCCCCTGTAAGACAAAATTATTTTCCCCAAAAAGTTTGCCCATCCTTGGTATACTGGAAATCAGACTGTGAAGATTTCTTGCCTTTTTAATTGAGCTTCTTGTATTATCAGCAGTGCTTCTTTCTATTATAGGTTTCCTATGTCATTAAATTGATGAGTTCACCTTCTGATGGTGAAGAACTTTTGGTAATGTCCCATGTGCTTTACAGGCTGAGAATTGAAAGGGAAGCACTACTGGTCTCAGGGTAGGCAAATCCCCAATAATTGTGCATAAATTATATGTAAGTTATATAGGAAGAAATATAAAGTTGTCATTCCTCTCCATAACTTTTATTGGGAGGTTTTACTAGGGACAGTCAATTCTCCTTTCAGGTTGCTTATTTATTCATTTATTTAGCCATTGCTGTTTAAATAATATCAACAAAATATTGGAAATTAAAAACAAAACAAACAAAAAATAGCAGCATGACTCCTTGATGTTATTGCTATGGGAATATAATCATGAACTTCTAAACTCCTAATAATATTAGTATCTACATCTATTCATCTAATCATAATATCAATCAATCAATCAATCAATCAAGAGAAGTTACCTAGAAGGGACTTGCCAAACTGTCAAGTGGTTTGGCTCAATTTTGAGGCGCAGCAGGTAACAGCTGAACACAGTCAGAAAGGCTGAACACAGAAGTTCTCTTTTACCACATTGCTTCAGACTCGTGATGTTGGTTCTTAATATGAATATACAAAGAAGGAGAAAGAAGATGCCTCTTCCCCAGTCCTGCCATGCTGCGAAAAAGAAGTCTAAAATTATAGCTCTTTTGTTTAACTTCTTTTATCCTGTTACACCATAACAGATATTGGAAGATTTTTCTTTCAGTTCCACTTTCTGCTCTGTGAACCACGACTTCTCCTGGCAGACAAGGACAGCTAAACAACCAATCTGGAGTATTAATAAAATTAAGTCTGTCAGAGGTGGGTCCACTGGGCATTAATTTAAGTTCTAACAAGACCAAGTATTGGCAATATATTCTGGCAAACTCTGAACATTAAGTTTGGCACAAGTGGGGACTTCTATTGTAATTTAACTTGTCAGGCTTGTCCTGCAGTGAATTTTGTGTACTTTATTTTAAATTTGTTTATATCATACAGAATAACCAGGGGAAAAAAAATTGAGTTAATGTAGGGAGGAAGCCCCTTTTACATTGAAGGAACCAAATGCTGAGGCAATAACTGGCCAACCAACCAAATGACTCATGGCTAAGTAACATGGCTGTATCACAGCAACATATAAATTGAACCTCCTCCTATTACAACACTCCAATATAGAAAGATCTGTTACAGCTGGGATAAGCAATGTTTTCAACTGGCATGAATATATGGCATTCTGAGAGTGTGTTGTAGCTACTTTCACAAAATGGAAGCCATGTAGGGCTGAGGGGAGATTGTCTATTAGATGCCATCAGGGTCGTCTATTCATCCCAAGGCATATGGGTAAAGATTCTCCCAACTATCCTTTCTAGCCCACAAGATGTTTTCTACCACCTCAGCTTACCTCTGTCTTTTTTCTGAAGTGGGCAGCAATCTGTGGGAGTTTGTTTCTAGCACAGGAGTCTAGAAACTCTGTGACACTGGAAAATGCAACAACATACACAGTGAGGTCAGAATGCGAACACAGCCCTTTTGTACTCACCTCTCTACATCAGATGCAGGTATGTAAGTCACAGGATGTGGGTTGTGATGGTGGGCCACGGGTTTCATCATCAGCCCCCAACCCGAGACCTTTTGTTTCCATGCCCAAGTCAAAGTGTTGGTGATGACCTTTCAGGGACTAAAAGGATTAGGTATAGGATTCTCAGAAATTACCCCCATCCCTGAGATTGAGTGGAAACATTTTTCTCCTGGTCCCCACTATGGCCGAGGGCCATTTGGTTATGCCAGAAAAAAGCGGGGGGGGGGGGGCATCTTCAGGGCCTTGTCTAAACTAGGGAACTTCTGCCTTGGGAGATTAAACTGCCTCCTCCTTCTCTAAGAGTCCTTTGCTAACCAATCAAGACCTCCCTTTTTAGTAGCATATTCACTCCATGGACAAAGTAAAGTAAAGTTTAGAAAATGTTGCCTCCGCCTGCTTTATGATGATTATTGGATACTGTGGGACATGATTTTTGCCCTTGTTGTTTGTCTTCTAAACAATTTGTGCTGATTTTAAATGTTGTAAGCTACTTCATGCATTCAAAAGAGCAGATAAAAAAAAAAGGAAGAAGGAACACACCAGGAGGAAGCCTTTTCATTTGTTACGGATGCCTTTAGATCCCAGTTAATCCCAATAAGCGGGAGGCAAAACATGAATGCAGACCCAAGCATCCCATTTACACCCCCAACCTGAGATGATGATGATGATGATGATGATGATGATGATGATGATAACAACAACAGCAGCAATGATTTTGGTAGCAAAATGACTAAATTTCAGCCACGCCTTTTCATTTTTTTTTCAAACTTTAGGGTATCATTACATATACATAATATTAAACTACATTCAGAAATAGGCCTGTAATTATTTTACATAATTTAGAAAAGACCTTCCCACCACATTCTTTATTAGCTAGATACCAATAACACTAGCCTAGAATCGCTTTGTGAGATGGGCGGCTATATAAATGCGATGTACGTATCAATCAATCAATCAATCAATCAATTCAGTAGGTAGGTATGAGAGGTCTCACTGTCCATCAGTCAGCTGTGGTTGGCATCTTTTTCCCACCTGACCAGCAGCCATTCAAAGCACCATAAAATAAATAACTCTGAATTAGAAAAAATGACTTTTCTTCATTGTACAGTTTCCTCTCTAAGCAGTTTTTTTTTTTATTATTATTATTTCAAGGTAGCTTGCTTGCTGGCGCCATCTTTGGCTCTCTGTCGTTAATCTTGATTTCTGGGAGCATCAACAGGCACCAGCAGAGGGAGGTAAAAAAATTAGTGAAAGAAGCTGTGGAGACAGCTCAAGGCATATTATCTTTTTAATGTTGGATTAAGAATATATGCAACATAATCAATACTCTGGGGAGATTATTTCTGCTCAATTACTTGTAGCTGTCACACTAGGTCCAGCAGGAGAGGCATGCAGTGGGTCCCATCAATTAAGGAATGCTGTCTTGTGGACAAGCAAACCTTTTCTTTCACAGCACCTGCCCTTTGGAACACCGTACCTCATGAAAGCCAATTGTCCCCAACGCTGCTGGAAAGTGTTGAAGACACGGATGTGTTTTCCAGCCCAGGGCTCAGGTAGTTGGTTGGAGTTATGTGGTGGGGGTTGAATTTATTGCAAAGTGAGTGTTTTCCTCAGCTGCCTTCATAGGTTCTTTTTAGTGTCATTATATACTGTCTCAGATTGCAGTGAGTGAACCTGAAAGCTGTAGGGTGGAAGGGAGAATAGTTCTATCAGTAAGGAACAGGCAGATCAAATAATCCCATGAATGTAGAATAATACCTTTACCAATGGCAGATGGAATGTTCTTGATTGGAGCTCTTGATAACTGACCTCTGCCCCTAATTCTCTCTTTCCTTTTTCCCCAAGATGAATGCTTCTCAGTTTCCAGAAGGGGAAGACTGCCAATAGGGTAGATGTGATGTAAGCCCCAGTTCAAATCATGGAGCTGTACTTGTGGGTGCTACAACGTTTTGAACAGGATTATTCTTTGTTATCCATCACTTCTATAGTTGAGGATGCATTTTCAGGATACACTTCAGCAGAATATAGGATACTTCTACAATGCCATTGTTTCTATTTCTCACCCCCTCAAAAGCAATTTGAAGATGTTCCTCATTTGACTTCTCTTTGGTTGATTTAGGAATCCTGAGAAAGAAGAGCAGGTATCTTTGTGTGATTCCCAAAGATGCTGTAGATTCTTGTAGGGTGGAAGGATATCCACCCTTCCAACCTGCAAGAAAAGGATCCAAACTAAATTGCTTGTGCACACACAGATATGCCTGACTCATCTAAATCTTTGCTTCATGTTGCAGTTGTCTGGTCATATGCTTGCATAAATAAATGAATGTTTCTATAACAGGAAGCTTCAAAGAGATCAAACCACCTTTCTCATTGAAAGCCCATCTGGTTGTAGAAATACCAATAGAATTCTTTGCTCTTCTCCTTCTGGGTGAAAACTCAGGATGGCACTTCTGACATCACCTTCATCTCTTTCATCCAGACATTGTGATGTAAAAATACATTCTACAATTACACACCATCTGATAACTTTGATTCTGGAATTGGACTGCAATAAGAAAATAATGTATCCATTAAATTTGTCCTTCTGAAAGGCAGGGTAAACCTTTTAGCCTACATATGCTAAATGCTATATATTCCTTTATTAACTTTAGTGTCTGTGAATCCACTCCTACACAACATTCCATAAAATGTGCATTTTTCCCCAATCCACATAATTACTGCCTCCAATGTTCATTTTCTTTATAAACCATCTGCCAAATTCTTCCCTTTAAAGTGGTTTGGAACCCATCATTTGTGTGTATATGTGTTTGAGGCAGAATGGTGGCACCATATTTGGAAATAAGTTTTGTGCATACAGAAACAGGCATCACATCCACAGCACGCATAACTATAGTATAGATGTTCCCATTAGGATGTATCTAATTCAAACAGCTGTAGATTCAAACATCGGCAAAAAATTCTTTTCACATTGTTGATTTCAATAGATAAATCAGGTTAATCTAATTTGAAAATCTGATTTCATTTGACAAAACAGGTTTTCTGTACATGATATTTTTTATCATTCAGATTGAATCAGTTCACCTCAGTGTATTGAGACTTTGAAGCTTTGTGGATTGAATTGATGACAAACACTGAGATGACAATGACCTGAGGGGTTTGAACCATTCTAAAGCTAGGTGTCCTTAACCTGGAGAAGAACTGGTTAGAAAAGAAATGGAAGCTGTCTTCAGATATACGTAGAAAGACACAGTGAGAGCCAGTGTGGTGTAGTGGTTTGGGTGCTAGGTTAGGAATGCAGACATCCAAGTCGTCCTTAGACAAGGGAATTCCTGGGGACTTTGGGCCAGTCACTCTTTCTCAGCCTTGGACTAGGAAGTTGAAAAGCATCTATTAACTGAACCTTCACTACTGTAGACCAGCTCTCAGCCCTTCAAGATAGGCCAGACAAGAAAACTGATTGCAGAAGTTTGACTGGAATTATATGTTATTGATATAGGCTATGGTATCAGAATATTGACTGCATTTTCCTTTCCTTCCCTCTTATACCTCAGGAAGTTAGGGTGGAGCTAGTCTGAGTTTCTTCTTAATGTTTTTTTCCCCTCAGGCTTAAAGCATGTTTTTGTACATGTTTTTGATAACCATCTCTGCATAGTTTCTCCATGGTCATCTCTGTGGTTCTCTACACCGGCATGGTAGATTACATCTATAACCTTCAGTGAAGAAGGCTTCTTCCTGCAGTGGATTGATTCAGGCTGGTCATCATCATCATCATCATCGTCATCATCACCACCACCACCACCACCACCACCACCACAAATAACTTGGTGAGGATTATCATCTAGCTTCAAATTCTCCTCTCCAACAAACACTGGAAGAGCTTCTGAGAAGCCATCTCAGTTTGAAAAAAGGGAAAAAAAAAAGAGCTCTGACTCAGGGACAGAAAGCAAAAAAGAGAGGTCAGTATTAAATGAACAGGTTAAAAAAAATAACAGGCCAACCAAGATGATAATGATGACAATATTACAGTAAATCTTAGTATCTAAATACTCAGGTATATTTTCATCAATATATATTTTATCTGAATTTCCCCCCAAACACTTGTACCTCATATCTTTTTAGATTGGCATCTGTCTACTTAATTACTGATGTTTAAAAGCTATCCTGGGATGTTGAGGAAGGGGGAGAGTGGGACATCTTTTTCATTTCAATTTTAACAGTTAAAGACCTTGATGGATTAAAGTGTTTCCAGCAATGTCTTGGACACCTTATTCTTGAGGAACATACAGAAAATTGCCTAATGGGGTAGTTTTGCAAAGACAAAAATTGCAGTGTTGTAACACAAACTTTTTGTAAAATACTTTATGGTTAAAGTCTTCAATTCTAGGAACATTTCTCTGGGAGTATACAATACAATACAATACAATACAATACAATACAATACAATACAATACAATACAAATACTTTAATGAACAAGTATAAAATATACACAAGGAATTTGTCTTCGGTGACGAACAGCAAGATCAACGGTGCGTTTGGATAGCAACAAAAATTAATAAACAGTAACAATAACACTGTATACCCCATAGAATGCAACGTGACTTATTTTTTAGCAACATACATTGCTCTCTAAAGTGGAGAGAGGGAGAAAGAATACTGGTAGCCAAAAAGGAGAAGGCTCACTCAAGAAATTAAAGCAAAAAGTTATGTTAATCTCTGTTAATCCACCACTAAACACAGCTCTTTTCTAAGCAATATTATTTTAACACTCATGCCAATAGATGCCTTGCCAATCTATTCCCAGAATGTTGATAGGACTCTGCCAATATTATATTAAGAAGGAAGATCTAAGAAATGCAAACACATTGTAGACTTTTATTAAAAGTGATGTCTGCCCAGTATCTTATACCACAAAATTAAGAGGAGGGGAAAAACCCAAAGAAAAAAACAGCAAGCAAAACAAGCTTACAGATAAAACTCAGGAATGGCTGCTATTCCTACAGCAACAAATTATATTCTTTGCTCTTGTAAAACAGCAACAGTTTTTGTAGATGAATTCAAAATATACTTTTTCATGCATAGTTTAAGAAGTCAGAAACATCCTTTTTGTCCATCAAGCTTGAGGTTTTCAATTCTGAGCTGGAAGACTCAGCAAGAGCATGTTTTGTACCAGTACAATTTCTAGCATTTCTGGAAAAGATTCTACCTTGAAATCAGGGAGAATCATTTCCAGTTCATGCTGACAATATGGAATCCATGGATCAATGATGTTACTCAACTTGCTGTGTTTGTCCAAGGTCCTTGGCAAAGTTCTTTTGGATTATCTACTTACTTATTTTTTTCACTGAAGTTGCCAAGGATTTAGCTTAGTATCATCAAGGAAGGTATGCATTCTATCCCTGGGCCATAGACATCTCCCTAATTTTGCCTGAGGTTAGCTAGAAATGACCTGAAACCAATAAAACATTCTGAAAACTGGTGTGTTACATCACCCAATGGTTGTCTTAAATATTAATACATAGTTTATTTATTTTAATTGATAGATTCTGTGCCATCAAGTTGTTTTTGACTTCTAGGAACCACATAGATAGATTTTCTCCATGATGAACTATCCCTAAGCTGGTCTTTCAAGTCTTCCAAGAGTGCCCTCATCATAACTGAGTCCATACATCTTGCTGCTGGTTGTCCTCTTCTCTTTCCTTCCACCTTTCCCAGCATCAGAGCCATCTCTAGAGAGCCAGGTCTTTGCATAATGTGTCCAAAGTAGGATAACTTGAGCCTGGTCATTTGTGCCTCAAGTGAAAACGCTGGTTTGATTTGTTCTATGATTCATTGGTTTGTTTTCTTGGATGGTATTTTATATATAATGCAGTTTTTTTGGAACACTAAAAAAAATGCATGTATGAAGATCCAATCCAGATCAACAGTAGGGCAGAATTGTCAGTCCTGAAATTATAATTCTGAGTCGACTTTCTGGCTTAAGACTCTAGCACCACCATCCCTGTCCCACCTATTAATTCAGGAGTAACAATTCAAGTATGTAAATTTTGCCATAATTACATATTTCTTACTAGGCTTCTGTTAGGCAAGCACTATCTGATGTGATGCAGACAGCATTCTCAGTCTTGGGTGGGGGGGAGTCTTGTGCCTTGGGGGCTATACCTTCTGCCTTGACACTGATTAAAAATGTTGATGTGGGCCCACTTCCCTTTGACAATGCACTTTGAAGGGGAGGAGGAGCTTTAGTGAAACCTTCATGAAAGCAAAGCAGCCCTTTCAAATTTTGCTGGCCCTATTTCCAAAGCCACTTCAAACATTCTGTTTTATTAGCCCTCACGTATCCCATCTAGACCCAGATTGTTATTTAATTAGGACTTGTTTTTCCATGCTAGAAGCCATGTTTCTGGCCATGTATTGTTCTCCCATAAGTGTTTGCTCTACTGATTTTTTCCTGTTATATTATTCTACTCCTTTTGAGGGTACATGGTGAAACTCCAGGTATTTTCTTTGAAGAGCCATAAATATTTTCACCACTTCTTGATAAGTTTCTAGTGTAATACGTTCCCTATAATGCAAGGCAGAATGTCAATCTGAATTCAGTACAATAGGATTAATTTGTCAAGGAGATGGACCCAACTTTATTTATTTAAGAAGACAATAACCAGCCCGATATTCAATCTGGATGAGATAAATATGAAACACTTCACAATAAGATGCATTATTTTCCTCTGGGTTTTTTTTCCATCTATGAAGTCAATCAAATATGCAATAATGCTTAAGCAGTTTTTGACTGAGCAATGTGTTCTTCAAAATCTAAGATCTTCAATATATTGAGATTAAATTGCAAGCTGTAAACTGATATGAAATGAATAGATAAGCTTCCTATGTTCCATTCCTCATCAAAATGTGTCCATTTCAAAGTTATATTTTCCATTGTCTTCTTCTGCATCTTTTTTTTTTTTTTAGAAAAAAGCAGTTCTTCTCCAATGCTACTATTTCTTTTCATGAAGGATTATTGGGTCAGGTTGTTAATCAGGAACACCCTCAGAAAACATATATGTGAAATATTATTCTCCCTTCCTTAAATTGCTCCTCACAGTTCGTCATTCCCTGAAAGCTTTTGGCTTAACCTAAATGATATGTTTCCTGTCTTGCAGCTAAGGTTCTGGACCTGAGACAACTGTGACCAGTTAGCAAAGTCAAAGACAATCCACACATTCTGCTTTGCTGAGAACCAGCATAAGATGCTACTTCTTAAGGCGTTGACTAAGATATGGGAGATTCAGGTTCAGGCTCCCATTTGACCATGGAATTCACTGGGTAACTTTAAACCAATCATTGTCTCTCAGTTCACATATACTGGTTCCCAGAATAAATTTATTTGTTTGTTCAATTAATTAATTCAATTTAGGTACTGCCCAATTTCAGCTGACTCTGTGTGTCTCGCAATATAGTACCATAGAAAATATATCCAAAACAAACCACAACTATATGGGATTTGGACACTGTGTATGGATATGTATAAGAATAACAAGGATACACCCAACAAGGGACCCCATCGATCTCAACCCAAGGTCTGGAGAAGAACCAGGTTTTCAAGGCTTTATGGAATGCCAACAGCATGGGAGCCACGTAGATTTCAGAGGGGATCTCTTTACAGAGGCCAGGTGCCATGACAGAGAAGACATGCTTCCTGGTTCCCAATAGATGGGACTCTTTAATCAAAGGGACCTAGAACATGCCACTATTCCCATAGGTGGTCCCTCAAATAACCTGGCCCTAGGACTGTACGGCTTTATGGGTGATAACCAGCACCTTGAATTGGACCTGGAAACATATTGGCAACCAGTGCAGTTCACAGAGCAGAGGTGTCACACGGGCATATCGAGGCACACCCATCACTGCCTGTGCTGCTGCATACTGGAACCGGTTGAAGTTTCTGGGTGTTTTTTTCAAGGGAAGTCACATGTTGGGCATATTGCATTAAAGCCTTGAGATGACTAGGGCATGAGTGGCTGTCTGAAGGGCCTCCTGATCCAGAAAGGAGTGCAACTGGGGTACTAGTTGGAGCTTGCAAATTGCCTCCAGTATGATATCATGTAATTTATAAGCCTGGGAAGATAACAGCACCTACCTGACTTTGGCTGATCTTGGAAGCTAAGCAATATTGGACCTGATTAGTTCTTGGCTATGAGACAATGAGAAAATCTCAGATTCTGAGACCGGACTGGGAAGACAGAAATAAGCCCCAGAAGAAGGCAGCAAACCACCTCCATAATGTAACCATAGAGCACTTCATGGATTCAGTCAGTCAGACTTGAGTTCAAGGATGTCTTTACTTTTATTAACGATCAAAATAATTGCGTACCAAGATATATGTAGCATTCACAGATCTCTATTCACTGACACATTCATATACCCACACATGGAAAGATGCCTTGTACCTAGAGCAATTAGCTATGAAAAAGCATCCTGCTGCAAAATCCAGAGAGAAGAGAGAATGTCAGTGCATACAAATGTCCAGCCCTTCATCTTCCACTTTTAACTGTCCAAAATGAACCTCCCAATATGGAAACTAATCTTTCAAGATTGTTATTGTCTTAATTTCCCTCCCCTCCTTCTGCTTGCATGTTCTGTTTCTCCTACCTCACTATGATAGGAAACCATCACTTTGCTGATTTTGGTCATTTGTGCTACTTAAAGGCTATGGCACTATTGGTTCAAGCCCCACAAGCCCCCCCCCACACACACACAAATAGAGGGGCCAATAGAAGGATGGAGGAATTTCTGCTGGGTTTCACCATTCCTATCTGGAAGGCAACAAAGACCTGCTTAGTTGTTTTTATCCTGATAAGATCAGGAGAAGAGTAAGGACTTATTGGGGTCAAAAGAGAGGTGGCATGTGATTCGGTATTAGCAGTAAGTATTGTAAACAGCATGAAAAGCAGAAGATGTTAAGATTAGCAGCAACTTTCTCATAAGTTGCTCACAGGCTGCAGAACTAGCAAGAGTTTTCCGCATCTGGAAACACATTTCTTTCACTTTCTGCACTGACCTAGCTCCAAAGAGTAATGTGCATTTTTCAAGAAGAATCTTCTTTACCATTAATCGCACTAAGACTGCCCTCCACTGTTCAATACAGAGCATTCACCACACTTAATCTTAGCCCAAAGGCCAAGAAGCAACTGCAGAGAATAGAAAATATTGACCCTATTTCACCAGAAAGTTAGCACTGGATAAACACAAAGAGTCAAATTCTTATCAATATATTGAAAAGAAGATAAGCCTGCCCATTTCATTTTTTCCACAATTTTTAATTTTAAAATTAAATAATTTTTAAAAATTTAAATCACCAGCTCTTTCCAAGTCTTTTTTTTAAAAAAGACATTTTTGGTACTTTTTTTTCTTTTTTAAGAATTAAATGAAATTCTCACCCATCTGTACTAGCCGAGTCCAACAGGCATAACTATTTCTGGCATCAGAAGGAGGAAAATAGAGCTGGTATAGTGGTTATAGCTAATGTTTTATATTGGGAATTGGAAGACTGTAGTTGAAATCCCCTCTCAGCCATAGAGATCACTATTGCTCGGCCCATTGCAGAGTTATTCTTCTGGGGTTTAATGAGGGAGATTTTCATGTGAGTCATCTTGGTGGTCTTCTAAGTGAAAGAAGGATTGTAAACATCATATCATCATCATCATCATCACCATTATCATCATCATCATCAATACCCAATGCATCCATAAAAGGTGTAGTGCTCCCACAAAATTTGATTTAATAAATAACTTCAGGTTGAAATTCAATGGATTAAATTTTAGCAGGGCATCCTAATCACTTGGGTTGAGAAGTTGCATTTCTTGAATGGATAATTCCCACTTCAAGGATAATCTGGAGGACCAGTGCAAAGCTGGTATACCCTTGACCAAAGATCAGTACACTTCTAGTCCTTCCTTCTGGGATGGTCGTACCCTTACACCAAGTGTGCAGCTTTGGGACGGATGTACATGGAGCGGTAAGGGAGGAAGTGGACATCTGCCTAGCCAGCCAGATCAGCCGAATCAACCCTGGCAATCAGTGGGGTGACAGATGTCACAGTCAGATTGCCCTCACATCCAACCTGGTAGATTTTTGCCTGTTGTATATTGGCATAATTTGATTATTCTATATAGTTTCTGCTATATGGAATTTAATCAGAGTATAGCTGTTGTAACCTTTGATCAAATATGTTAGATCCAGCTTTACAACATAATATGGTACCTGTCTGTTCTGAAGTAAGCCCAGTTAAATTCAAAGGGGTGCCTTCCCAAGAAAATACAGGATTGCAGCCTCAGGGTTGTGTGTATAAGACTCTGGCCTTCTGCCAGAGTCTTCTGCTGTTCTGGCCTATTATGCTGTAATGGTACATGAGAATTACCTTGGGAGACAGGGGGAGCGATGCTGCCTAGGGAACGATCAGATAAAAGTTGGGGAGCCCGCAGCTGCATAATGGGCACAGAAAGAAACTCAGAAAGGATCCTCCCTAACTTATCAGGCTGTAAAAAGAGACGGTGGGAGATTTGTATATTCAGACTTGCAAGATTCTGTTAATGTAGCCTTACGATAAAGTAGAATTAGCTGGTCATGTTTCCTGGCTGGTCTACCTGAGAAGGCTGACATATGCTCCCAAACAAATCATACATTTAGATCAGCTCAAGAATTGGCTTAAATCTTATCCTTCCCAGGAAGAATCTGGGTTAATAAAGAAGGTAAATACTGCTGCCATCTGTTCCTACCTTGTTGCTCTCTTGCCAGCAACACACTTCTCAAAAAGTCAGAGCACTCATTTCTCCCAAACTCTAACCAATTAGCTGAATTCGGATCTCGGTGAAATGAGTGAGGCAGTTGGTGAGCATTTAAGTCCCACTGATTCCAGCAGGAAGTAAATGCAACTAACTTTCTGGATCCATCTAAGAGAGAGAAGGAATAACTACCAAAAAAAAAAAAAGAGAGAGTTTTTCAAACTGATTTTGGTTGCCTGTCAATAAACTCTTTACTGTGAGAACATTGCTGGATTGTCAGAAAGTTATTTCTCTATTTGCAGTATGTATCATAGCAACAAGGAATTAAAAATGAAAAGCACCATTCCATTTGGAAGATACACATGACCCAGCTAACAGGTTGACCTTAACAAGAATTCACTGAGTTTCTGGAAATGCTTAGACCAAGATGGTGGACAGTGGCCAAGAAAATGGAAGAACGTAATCAAACTTCAGTCCAA
Organism: Python bivittatus; assembly: GCF_059951505.1. NCBI lineage: Eukaryota > Metazoa > Chordata > Lepidosauria > Squamata > Pythonidae > Python > Python bivittatus. The sequence goes on along the minus strand of NW_028277086.1, from coordinate 18,617,671 downwards.
AACACACTTGAAGCAGGCACAGCTCCATTGGCTTGTTCTGGACTTATACATGGGGGAGGGGAATGTTCTTTTATTATTATACTTTGGCTGCTTTGTTACTTTTGAATTTTTTTGCAGTATTAAAAGCTAGTAACTTACTTATAAAAATGGAACAATTCATAACTAAACAACTTCCTGTGCTGAATATCTGTTAGTATGGTGCTGGCAAAAGCTTCTGCTGTTTGGCTGTCTAGCATCTTTCTCTCTCTCTTTATCTATCTATCTATCTATCTATCTATCTATCTATCTATCTATCCATCCATCCATCCATCCATCCATCCATCCATCCATCCATCATCTATCTATCTATCTATCTATCTATCTATCTATCTATCTATCTATCATCATCTATCTATCTATCATCTAGCTAGCTACCTTTCTAATTTGTAGACTATCCCAAATGCAAAACTTTTTTTTTTTTTTGCTACCAGAACAAATTTAGTATATTGAAAGAGGCATTGCTTTCAATGTTTCTTCTAAAGGAGAAGAATATTTGGGGTGAAATTCTCACAGGGGAACGGTACTGTTCTTGCCTTTTTCCCTGGCACTTTTTAAAGCTGGGATGTGCCAGTAACCAGTAACTGCCAGGCTTGACTACAGAAATACACAGTGCAGAGCATAAGTCTGCAATTGAAGATTGTTCAGAAACTGTGGTAGTTCAGAACAGAAGTGCCAGATCTTGACTAGGAATGGTTATGAGGAAGATATGTCACTGGATTTTGGTCTGTTTCTGAGGAACATACAACAGACTGGTGCTTAGTTTTAAATTATTATTATTATTATTATTATTATTATTATTATTATTATTATTACTACTACTACTACTACTACTATTACTACTACTACTACATTGGATTTATGGGAGATGGGAGACCCATCTCCCCTCATGGGGACTCTGGGCGGTTCACATAGTACAATATCTAACAATTACAGTTACAATTACAATCCTACTCTATTACAATTACGGCCCTACTCTGTTGTGGCCAGCAGCGGTCGCAAGGGAGTTAGCTCATCCGGGCTTTCTTCACCGATGATCTTTCTCCACCCCTCACGTCAGTTGTGGCCAGCGTCCAGCATTTTTCAGCCTATCAGGTTCCAGCCTCCCCACGCAAAGCGCCGCCAGCGTTTCCTCCCACCAAAATGGGAGTATCTATTTATCTACTCATGGATGGTCTGCTTTTGAACTGCTAGGTTGGCAGGAGCGAGGGACAAGTGACAGGAGCTCACCCAGTCACGTGGAGCTGGGCTCGGACCACTGGAGTGTTGACCATTTCTGGCCAGCAACACCAGCGTCATTAGGCCCCTACACCACCACGTCCCCTAATTGGTTTAAGTTATAGATTTTGGTACACCAAGACTGTACTGAGTTCATGGTCAAAGGGTTTACTGTGGACAGATTACCCTGACCAGCATTTGTCCATGTAGTTACCTGAAGTCAGATTTGATGGCATGCAATTTTCTAACTCACCACAGGCTTTCCCAACATTTTTATGCATGCTATTTCCACAGGTAACCACAAGGTGGAGATAGACAATCACATACAGCATTCAGATGGCTCGAGCAAAAAATACTTCTGCTTTTTTCTCTACAATCCTGTCTTAACAACTGCCACAAAAATGAAATAAAGAATTAAAAGGAACTGCATTTAAATATACATTTTTGAATATAAAACTACAATACAGATTTTTGGCCTCAAGTAATTTGCCTGGAATAGGATCTATTTTTTTTTTCAAAAAAAAAAAAAAATCAAGAACATTAAAAGCTGCATTATACTTGGTCCAACCTAGTACTGATTACATTAATTGGAAGAAAGTATTTGAATATTCAGAGAGCAGTCTTCCCCGTAATCTAGCTGGAGGTGTCAAGGACTGAATCTGTGATCTTCCATATGAACTTTATGAGCTCTGTTCACACAGCACTCTTAAATGGGTCTTGGCTAGAGATAATATACTATATTTTACAGGCACCATAACCGTGTCATTGATGGGATTAGTACGGCTTTTTGTTTTCTTTAGTCCAAAAAAGCCCAGGATCAGCTATGTCATAAGAACAGGGGCGAGAAGTTTAAAGAAGAGTTCCCTGGCTTATCCTACTACTGGCATAGGTCCTAGAGTGATTTTTTATAAAAAATGAAACTTCTCTGGGAATCCAGTTTCCATCTCTTTTTACTCCCCACAGTCACTTGAAGGGGTAAGAGGGGTGTGGGGGGGAGGCAGAAAGGGGTGGAAATGGAAGCTTTCCCCAATTCTTAACAAGATGGTGCTGACTTCAATATGGCCAAGCACAATTTTTAAATATTTGTTTGTTTAAATTATTTATATAACCACCCATTATACTTTCATACCTCTGGGCAGCTAATAGCTGTAATAACAATAATAAAAACCACAACAGACAGACAATATCTTAACAAAGTTTTCTGCTATCAGGGGAAAAATAGGGTCTTGGGAAAATTTTCTGAAATTTTGGCAGAAAAAGTCAGTCTTCTAACCACCTTTGTAGCAGCTAGGAAGCCAATAAAGGCAACTTTTCCTCATGTGTTTATGTCTTGACAATGCATGAGAGCATTTCCCTGGGATAATCACTGCTGTGTGAACACAGCCATGTGCTCAACAATCAACCAACATCCTTTCTTCAAATGCTTCTGTCCAAATTACATGCCATCAAATATTTGAAAATCTTCCAAACCCAACATCCTCTGGAAATAACAGTTTGGAGATGTACTGTTAAGCATTTTGACCTGGTGATCTTTTCTGTGCTTTTCAGAAAACTACATACAAGTTATCCTTGCTTGTTTGTGCTAAAAACAAGAACCACTTTTTTGTTTTCAGAGTGGAGGAATCACATGGGAGCACCAAAGGACTGGATGAGCAAATTTGCAGATGTACTGTATAGCTTGTACTGGAAGGATGTAGACCTTCCATGGCCAGTCCTGAACCAGCCTATGGAACATCAGCCAAGACCCCAGCAGCATTTGCAGGGCTGCAAGGGGGTCCGAGTGAGACATCCAGCATTGCAACATAAACCCTGCCTCTTTTCATAGCGTTGCAATGTCATATGCACACTCAAAAGAGCGGAGCTTGTAGCAAGATGCCCCAATGCCACTTTCACCATTCTTCAAGTTTACCGTACCTTCTTCCACAGCTGCTTTCCACCTCCTTCTTCTCCTCCCTCTCTAAGTGCATCCAGGTGCAGTATCAGCAAAACTGGCAGAAACTGATGTTGCCAATCCTCCCTCAGCCTGCTTAGGAGTTGCTCTCTTTCACCAATGCTCCAGCTGGGGTGGGCAAAGCCCTTAGAATTCCTAAACATTAGAAAACAGATGAGGTCTGGCAAAAAGTTTTGCTGTCCTCCGCTAGTTCCAATCACCAGTTTGATGTTCCCATTTTTTGACTGGAATCCTCTAGTCTTTTTAAAGTCTTTCATAGAAAGTCTTTTTTAATCACTCTACAGTTTTTTTTAATCATTCATAGAAGTAAACAAAATGCTTTCAATGAAAGCTTCTCAAGCTTAAAGAAGCCCATTTTGAAGTAGAAATACTTATTTCATGTTCAGATAGGGACATTTCAAATACTTCTGGGTCGGCCAGGACAGGGTCAGAACACTTCCAATAATATTAGACCAAGTTGTTTTGAACTTGAGACCATGTTTTGCATTCAGAACCAGGTGTCTCAAGGTCAGAACATTTCAAATTTAAGGCTTTTCCATACTTCCAGTCATTTGCCTTCAGATGTTATTCAGGTAAAGAGGGCAGAGCTGAGATGTTCTTACTTACTTACCTCTTCCATTATGTTTTCCAGTGCCCTGGGCTTACCAACAACCTCGGGTTACGTTTCTACAGTAGGTAACCTGTTTTATGTGGAGTCACAACTCATGGAGTTTAGCCCAGTAGGGCCTAAGTGGGCTGGAGCCCTTACATTTTTGTTCTCCCTCTTAAGCAATAGAGAACTGTAACTTAAATGTCAAAATGCATCCTATAGAGGATTTTAGCATACAGAAGACACTGCACTCCAAATCTCACCAATATCACAACAGCTTGGGTTACAAGATGGAGTCCTGTGACAAGCTGTAGCCTTATTGCCATGAGAACATCATTATTCAAGCCCTACTCACTTATTCAGAAAGGACAAGTATTTATTCTTTGTTTATGAATGTATGATACCTTTCACAGTACATTATTTCTAAAAATGTCTTGGAATAACTTTGTAAAACCTACATCTTAAAAAAAGAGAGAATTTCCAAAACTAAAATGAATCCTAACATCAAACAAATGAAATGGCTAACAAAAGGTACAAATAAAATAGTACAATAATAACATTCTTAATATAATAGTTAAAGCATCACCATTGAAAGAGCTGCCAAACAACAGAAGCTAACAGTAGGGATATGATTAGCAAAAGAACCAGAGGCAGTATTAAATATTATAACATTGAAAATTAAGTTAAACATTAAAAGATCAGGGGGATGTCTTAAACAAAAATTGAATAATGCCGAGGATGCCTTCTGGGAAGCCACGGGAGACCTGCTGTCAAGGAGGTAACCATGGGGAATGCAGCCGGAACAAGACAATGGAAGATGAGCAAGGTCATTTTATTAGACGTGCCATATTGAGAATATGGAATAAACCCAGGTTGTGCCTGAAAACACCCTTACGGACCTCAGCTCAAGAAGCATATCATAGAAGAGAAACACCAGACAAGGACAGATGATTGACATATCCGTAATTATTGGAAAACCATCAAGGGGAATTTAAAATTAAGTCAAGAGAGCAATTCATAGCAGAAGGATTAGTTGTCAATGGTTTTCCCATTTACAGTTATTAGAAATATTCAAAATGGACAAAAAGATTTATGGTATGGAGCAAAGTAAGACAGAATTTGAGGTACAAGTGTGCACTGATGATGAACATGAGATTGCTAAAATGTATACACTTTTGTTGAAGTCTGAAACAGAGGAAGAACAGGTTAAAGAATGTATGATAAAGTGGGCTAAGAATTTTGGTTATAATATACAGATGGACCAGTGGGAAAACATGTGGTTAAAAGGGTTGAAATTTACATTGTGTTATGAGGTTAACTGCTTCATCTGTGGGCATTACACAGCCTTCTCCAACCTTCTACATGAGTGGACTAACTCCAGAATTCTCAGCAACTTCCATCCTGGCAGGGGAATTCTGGGAATTGGCATCTTCTCATCTGGTGGGTTCCCAAATTGGAAAAGGCTGACATATGGAATTGAGTTTTTTACTATTAGCATAATGAAAAGCTGAGGAAAAGCTCCGTTTTGTTTTAAGTCCTGCGGGTAGCATTTGACATCTTAATTGGAGTGGTTGACACACAAGGCAACCCGGGCTTCATTATTCTTTGCTAATGCAAGAACCAAAGCAAATGTGCACATTTTTTCATTTGCTTCTGTATATACACATAAAAATTAAATTCAGCTGTCAAAGTACTCCAGATTAAAGGCTCTATGTTACTTTAATGTCAAAATTAAATCCAGATTATTGAAAAAGAAAGGATTTTAAAAAAAACAAAACCATGCTATATCTGAAAACGGGTGTGCAATGTTAGAGAGGTCAGGATCAGAAATCAACTTCCTGACCATCTGGGAGTCCAGAAGAAGTCATCTGATAGCACCAGAAGACACAAGGCAAGAGTTTTTCAACTCAGCATTCCTCTTGAAGGCAAACATCTCCCTTTTCCACCCTTAACTCTGCCTCCAAATGCCCCCCAAAGTCTCCAGATTACCATAATACTGACTGCTGAACAGGTTGTAGCTGATTGTTTATGCAATATATGGTTTCTTTAGAAGAAATTTTTTAAAAATACATCTTTTATGACTAATGGTGAAAATTGGGATGGGAAATTTGTCCATTTCTGGCCTATATTCTGTTTAAAAATTTCCACATAATTTCCATTCCATTCAATATGAATTGTCCTTTAAAGAAACCATTTGAGTTTGTAGCCATTATGCTGTGCTGGTTAAGATGATGGATTAAGGCTGGAGAAACCCAAGTTAAAGTGAATCCTCAGCACCAGGCAGTCACTCTGTCTCTGTCCAATCTACTTCACAAGATGTTTCTTGTGGGGAAACTGGAGAAGGGGGTTTTATGCATGTCATCTTGAGCTCCTGGAAGAAACCAGGATAGAATCTTATCAATAAATAACTTTTTTAAAATATATATTTTTACAATATTAAAATTATTTACATATTATTTACATACCTCAAATATATAGTTACATGGATGTTTAAGTAAGTTAACTATATCGTAGTTAGTACACGCTGTGTACTACGATCCATTTTTCACTTTTCACAATTTTGTAGCCTAATGGATACAGGTACATTAACCTGTAGATGTGGATGAGAAACTTTTAAAAAAAAAGGGACTTCTCAGATGTTTCTGGTGACAGACTGTCTTTTACTGAGTCACACAGTTAAGTTGGCTTGATACATATCCCCTTCTCACTTTATTTTTCTTTTATTGAAGATTTACAAATCTCGACAAGGAGAAGGAGAGAAGAAAAAATAAAGGCACCACACAAGGGAATTAAAGTTTTCCCTGTATTTGATCCAGCCCAAACTAATTCCCATTTCAAGCACAAATCCAAATCCAATCAGAAGAATTTTCAACTCAGCCTGAATTATGGCTATACCCTGGACTGTTAAAGAATCCAACATTATTTTTCTCTGCAACCTTCCTGAGGAGTTTTGGGTTTTAGAAAGGCTGGATTTGAGGCTGAACCCATCAGCTTGCCAGTAAGAAGGGACAGAGAAAGCATGAATTCTAGCCTGGACTGGATCCATTAACAACAAAATTGTATAACTCTGATAGACAGTAACTTTCCACATTTCTAATAGTACTGGGGAAGCGCTTGGAAGAGTCTCAGCCAAGATTGCAGAATCGAATGTTAGCCTAGAATCAGTGCCAGCTTCTCTTCACTCCAGATTATATAGTCAACATTTGCACAGAGTCCAGCTTGTTTTATTTCTTAAAAAAAAGAAAAAAAAGGCATAGGAAGAACACAAAATGGAATATGCAACAAAATGCCACCATACCCCTTTCCAGGAGATTGCGTTCCAATCCTTTTGACAGTGTTTTGCGGCCCCTGAGCATGGTTGGTTTCCATCTGGCAAACGTTGGGATTCCTGGGTTAAAGTAGTTTTAATTCAGGAGGAAACATTTCTGCAAATGTTGATATTTACAAGTCCATTCCTTTTGAACATATAGATGCTTGCTGTTTGCTTATTTTGATATTCCGTCAGAAGAGATTAAGTATGGATGGATATACTAAATTTATATCCTATCTTTCCTACCTTTCAGGAGCTTAAAGTGATGTGCATGGTGTTCCTCTTCCTATTTTTCCCCACAAGAAAAAACATTAGGGGGTAGGTTGGACTGAGAGAGTGTGACTTGCCCAAAGTCACCCAGTAAGTTTCCATGGCTGTGGATGGACCTGAACCTGGGTCTCCCTAGTGCCACTAGGCCACATTGAAAGGATGGCCTTGGTTTCAGTGTTCATATCCTTGCATTTTCTGATTTTATCATGTTAACTCAACAATCATCTACAATGGATCAATTTTATTTAATGGTGATGTAATTTGGTATGCTTCCATGGGATCAGTGTGGCCATGGTACTACATTTTATAGGGATGGGTACCAAGACATTTTCATAAGCTTTGACAAAGTTTTACTCTGTCACCGTGTTGGATTTTTCCAACAAATATGTGTTTTAAGCATTCCCTATTGTAATTTGAAACATGTTGCTGTGACTTAGCCACCAAACAGGCTAAATTTGGTAGCACAATTTGATTGAGGAGGGCAGGGGGTAAAATCATAGCTATTTTGCATTGAAGTTCATGGTCCTGGTTTACAACATCTGATGGAGATAGCAACTCTTAAAACTGGGCAGGTTGTGTTTTTAAACCTTTGCTATGCAATATTCCCCCTTGTGACATGAAAATGATTTCTTCATACAACCCGTGTCTATTAAATGTGTGGACCAATGCCCAGAATTCTCAGCAATAGCCATGAAACTTAAGGTCCACACATCTGGACCAGGCTTGAATTGGAGAAGGTTACCCTAAATAAACACTCAGACACACACTTGCATGCACACACACACAAATATACTCAGACACACACACACTTGCATACACACACATACACACACACACTTACAGATACAAATCAACACCATCAACTGCACTGAGCCCCAAGTGGAATTTCCAGAGGAAGAAATGGAGGACTGAAGATGGGTCTGCAAAAAGCAGAGCCAACGGCTGCAGCGGAATGAAGAGCCAGCAAGTAGACCAGCTCTTCGATAATACCTCTCCAGACAAGGAGAGGACTTGAGATTGCCCACAAGTGCTCCAGACATCTGCTTCTCATGAGGAGACTGCATGATAGTGGTCTCTAGCAGGCTTAGAGCTCTGGGAGATAAAGGAATAGCCATCTTGTTCAAACCACGGTTGGCGCCTTTGAAAGGACACTAAGTTTGCATACTTCAACAACCCAGCTGGCTTCAAACCCCAAACCAACTAGAGCCCCTAATTACAGAGGGGGCTTCTCTTAATCAGGAAGTGGTACTCTTCTCACCTGACCACCACCAGCTACAGCCAGCAAGTCCTTAAGTACTGCCATAGCAGGCAGCAGGCCATAAAAATTATAAGATAATCTTCCATTTTAAGGAAAAAGTAGTTCAGCGATGATAGCAAAGGTATGTCTTGGATGTATTTATCTGGCTAGTGATCATAGAATAATTGTTATATTTATTAACGTCTAAGGAAAACAGTCAGAAGTCAATCCTATTGTTGGTTCCTCTCCACTAAATGCGCATAGGAGTGCCATCTTAATTGCGCGTATGATTTCAGTAGAATCAGAGAGCACTCAGTAAGCTTTAAATGGATTCTGCAGACTTTTCCTTTTCCATTCCTGTCTGATACTGTCTCCATACTAAATTCACTAGCTAATATTTCTACCACTTCAATGACTATAAAGAAAAATTGATTCCTACACCGCTCCTATGATTGGATGAAGAAGTGTGTGTTCAGACTGAATGTATTTTACCTTTCTGTGTATGGATTGTTAGTTTTCTATTCAAAATTTGTTTCCAAATTGTTGGGTAACTCCTCTTAGAAACCTCAAGAACTACTAGCCTAATTAACCTTGTGATAATTTATTTTAAAATCCCACTAAATTACAGAAGCAATCAGAATATGCTAACATTTTAGGTGTGTGTAGACTGGGAAGGAGATAAAGCATTTTAGAAGACCCAGATATGACAGCTCGCTCTCAAAAAAAGTTACATTTTTGTATTGCTGAAATATTTATACTAATCTTTATGTTTCATACTCTAAAAGTATTCAGATTCCAACCCATTCTATTGCTATGAACTAGGGTCCTTGGTTTTTTTCAGTTAAAAAATGTTCACTGGCTGACAGATCTTTCTTCTGTTTGGCAGGTAGGAATCATAAGCTTTCACAGTACTGATTCACTCACTTGAACAAATGACTTGTTAAATAAAAATGTGTCAAGCTAGGGAGAAAGGTGTGCAAATTAAAATGTATGAATAATCCAAGGTTGAAAGAATGATTATAGAGATAATTGTAACCTAAACGTCCATTTATAATCTTTTATTTTATCAGAATAAAAATATCGTTTCAAAATTACGGGAGAAAATCATTCCATTCCATTCTGTATTGGCAAGACCTTGCCTTGAGTATGCTGTCCAGTTTGGGGCATCACATTTGAAGATGGATTAAGAACAGATCAAAGAAGGTCAGTGAAAATGATCAAAGGACTAAGGATGTCCTACAAGGAGATATTGATGGAACTGGATATATTTAGCTTTGAGAAAAGAAAACTGAGGAGGGATGTGATAACATTCTTCAAGAACCTGAAGAGATGTCAAGACCTGTTCCCCATCGTCCCTTATTGGATATATAGTACAGCAAGACAGATTAAATGTTAAGAAATTTTTCCTATGAGTAAGACAGTTTGGCATTGGAATCAATGACTCAAGGAATTAGTGGAGACCATTGCACCAGATTCTGTTCAACAGAATCTAGATAACCATCTGTTATGGATGATTTAATCTGATTTTCTGCACAGTAGCTAAAATGGCTCCATGATTCTGTGTGATGTATTGTACATTAACCAATTATTTTCTATTGAGCTGGTACACACCAGGTATAGCATTTATTCTATTACTGCTTTGCTAATACTAAAGCACTTGGTTTATTTTAAAAGAAGAACCAGTTGGAATGCATTGCTATACTGTCTCTAAATAAAAATCTAGTTTCATTCATGGAAAATATTTTAGGGGGTTGGGATGGCATTGAGAATCAATCTAGGATATTTTTACTACTTTTTTCTTGCCTCTGTGTATATGTTTTGCCTGTGTGTGTATTTACCAGCAAAATGTGTGACAGGTATTTTTCTGAGGAGCATCAATATTTACTTCCAGTATGTATGCGTGTGTTTGTTGAAGAAGCAATTTCCATAGCCTAAATTTATTCAGAGTTGAGCAAGAAATAAAAGTCATACTTACTTTTACTAATTACATTTTAATCTATATGCCAATATTAAACATCACTTAATCTATAAACAGTGTTAAAATCTTATGAGTTATTGTGCAAGGTGCTAGAGGCATTTTGGCTTGTTCTACAACCATGGTTTGAGTAATTAAGTATTATGAGGTTATTGCACTATTTATGCTGAGTTTATCCTGTGTGTCAGTGAACAATATAGGATGGGTTGTAAATATTTTAATTTAAAAAAAATTGGTTCCAAGATGTTTTGGGCTGGGAATTCTTGGAGTATCTACCTACCAGCAATCTCTTTCTTCAAAGTTAGAAAGTTAGTTAATGCCATAATCTAATTACATAGATTGCCATCTGAAATACAATATTTTCTCTTTCAGTTAAGGTATTTTAATGTCTTGCTTTTGGTATTAACTCCATGGAAGAATGCTGGTGGTGGTTGCCTAACACTTCCAAATGGGAGATCTTTGAATCACATTCCTGGAAGTTTAATGACAAGGCATGCCAATTGCCACAAGCCACTCTGGCTAATTAGAATGGGTCCTTGATATTGATGAGTTAAATAGAAGGCACATTCCATAGTTATCCATTTTCTCTACTTTGATTCTCACAAATGAGTAACAGAAGTTTCAGAATAAGGCGCCAATCCCTAGCCGCCTAGGCTGCACTTTCAAAATTTTAAGGACATGACTGGAAGTGGCGGTGGGAGTGGGTGAGGAATGGATTGTTTAAAATTGCTCTTTTAATTAGCCTTGTGGATCAGATCAGATAAAACAACACTCCTTCTTATAAGGAGCCATTGTTTCAATATGGAAAAGGGCAGTATGTAGGCATTCACTCACCAGTGGGAATCAACTGGAATGGATGGATTTTGAAAGATGCTTCTCTTTTTCTTTCTACTGTTCCACATGTTGCCTCTTACTGATCTTACAGAAGAGGTAGGAAACTTTCCAAAGTTATTAGATTCCAATTCCCATATGACTCAGCCAACAGGGACAGTAATTACAGTAGAGATTTGTAGCCCAACATCATTTGGAAGGGACCTCTGCTTACAGTTTCTGCAAGTTCATTCAGGATTGATGCCCTTGAACTTATTTTATTTACATTTTAATTCTTTTTTCTTGAAGTCTATTTCCTTTGGAAGAAAAGAAACAGGTATTTAAAAAAAAAAAAAAAATGCCAGGATTTCTTTTGGTGAGAAATGTGGCTGCATTCAGCTCTAGAAAGTGGTTTTGTTTTTTAATGGAATGCCATCACCTGATCATAACCAGCAGATAGTCTTTGAAGGAAGGATTTCTTAGTCATAGTTTAGCACTTCCAGGAAAAGACTAAACTCCATAAGAGCAAGATATATTGTCAGGCTGTCATCAGTCAAAGCCGGCTCAGACAGATTTGTATAAAGGGTAGTATTATGTTTCATTTTCAGCATTAATCTTCATGTGTTCAAATGATGAACTGCACACATGGAAAACAGACACAACCTTTAATGTAAATAGGTTTATTTATATGTAGACAGCATGATATGTACACATGGGAACCACTATGCTCCTGAAATACTAAGCCATAACTCCATATATCAGTCAAGAGCAGTTTAACTATACAGCTGTTCCAGTATAGCAGGTGTGCTGGGGACCAAGTATGTTACCTACAGATATCTGCTTGGTGTCCTTCACTCTTGAAAATGTACTGTATGAGAAACAATATGCAATTCTAACTTCCCAATTTCTTTGCCTTGTATAAATATGTACTCATCCCATAGCCCCATGGTGCCATGCAATTCTGATGCTCTTGTCTCCAAAGTCCTGTGCCAAGATGTCATCTGCTTCCTTCTTGCAGGCACCAAATTTAAACAAAAGGGGGGGGGGGGAAGAAACCTTCAAAAGACATTTTTGACACACTTCCACTGATTGAACTCAGTGCTTTTCTTCAGTCCTGGAGAGACCAGGTTTGGGGAACAATGAGAACAATAAGAACCACATTAATCATAAAAGTATAAATAACACACACAAACAAGCTTATGGACGTTCTCCTCTCTTTCCCCAGGTCCAAACGCTGTCAAAGCAGCTGAATCGCAGTACTTCCTCATGCAGGAGCAAATAGCAGCTTCTGTGTATTTTGCAAAACAAACAAAAACAAAATATAAACTAAAAAACAACCCACATGTAGCAACAGGCCCAGGACAAAAGTCTCTATTGACCCGCTTGGTCTGTAGCTAGGAAGAAACTATGCTGATTCTGAGCTCGTTCCACTAAATTCTTTTTCTTCTTCTTCTTCTTCTTATCCTTTTTTTTCGGTGTCCTCTTTCCTAAAAAAAAAAAAAAAAAAAGGTAATCACACACTCAAAAGCAAACAGTGAAGTCAAATGATGATGATGATGATGATGATGATGAGTGAAATATGAAATCTACAGAAGAAGGGTGTTGAAGAAAGACTTGAATAAGATACAAAATACAAAAATCCTGTAGCTAAACTTGGATGCGTCAGCTGAAGTTGTATCTTTGATACAAGTGTGTGTGTGTGTATTTTTGATTGATGATGGAACATGAGAAAGGAAGTTTAACTCTTTCTTTCCGTGCAATGGCCTTCACCAAAATCTGTCCTCCCCATATCTTCTATTCATTTCAGGAGGAAATCTCACATTAGCGCCAATGACAGATATTTCCACCATCACCAATGATAACCATGAAGAGCAATTTTCATTGGGATTAAATTGTAAGAAAAAACTAATTAACCCACAATTCTTCAATCCCATCTAGAATTACCTATGAATTAATAAAATAAAAATCAAAGCACAAATTCAGTTGATGTATTGAGCGTGACATTTAACCAGAAATTTTAACACTTCAGTCTCTTGCATAATTGTTCAAACACAAAAATGAAGATTCCTGTTATGTAGAAAATGATGTTATAGCCAACCTAGAACCCTTGCTCCTTGACATTATAATATTCTATATGCACAAATATTTCATTTTTATTTTATTGAGAAATAGTCATTTAATCAATTTTATTTTTCCCATCCGTTATCTTCAGTAAAGGGTGGGGAAATTAAAGGTTCCTACGCTTTAAAGAGAAATGAAAAACCCAATGTCTGTTTGGTAAGGAGCATAAAGACCTACATGTTTTTTGTTCTGGATTATATCCCAGGTAAAATGAGAAAATTAACAACAACAGATAATGTACCTCACCACCAGTCAATAGTCCATAACAACGCAATCAGTGTCTGGAGTTTATAGTATCTCAGAACTGCCACTAACAATGGATTCCTTACCACATGTGATTCCTGTTGTACTAATGAAGTGTTTCTGAACTGAGGTCCTCCAGTCAGCATGGCTATTGGCCATAACATTAGGTGACCTGAAATCCAGTATGTCTGAACGGCAGTGAGTTCGGGAATGAATGGAGTTCACTTATAAATGGAGGTTCTCCACATTCCTTTTGGTGGTTACAAGGAATATGGAAGAGTAGAATTTTAAAGAACTCACAGCTCTTGTTGTAATGGAGTAGAGCGGAGTTCCCATCACGTCCAATCAGCTTGGTTGAAGTGGGGAAGGGAAATTATAGGATTTACCAAAGTCATTTACAGGGAAATTATTTTCTATACTTTTAATTCATGTTGTCCAGAAACATTCTGCCTTTTCTCATCCAGTCTCATTCAATTTGATGAAATAGAAATGTTGCAATTTCCTTTGGAGAAGAGGATTTGTTGAAACTCTTGGGTGGAGAGTATGAAGTGCTTGTACTTAAAATAAGGTGTACAAGGGTATGGGTGAATGTCACATTTTCATGATATGAACTTGTCTCCAGCAGCCTTTGGGTTCCCTGTATCTCACACTTCCTAAGGGAAGTGAAAAAGCTCCTCCTATCTGACTTTTTCAGATTAAGAAGTGTGAACAGCCAGGATGGCTTTAGAGTGAGGGAAAGATGGATAACAGGAAACACCTTTAATGAGAACACACTCCAGAAGTGAAGTAAGCACAAAATAATACCAGGATAAATTTGAAATAAATTCTCAAGCAGACTGAAAAAAAGTTTGAAAACCGGAGGCTCCTCCAGCAGGGATGAAAGCTGCTGAGAAATTGCAAGGCAGTTTTCAGCAGAGTACAGGAAAACCCTGATTTACCTCAGGGCCACGGACTTTGCGGCGACTGACAAAACTTTCACTACAATGACATAATAAGTGTAGTGACATCATTATGCAACTTATGCAAAGATGCAATTGGCTTCATTGTAGGAGGATGCAAATTATGTTACTTGTGTCAATTTATATCATCTGCATCACGATGCCATTGTGCAAATGGCATAAATCACTGCAATTACACACTCTCATTTACAGGACATTTGTAGATGACAGATACACCCTCCCCAATTAATATATAGGACAAGATACAGCTAAAGGATTGGCAACAATTTTTAACAACTATTGGTGAAACACACATGCTTTTTTTTTTTTTTTGTCTTTTCCACTAAACTGGCAGAGTTATCTATATCTAATTTATTTAAAAAGACTCACAGTTTTTTACTCTGTTATGTTCCCTGTACATGTAGCCACTTACAAAGTACAGTGGAACCTCGGTTTACGAACTTAATTCGTTCCATGACTCTGGCCACAACCCGAATTGGTCACAACCCGAAGGAAATTTCCCCAAAGTTCAATGTAATTACCGTTAATCCATTCTGGCGTGGAGGACAGGGAGGCGGCTATTGCTTGGAGGGAGAGTCCCCCTCCCTACGACCACGTGTCAGGGGTGGAAAATGGCCACGGACCACGTGTCAGGGGCGGAAAAATGGCTGCGGACCACGTGTCAGGGGCGGAAAAATGGCCGCGGACCACGTGTCAGGGGTGGAAAATGGCCATGGACCACGTGTCAGGGGCGGAAAATGGCCACGGACCATGTGTCAGGGGTGGAAAAATGGCCGCGGACCGTGTCACGGGAGGGAAAATGGCCACGTATCCTGCTTGTAACCCGAGGCGGAGTTCGCAAACCGAGGTAAATTTTTGCGGCCGGAGCTGGTCATAACCTGAAAAGTTCGTTAACAGAGGCATTCGTAACCCGAGGTACCACTGTAACTAACACTCAACCTTTTGTGGTACTGCAGAGTTTTACTGGCCCAGAGAAGAGATACTGAATTTTTATAGCTGCTATTTGATAGTTATTCAACAGCTGACCCAAAAAATAAATAAATTCTTCAATTTAGCCTCTGCAGCTGGAGATGTTTCAAAGTATTGTATGTCAACTGATTACTGGACTCCATCCTCTCAGATTTTGTTACTTACCTAAGTCTTGTGTTTGTTTCCATTTTTCCTCCAATACTCTGTGTGTGCGTGTGTGTGTAAGTCCATGTGTTGGCCACTGATTTTACCCACCTTCTTTTCAGGAAAGCACTGCATGATATTGTAAGGTTTAGCAATCTCCACCCACCTGTCCCAACTAGTTTGAAAATTCAGGTTCCATAATTTTAATTATGACAAGAAATTCCTTGTACAGAAAGTAGGATAGCAGAAGGAGCTACCAAAGCCCTTAGCTTGGGTTCCAAAGAGTCAGACAGAGATAGTCAGAGTCCAGACAGCAAAGAGTTGGTTACACAGAAGGTATTTTATATCACTCCATGGGATATTCCACATAACATTCCACATTATTCAACACAAGTTAAATCTATAAACTGCCTATATCCTGAAACAAGATTAAATAAATAAATAAGAGAATTAAAGTTTATATTAAAATATACAGTATGCATAGCCACACTGTTGTTGTCTTCTAAGAACAATTGCATTTTGTGTTGACAAAATCCTAAACTATCCTTTAAAAAGCATAAAATGGCAGGAGGAATGCAACCAGCAGCCTCCATTGGTTTGTTCCTCTTTTGAACGATCTGTTGGGATAAATAGGCTATTCTAACCAACAAAATTAATTGCCTTCTTTTGCTACATTGTAGTATATATTTCCTATCCATCTAGTTTGGTATGACTTTATTTCCTTTTCATTTCTCTTATTCTGTTTAGTTTTGGGGGGAAGATGAAAATGTGTAGCAATAAAGGCAACAGAAGGAAGGGCCTAGAGACAGGGATTTGATTTAAGACTGCTCGGCTCTTCCAGAATTTTATGCGCAGAAAAAAAAATGTTTTCCTCTACAAAATATCCAGTGCAATGATAGAGTCTCACTGGGGAACTCTCTTTTTTATTGCAGCCTCTTAAACTAATAAAACAGGAAATTCAAACCTAGGTACTCCACCATATGCAGTTAGAAGCATTATAATGTCATTTTCACCTTATCTGTGTGAAAATTAGATCAAATTGTCCAGCATCCCTACTCTAAGAACAATGAAATGTAATGACTTAAGGGATTCTGAATCACTAATCATTCTAGCAACAAACTGAAACCATCTTTTAAATCCAAACTGGATATATAAATGCACATAAGCAGCAGTGGTCCATAGGACTACATAAACATGAGAAGCAGACCTTGTCTTGCAACATACTTAGCCCAATTATTCACTAGCCCAGTCAGACCTCCTTATTAGTGGTTCTGGCCAGCACACAACCACCCTAGACAAGGAAAAAATCACAGTTTGGGAAAATACATACTGTAGTTCCCATTCATTTTCTCCTAGAAATTCCTGGTACAACAGGAGATTACTGGTAAAGCTTTGTTACATCTCTATCTCCTTCCCCTTTGGCTCGGAAAGAACCAGAATAGTTTACTGCTGTAGCCAGTCTGTGTTTGGGAGATAAGCTCTGCATTTTAGATCCTTCCTTCCTCCCTCCCTCCCCCCCCCCCCCCGCCTTTCTCTCCCTCTCTGTTTCTGAGAACTAGGTATGCAAAATGGTTGATTGACTTGGATTAGGAGTATGCATGGCATGACTGAAGGCTCAGATCATCATGGAGAAAATCTACATGGTCACTAAGAGTTGACACTGACTTGATTGCACATAATCAATAATCAATGACTTAAGCCAGGGTCTGTCCTGGATTAAGTTTAATCTACTAAATTAAAATTAAACTTAGATTAAAGTTTAATCTACTAAAGGTTATTTCCTCCAGCGTGTTGCGGGATCAGGATCCATGTACAGAACTGCCCTGAGACTTTGCTACTCAACTCACTGTTGTAGACTCAATGGTAGAGGAGAACTGCACATGGATGGAGTGATTTAAGGTAGGATTTAATGCTTATATGCCATCTAGGTGGCTAACAGTATAAGCAGATAAAATATCTCCCATACAATCTGCCTGCAACTGCACTTTCCAATCAGAGATCACCCTTTTCCTGTGCAAGACAGAACAGGTAGGTCTTCACATTTTTCTGAAGGGATGACACAGCAAATACCTACTGGGAGGAACTTTAAGGAATGGGGCTGACCACAGATGACAATTCAGCCCATCAGGTGACAATCCTGGAAAAATGAGACCTGGAGTTGACCCTATTTGATCTGGTTGGACTGGTAGATGAATACAGGAGAAGGTGGTCCCCCACATAACAGGTTCTCACCAAACTAGCTTCCCTTTTTCTGGATTTTCAGTGCTGAGCTGTCCTTCTTCAAATCTCCTTTACAGATCTAAATAATTGCCATCATTCTCTCCAAAATGCCCTGTCTTGAAGGAGCTCATTGTGGGAACAAAATGAGAGCTGAAATTAAAACCTTTTATATATTGTGTGCCCCCCAAAATGAGTAGCTTTCCTCTTTTCCTTAGTAGTCAACATTATTTTTCCAGAATGTCTCTTGAATTTCTTGGTGGTATAGTAGAAGATAACAACCATCAACTAACCAGAAGAGAGAACTCCAAATATAGATGGGGACCAATGTTTTTTTGAAATGTTTCATCAAGTTTACAGATAGAGAAACTAGTGCATTGTTTCTCCACGAGAAGGAGAAATTCTCCAGCACTCCCTTAATGGTGAAAGTAGCATTTCTATGAAAAAGTCCAATGGGAGAAGTTCCCAATATCTTCACTTAAGAATTAATTGAACAATGGGAAGACAGGAAGGCTGCAATCTTCTGCAGAAATGATTGTACAATAAAAAAAAAGACAGAACATTCATACATACTCCCTAACTCCCTCATTATTAGATAAATGCAAGAGTATCACAGTCTATCCATAAGAATGGTAGATAAAGATGCAGAAGGACTTATTTTCCCAGCACTAACTTCAATAGTTATTGCTGGAAGCAGCTGAATGTAGCTAAACTGGCTACCTCCACTTTCATATGGGACCTTCAAATGAAAATGGGTGGGGGAACATTCGGCCCATCCCTAAATTAGTGTGCATCATAACGGATTGATTTTAGCCTACAGGATCGGTGTTCCAAAATACATTATTCCCTGTGAAAAAGAGTTCTCCAAAGAGTCAACTCCCAAAGCAGGTGATCCACACTTAATGCCTGGCATGCAATTAAAAAAAAAATCCTCCTCTATTCAAACTATTATCAGAGCTTGTTTTCCATTATTGTCTTTTATCAGCGCTTGCTTTCAATTGTTACTATATTATTGTAACTCTGTTTGAAAGCTTGCTGTACATTAAAGCTACCCCTGTTGGAGCAGATAACTACAAGTTGCAAACTGAACAGGTAGGTATGGAGGACTTCTAAAAATTTCTCTCCCTCACTGAGAAAAGAAAAAATTGTCCCCACAAATATAACCTCTTAAAATGCTGTACATTTCAGAACAGAGTTCTAAATTTACCCACAAGGAAAGTTACACTGAAGTTAAGATAACCTTCGTCTCTCCAGGGGAATGCTAGTTGGATTAAAAATTATTTGCCTCTATATTCCCAGCAAATCTAGGATAACTGTCCTATGTTAAGGGTAAATTGATTTGAAAAAAAAAAAAAATTAGTCTTCCGTTCAGATAAATACTGCAAAACTGGTTTTAGTTAGTGACAGGTCAGACCCAGCTTCTAAGTCTGGAGGTTTTCTTTCACTCCACTTAAAGGGTTCTTGCAGGATGAATTTTATTTTTGTTTTTTGTTTGTTAATATAAGGTTTAAGATCTGCTTAAGGTTTAATTCTTTTCTTTTTCTTTCCTGCTTGGAAATCAGAAACAAAAACAAAAGCAAAGCAATCTCTAGCTGCTGCTCTAAGTGGTGATGCTGTTGTCTTCAGAAGCCCAGTAAGGTGATGGGAGTTCAACTAGGACTGGCATTTTCTCACCAGGGACAATACAGGTAATCCTCATTTAATGACCACGCGTTCAGCGACTGTTTGAAGTTATGATGGTGCTGAATGAGTGGTACTTATGACCGAACCTCAAAGTTCCAGCCATCCCGGCACCCCTGTGGTCACATGATCACGATTTGGGTGCTTGGCAACCAGCTCTCACTTACGATGATTGCAGCATCCCGCAGTCACATTATCACCATTTGTGGCCTACTCTGCCAGCTTCCCACAAGCAAAGTCAATGGGGAAGCTGGCAGGGAAGATTGCACGTTGCTCCAGTAAGTTGCTTGAACTCTTCCCCACCCAGCAGCAGCCACCCCAGCCCTGCCACACTTATGCCATGCCTCATGGGACACCTGTGCACCCTCCCCTGACAGCAGCCACTTACCTGCCTTCTGGCCTGCTTGCGAGCCGCCTGGGCCTCGCTTAACGACCAGCAATCCTTGCTTAACAACAGCAATGGGGAGTGCTGGGATAGCCATCACTAAGTGATATGGTCACATGACATTTCTCTTTACGACTGCATTGCTTAGCAATGGAAATTCTGGTCCTAATTACCGTCATTAACTGAGGACTACCCATAATACCCAGAGGCATTCCATTCCTGCAGATACAACTGATCTCCTGAAGAGAATCAAAGGACCAGGTTAGACTTCTTATACATAGATTAATATAATAGTAAAAAGAAAACTTCAGACGTTTTACATTAATTCCCCTAAATGCATAATGGATAATGTTTCAACCCAAGCGGTCCCCTCTTAAGCAGACATAAGGGTGTTCTGCATAGGCTGAACTGGTGTCGTCCAATATGAGAAAGCCTGTTAGAATTGTGTTAAGTGATCTATAATTGCACTGTGGTTTGGCAACTGCAATTTCATAGGGCAGAATATACCTTTTAGCCACAGGAGGGCACTATATATTCACATTCATTTCATTTTAGAAAATCGGGAAAATACATCTGCCTATGTATGCGAAGAATCGATCTAATAGCATTTATCTCATTTTTAATAGAAATTGTTTGGCTTTCTGCATCATGTGGACAGTTGCTATGCAAGCTGTTTTCTGCTAGATCAAAAATAATTGAGCCAAATTTGAGTACTGACTTTTTGGAACATTTTGAGTTAGCAGAAGAAATGAAAGGACATTTTTAAATCTACCATGGAAATTAGCCTATCTTGACTGTGCCCCACCATACTGTTATTAGACCATTTGTGTTTCACGTTCAGTGGAGTCTCCTCTTTTTTAAGCTCTCATGCCTTTCCCGTTTTCTTTTTCCCTTCAACAAAAATCAGACCATCTTATACACAGATGGCAAACACACAGAACAATTTTCTATCCAATTTTCAATAATGCTTACCTATCAATTACCAATCAACTATTTCTTCCCCTCTTATTCCATGACTGCTCAATGTGTTCAGGACTATGTCAAAAGCCTCTGAAAGCCCAGATGAATGACTACTAGAATGCGTTACCTGTGCTGGCTGATAATCTTCAAAGGTCAGTGAGACAAGTCTTATATTTGCAGAAACCGTATTGATCCTTCTTCAGGAAGATTTGCTCGAGTTCACTATAATAACCTTTTCCACCCGTTTTTCCAGAACAGCTGCTAAGTTAACTGGCCTATAATTTTCTTGATATCCCCGGAATCCTTGGCTAATCAGCCTATTTTAGCAGTACGTTACATACATCTGTTAGAAGACCAAGAGTTTCACATTTGAGAACCGCTGGATGAATGCATCCTGAAACAGGAGATGCTTAGAACAGGATTAGAACAGGATTCTGTCATTCCCTTCCTTGAGTGCCATTACTGTTTTGCCATTTGGGTCTGACGCATATTTACGGGGGAAAGAGGGAGTGTTTACAGGACTAGAGAAGAAGGGGGATTAATTTTGCAAATACTGGGTTTTCTTGGGATATAAAGCAATCAGATATAATGATTTTGGAAATAACTCATTTCTGAATCAACCAATCATGAGGAGCACGATGAGGAGTAGAGCCATTTCTAATTTCAATAAATCCAATATCTGACCCTCGGTGCCTTTGATATCTTGTTGGAGAACAAAGATTTCACATGGATACATTCAAATAAGCTGTTCAACCACATTCTCTGTCCACAGATTTGAGGAAGAATTTTGAAAAGCCATATGTGCCCAGCTTTAATCAAGAACCCCAATCCACACACAGGATGCATGGGCAGAGAACAAGGACATATTTCATCTACTCTAGTGATCGATACAGTATGTGCTTCTAAATGTCTGGCCCATTGTTACTGGAACGGGTGTTTGCTAGGGCATCTTCAGAAATGGACTATTTGTTTATTTATTTATTTATTTGATGAATTTGTCTGCTTATTACAACATACTGACTCTGTACTACTATAGAATATACTGACTCTTAATTAAAAACTGTGGTTGGAAAATTAATACCGTGATAAATATAATGTGTCCTATTCTTTTTAAAAGTGAATGAATAATAAGCTATTATAATAACTATTACAATAATAATACACTATTGTAATTATAAGCTATTATAAGCTAAAGACAGGCATAAACATATGCACTCCCAGAATGCTGCATGATAAAATAAGAAAGTACAATGTCATTCAACAATAAGATCATAATGCAACATAAACAGTCAAATTTCAGAATCACATAATAAGGACTTAGCGTGGTAAGACCCCGAACTGGCAGTGATTTGCTAACAGTATCTTGCCAAACAAAAGAAATCTTATCCTGTTCTCTACCTCAATATTTCTCTAAGTCAAGAGATACAGAAGATAAATATTTGCTCCTAGAAGTAAACTTAGTCTGAAGGGAACAGTTTTGGAGTGAGATGCTTCTTAATGAACTTAGGCTAGGCTTTACCACCCTGGATTGCTCCGGATGTGCTGGAGTTCAAATATGGCTGCTGGCCATAAGATGATGGAAACAGTAATTCAACTAATTTGGAGGACACTAGGTTGGAGAATGTGTGCTTATGGTATAAGTTAAAACTATGCAGAAGAAAACTTCCTTAGAGATCTTAAAGAAATCTTCAGAGATATCCTATTTTCAAAGGATCACTAAATGTTTTCTATGTTTGAAATTCCCACACTTACCTAATTGCCTAACTTTAAACCATTGCTTTTAGTTCCTATGTGTTAAACTGATACTCCCACCAAACCGTAGATCATACATAGTTCCTTAAGTGCAATTATACTACAAAGTCATACAGTACTTCAGTGAAGATCAATAAAGTAGAGGATGAAGATGAAAGAGCTGTCACACCATGAAAGGGTTTATTAGTCCATTTTGGATCATTACCTCTAGAAAACTACTGTGGTGAATAAGTGGGTTGTTCAAACACAAGACAATGACCACCAATGCTTTGTGATTACCATGCAGACCTTCAGGGGGCTTCTTTGAAACCAAAGTAACTACTATTTAACAGCTGTGAAAATGTTCATTCTTTGCAGCAGACCACTAAATTAAAAGCAAGTCACAGCAGATAGTCCAGGTTTTTAGTCAAAACTTCAGAAATGTTAAATGTTCAAAACAGTGTGCCAGTTCAGACATTTCAACAGCGTATTTGCTTCTTTTATCAGACAGTTGTGGATTTTTCTCAACGAAGCAAAGAAAAACTCCAATAATTGTGGCGCCTGTAAAATTTAATTTCCACAATGTGAATCAGATTACGCTCCATTAAGGGCCTCTTCTATAGAACATCAAAATGTTGGGAAGGTGCTTGCTTGTAGCCAATTTTTCATTTGCAGAGAGCTATTCATAGGAAACTTGGGAAGTTTTTCTTCAACTTTCTCCACAGATTAAAAATAAAATCACTTAATTCTACACCTATAGAGAACAACTTTTAAACTTTCCTCTTAATGGGAAATGTTCCATATCAGTGACTGCCATGCATGTTGCTGACATGATTTAGATATATTTTAAGAAGGGGCAGGCAGAGTTCCAACTTTGGAGCCTAATTTTTTTTAATGGATCCCAAAGTATACTGAGGATGTAATGAGAGGTGTCTGCTGGCATATTGCCAACCCTTACTTTAAAGTCTGCTGGCATTTCCTATGTAAAGAAATATATCTGTTTACAGCTAAACATGGTGATGTAGCATATATCATTGATTTCTTATATTTATTCCCTGCCTTTCCTCCAGGAGCTCATAAGTAATTCTTAGTTCCTATTTTGTCCCTGCCAACAATAATTCTGTGGGATAGACTAGACCAAAGTTTCTCAGCAATTTTAAGATGTGTGGACTTCAACTCCCAGAATTCCCCAGCCAGCACTTTTAAGAAGTCCACACATCTTAAAGTTGCCAAGGTTGAGAAACACTGGATTAGACTGTCTCTCTGCTGGTATTTTCTATGTAAAAGTAGACCGTGACAAGCACCATAATAATCAGAGATATTTAGATCCTTAGGAGAGTTGGAACCAATTCATCATCACTGACAGTATTTGCAGGCACTGGAAATATATGTGAATAAATGAATTACTGGACTGGCCTCCAGAGTACATAGATTTTTCCAATCTGACTCTTCTGGATCTGCTGGGACTGAAAGGTCACAAAAGTGAAGCATTTGGGGAATTACAATCAGAACATATTTGAAGGGTGCTGGATTTCGGAAGTCTGGGAATAAAGAATTAGTGCTATACCCAGATATAGGAACCAAGGGCTCTTGTCACAAGAACCTGAGTGCACAGAGGAAGAAATATAGAATAATGTCTACAGTGTTGATGTGCGGTTGGAGAGGATCAGGTTTACAACCACAAACTTCACTGAATGTCTCTGAATCACAATCCAATCTGTTCCACAGAGTTATTGTCTGTGAAGACAAAACAGGAAATGAAATCTAAAGCCCCTGGAGGAAAGATAGGAAATAAATGTAAGAAATCAATAATATATGCCACATCACTATGTTTGGTCATAAACAGAGAACATCAACCATATATTTAATGAACCAAAATAAGAAGAAAGCACATCTTCCAATTTTTTTATTTCAAAACAGAGAAGAAAATGTCTCTATTCCAAATTTTGAACAGACCCAGAGGACTAATATTTAAAATATATTGCTTAATCACCCATGCCAGCCTATCAGTTTAGGGCCTACATGTATAAGAGAACTGCCTCTCCCATTATGAATCTATAGGGTTGTTACAATCTGCAGGAGAGCCGTTTTAAAGATGCCTTCACTGTTAGGAAGCTGACACTCTTGCACCCAGGAGCCAGCCTTCTCCTGCACTGTTTTCAGGCTATGGAATTCCTCCCCTGTAGAGTAGGTGGGAAAGACCTTGGGAGACAGGAGCAAGAGCAACAGTCAGATAAGAGGCAGCTGAGCTCACTGAAGGAATGGGGCTGTGGCAAATGTCTCAGAAGGGACCATCCCTAGTTTCTTGGACTGTATAGGTGAGGGGGAAAAGTTGTACTTTCAGACTTGCAATATTCTGTTAATATAACCTTACAATAAAGTCAATCTTGCAAATCTGAAATCCCCTTAAGAGCTGTGCTTGCTTCCCATTCTCTCCACGTTTGAAAAACCTGTAAAGCTTCATCTCTTTTGCCAGGCTTCAAATTATTAATTTTAATCTTAATTTCACATTGTTTAGCATTTCAGTTCTGTCCATTTTATTTCTAAAACTTTGTTAACCACCTTGAGTGCTCACTGAAATAAAAAGGCATGGAATAAATCAAATAAATATGTATGGAAGCAGGATGAAGCAGAACGTTGGTTTAAATTACTGACTGAAATCCCAACTAACAAATCAAACAAAACCCCAAACTCCTTAATCTAATCTATATCAGTTTTCCCATGTGTACATAGGAATTTGTTCATTTCTAATTTATAAATTTATATGAAATGAACACACAGCCCTAAACTGAGCCCAACCATTTTTCTAAATCTGTCTCGACTTTTTTTGGCATCAGACAACTGTACAATGTTTCGCACCAACTTTTCCAGACTTAAAATTTGAAAAACTGATTAGTATGAGACAAATTTAAGTCTTTTGCATATAAAGGAAGACTATCATTGAGTTATAGTCCTGCCCCCTTTTTCCTACAATATCTACAGTTAACAAAAGAGCTCAGTTTCTAAGCTTGCAGGCTTCCTAATCACTAGGTATGAATTTCCTCAGCAATTTACAAAGTGAACAGGAAAAACAAAATTATTTGTACACGCAGCAGCTATTTGTATTATTATTTATTTAACTTTAAAAATCCATCCTTATCCCATATGTCCTAAATCTAGAACTTTATTACAAGTCTCTAACTATATCTGCCACAAATCCTGCCGACAGAGGTTTAGGTCACGCTGGGACAGGTCAACATGAAACATTCATCATAGCTTCTGGAACTTCCGGTGGGGACAATGGCAGCTTAATAATATCTCCGTGAGAGGAGAGATGGCACTGCATCTGGATTGGTGACTGGCAGCAAGCACTGGCTACCCAACTTGCTCCAAATTAAGGAGGAAGCAAGGAAATTGCCTCATATGGTTTCTGGACGCCCGTTCCTTGAAAGCTAATCATGGAGACTTCTGCAAATGGCTTTCAAGTTGAGTGGCCAGGAGGTGGGGGATCCATCTTTGTTTGAAGCTGTGGTGCAGTCTTTTTTAAGGACACTAGAGCTGACCGAACATCATTTTTAAACACTGTAAGATATAACTATGAGGCAAACAGTATCAAAAGAGAAAAGCTAATAGCTGACACTCATGACAGTAGTAATAGTCTCTTCCTCCTTCCATTACCAACACTCCAAATATGGGAGACCCATCACATGGCTGAACTTTTAAATTGGATATAAATATATTCAATAGCTTGCAAAATTATATTTACAAATAGCAACAGTAATAATACTTGATTGTGGCTGAGGTACTCCAGTTACATATGGGGGAAAATTTAGGGATTTTAATTATTTTTTGCAAAATGATTTTGGGTCAATTTTCCCCAACCTGGGCACCACTCCATATATGGGGATTTATCTCCTGAAATTCTCAGAAGACTGCCAGCTAGGGAATTCCAAGACTTGATCCATATATGGGGAGCCATCAGGTTGGGGGAAAGCTTTAAAACTTTTAAAACTTTTTTTAAAAAAACAATGCGACTATGAAAATATTCTACGAACAACATTGATTTATCTGGAAGGTACATAGTAATCTGGGAATTACATAATAACAAAATCTAGCCCTTCCCTCTTTGCATTTGATTTTTCCCCCAAAGCAATTTCCCCCTTGAACCTTTGCTCTGAACTTCCATTTGGCAATTGCAATTTGTTGCCAGTTTTAGAAAATTGATCTATTCCCCCACAAACGCACTGTTTACTGCTAAGGAAGTTATATAGACGTTCGACTGTCGATCACTCTGAAATTCTTTGCCACAGATCTAAGCTCTGTATATGACCCCCAAACACTGTTTAAAAGCAAAAAAGGAATAAGATGCAAGCAGGCAGCTGTTCCACAACCTGAGCCAAAAGCTGTAGAGTGGATCCAATCATAGGAGTTCCTGGCTGCAAGAATGGCTCCAGCTGTAACAAAGTAAATTAATCATTTCAGCACCCACATCTGACAGCCAAGAAAAACTATTTTGTACATGAAATATGAAGATTTGAACTCTCCCATGGGGAGTCCAAAAGTTAATATAACAGCTCACTGTATCAGCCATTCAAAAATAGAATCCAGAAGAAAAGTCAAGCATTGTTTAGAACAGAGGCTACATGTTCGGAAACTCTTGTTGTTGTAACTGAGGCCTCCAGTGGGTGATGCCCTGAAGCTCAGTGGGTATGAATGCCTTCTGGAGAAGGCAGAGCCAGGATTTTCTGCTCCCCACCCCCGCCTCATTGGGGGTAATTGTTTTCTGTTTGCTTTTTTGGAAGCTTACTTTAATGTTACAAGCCTATTATAAGACTTAAATGGAACTTTTATTTTCTTTCCCACATAAATGCAGTGGAAAACAAAACTACTGATTTTTGGTTTGCCACAGTCACAAGAGGTTTTGGGGGCTCCAGAAATAAGGGGTTGGGTGCTGCATAGAGCCTGTGGGTTGCCCACCGCTGACACAGATGGTAGGTCTGCGCAGACTGTTTGCTTTGTTAGCTATCTTGGTGGAAGTGTTTCTGGACATGGATGTGCATACCTAGAAGACCTCGAAGGAGCCATAAAGCAGTGGGACCAAGCCTTGGCGTGGCTCCATCTGCTTCATAACTTCATGGAATGGATCTAGAGAAGGATATTTAATTATCTGTACAGGCCTCATAGGCACTGATACTAAATGCAAGAAAGCCATCATGACCAGTAGCCGTGGAAAATTATATCAAGTTCCCTCCTTTAAAGGACATCCAAATTGGTGGCCATCATTTCACTTTTGGCTAATACGTTCCAAAACATGGTCCTGTGGACCAATTCCCATAAGTGTACCTAGACACAGTCAGCTTTTACCACAATATTTACAGTATACAATATATTTATATTTTAGCATAAGAATCTTTCCTATATTTTGGAGTTTCAATCAGTCAGCATCCAAACTTTGTCCAAAGTATAACATTAGATATGTTTAATAAAATGTACAGAGGAACCCTTTTCTATTTCCTTTCAAGTTCCTGCATTTTTCTTCTAAAATCCACATTTTTTACAAAATCATCTGCACTAACAGTTGTTGTACATGGTTTTAGGCTCTCAAAAATGCATCTGTGGGTTTTCTTATTTCTTTTAAAGAAGTGCTCAGCTCATGTAAATTATTCAAACATTGTTTTAAAAAGAGCAAAGATCCTTTAGCTGATCAATTGTCCAGAAATAGCAATGATACAAGACAATGGACACCAATCATGCCAAGAATTTAAAATAGATGATTGTGATATAGAGGCAGCAAACACTAACAGGAAGTTACGATTGTAGCCATTCTTCTTATCAAGGCCACTAGCTGCATGAATCCTACCCAAGCATAAACACTGGAAAATATGTAATCTGTACAATCCTATGGTTGGATTAGGAATAGGCAATGCCCATGGACGCCTCTGTAAGGCCATCAAATAACTTTTTTCTTTTGATAAAAGAAAAATGAAATGGGAAGTTAGTATACTCCAGAGCAATACCAACAGCCAGAATTCTCTATTCACTGGAAGCTAATGGGATCCATTTAGACTCCATGAGCACTGGTGGAAAATAAAAACTGCAGAAACTTGGAAATTGAGTAAGTAAAACTTCAGTCCTCTTTTATTAGAGAATTCATTAAGATGTCAGTTGTTTGAACTGCAACCCCATGCTTTACTTGGAAGTATGCCTCACTGCCCAAAAAATGACAATAGTGACTTGGACTGATAAAGAGTATCTAAGAACCTGAAGACACAGAGAGAAACATCCTCAATTTGCTTTCCATTTGAGCTGCAAGTATCCAGATGACCACCAGATCACAATTTCCTTCTTTGCTTGTTTTATAAACGAGGAATCCTGTCAGACTTATTTCAGGGAACACTAGAATTAGAAATAGGCTTAAGCAGGCACCTAAGGATGCAGATCTCTGATAAGGAGGTTTGTAAAAACTA
Source organism: Python bivittatus (assembly GCF_059951505.1). Lineage (NCBI taxonomy): Eukaryota > Metazoa > Chordata > Lepidosauria > Squamata > Pythonidae > Python > Python bivittatus. The sequence goes on along the minus strand of NW_028277086.1, from coordinate 18,588,420 downwards.
ATGAAGCTGTTATGGAAGAATTCCATTCATTGCTATGTATCAAATGCAAGCCCTATTTACAGTGAAATCAAGGCCCAAATTCTTGCACCTTTTTTTCTTACCCTGTGGGGTACAATGGGCCTGAGGTTTCTCTTTTTTTTCTGTACAAAAGACAATTTTCACCAACCCCTTTACAGTAACAGATTAATCAGTTTGCTTTTGACCTTGGTATAACTAATCCTCAGTGCTCCTACCATGGCAGTCATTTTATAACTAGGTAAGTCCTTTCATGGCAGCCCTATTATAAGCACATTCATGGCATTACTAGATATTAGTCCCACTGAATTCCAAAGTGTTTTTTTTATAAGACAAGTCATGGAGTCTGTGAATGGAAAGGGAGTATTTCAACACATAGTGGATAAAGAACCAAGGATATTTTGGTTTTATCTCTTAAAAGAGACATTAGTCCTTCATCACTTAAGGAATCAAGGAGAAAGAAGTTTAAACAACTGACATCTTAATGTATTCTCTAATAAAAGAGGGCCAGAGTTTAACTTACTCAGTTTCCAAGATTCTGCATCTTAACCTTTTTTTTTTTCCTGGTATGAAACCTGATTAATGTGACTCTGTGTGAATTTTGCTTCAATGGTTATGCATTGCTAAACAGATAATGTTGTATATGATTGTATCTTCATTTTTTTTTAAATGCTTCTTGTAATTTTCTTGTAAGAAAACCACAGGGCTACTGCTGAAATGGCATATCTGTAAGTGAGTATACTTGGCATCAAATACTAAAATTAGGGAACACCCCTGATAGTTTATCAAAGGATTACAAAATGTGGGATGAAAGAGAAACCATACCACTATTGTTATAATATATTTATAGTATAAGTTATCTATATGGCAGCAATGTGTTTATTCCATTGGGTCTGTAACATTTTGGGTGTTAAATAACATCTTATTTATTTATACAATTTAGAGGGCACCTATCTCCAGATGACTCTGGGCAGTTTACATTTTAAGACAAAACTACAGAAGAGAAAAATAGATCATGTATGACAAGAAAGGGGAGAGAAACATACACATCAAGCAAAAAAGAGCCCTTACAAGGACTCACAACTACCCTATCCCAAAGCCTGGAGAATCACCAGATTTTCAAAGACTTCTGAAACATCATCAGGATGGGAACCACATGGATCTCTGAGGGGCTGCTATTCCAGAGGGCAGGTACTGTGACAGAGAAGATTGAGGGGACCTAGACTGCACCCACCTCGCCTGATCTAACTGGACAGTCAGTAACTATTGGAGGTCAGTGGTCGCTCAGATAACCAGGCTCTATAACCAGGTAATTTCATCTGATTTTGCATTTCTCCACTCCATATCAAGACAAGGAATGAGATGCAGGGAAAGAGTTGTACCAGCATCATAATATTGCAAATTATGAAGAGTCAGAACTCAGAGATGCTTTGATGGTGACAGCTATGTATCTTTCAGTGCACAAAGGAGATTGTTTATTCAGAAACTACTCCAAGCAGTAAATCTGGATTGTCAATTTTTAAAAACTAAATGGACTCTCATGATATCATATATATAGACACCAGCTTTTGAAGGCAAATGCCTGCACCTTCAATAAAGTTCACTGCACAAAGACCCTGTCTTTGAAAGCAGATGTCAAGGGACTCTTTATCAATTTTACTATAACAGAAATCTAGGTTATATAGCATGGAAATCTACTTTTATAATCTTCTGAGCCCAGAAAATCCAAATATAGAATAGTTTGGGGAAAAAAAATGGGAACTGGCTCTTGCATTCAAAAAAGCACTTCCAAAAATGACCATGATGGAGCCATTATGAAATACATTACCATGAATTTTCCCTAGGCGGGATGACTTCCAGCTACACAATTGCTGTGGCTACACTGAAAAGCTATCCCTAAAATCAAAGGGAGCCCAGGAAAGGAGATTTTGCCAATTAGAAATAAAAATGCAGCTGCATTTAGTCTAGCCTATGTTATTTTTTCAAAATTATCTTGCATCTGTACTATGAGCCCAGTTTAGCTAAACAACTGTGGATCCAATAGCAACCTATGAACTATTGGTGGAAACCCCTTTATTGCTGGAGATATTTTTCAAAAGGACTGGTCCCGAGTTCTAACATGGTTTCAAGAAGGTAAGTTCAATCATTTCTTTATAAAATATCTAGGTTTCATCAAATAAGGCCATTAACAATACTTCAGGAATGGTATATGTCTATTTTGTTTAATAACAAGGGAATCTCATAAATGTAGGAAAGATGATTTGGGATCTGAACTCCATGAATGTTATAACAACTCCCTAGGGCATATCATTCTTTTTAAAACTAATGAAATCTATCTGCAGATAGAAATAGGATGCAAAACCTTCTTGAAACTTTGGAGAACTGATGTCTATCACAGCAGACAAATCTGAGTTGTACAAACCAATGATCTCATTCAGGAGAAGGTTTCTCAAGCTTTCCTACATTATTTTAGACTCGAGGTGTACAATCTGAGGCATGTGGATACATGTGGCTTCAGATCTTGGAGTGGCCATTTCAGAAGATGCTGCCAGATTTTTTGTTGCTGTTGTAATGTGGCACAGCAGAGAATCTATAAAATGCATTGGAATAGTTAATAATTGCACTGAATTATTCCATTTAAATTTTAATTAAAGTTTCAATTAAATGAACTCAAAATATATGAACACAAAATATGCTGTTTTGTGTTGGTCCACTAGCAGTCTCTTGAATGTTCTCCTAACTCAAGTGTGACCCTTGGCCCCCTAAAAGTTATGAACCCCTATTTTAGGTTGTGTTGATTGTTTGCATTTGCTAACAAGGTTTTACGTTATTGTAATTTGCTACTTACCATATGAAGCCTAACATGAAAGGGGGGCAGTATTTTAAAGAAAAAAACACATTATTAAATATTCTTGTGAGGCTTTAACAGTCCAGTCACAGGGAAGTAGTTGGATTATAGAGGGAAGATAGAGATACAGCAGGACAGACAGTGAAGATGACAGAATATTAAAGGAATTCAAAAGTTACATATACTATCTTTTCTTTTTTAGATCACTCTTTCAACAAAACCTAAAAGTATCACAATTAATTCAAAGTGCAGAGTTCTGATAAGCAATACATCTGGCAAAAGACCAAGCTGCACATAAAATTCAATAAGTAACTGCACATAGTGTCTTCTACATACAGCGCAATGCTGGGGAGAAGAGAACATCTGTAGCTCAGGGTTGACCTATGGAGTCCTTGGTGCTCTCTGAGCTTGGTTGTTTGCTTGCAGACGTTTCATCACCTGACTAGGTAACATCATTAGCACAAGTGACTGTGGAGTTTTCTCCCTGTTTATATACAGTAGCTTGCCTTGCCAGTAATGGTGGGGGTGTGATTTTCTCCTTGGTAGTTCCTTAAAACCATGTAGTTCCTTGTAGACGACACCTTTGTCACAATAAAAAAGGAACAACCAGAGAAGACACATGAAACTATCAACTACATCTTCAAAGGAATAAAATTCACAAGAGAAGAAGAAAACAAGAACACACTACTCTTACTGATATCTTCATCAGCAGAGGAAATGACAGCAAATTAGAAACACAAGTCTATTGAAAAAAACCCACACTAACCAAGTGCTCCATTACCAAAGTAACAACCCAACCTCCCACAAGAGGAGCTGTGTAAGAACTTTATTCAGATGAGCACGAACGCACTGCTGCAACACAAAACAGCAAAAAAAGGAAACAGATCACCTATACAACATCTTCCAACAAAATGGATATCCATGCAACTTTATCAAAAAGTGCCTGACTGCTCAACCCACTACAACACAACCAACAAAGCTATGAAAAGGATAACACTGCCATACCTCAGAAACATCTCAGAAACTACCAACAGACTATTACAGCCATACGGCATTACCACAGCATGCAAACCAACTAAAACCCTCCAAAATATCTTAAGTAAACCAAATAGACCCAGTAGCCCAAGAAGAAAAAACAGGAGTCATCTACAACATACCGTATAGGGACTGTAACAGCCACTATGTAGGACAGACAGGCAGAAGGCTAGCAGAGTACATCCATGAACGCCATCTAGAGTCAGAAGACATTTTAAAAACTCCTTAATCTCAAAATACATGAACAGACTCAACTATAGTTTCAACTGGGAAACTGTGAGCATCCTAGACCAATCTAAATCCAAAAATGCTAGGGAATTCCTGGAAGCTTGGCATTCAGACAAATCAGCCATCAATAGACACATAGAAATAAACCACATTTACACACCATTGAAAAGATACAATAAAAAATCTAAGAAGGAAACAAAAAGACTAGAACACATCCTTTCTAGCAGTAGACACCCAGATAAGCAGGGATTAACACCAGGCAAACAATCAAGCAGAAAACAATAGCCTAATCAAGGAACTATGAAGAAGAAAACCATATCCTCGCCAACACTGGCAGGGCAAGCTAGAGCATATAAGCAGGGAGCAAACCCCACACTTACTCACACTGATATTACCTAGTTGGGTAATGAAACATCTGCAAGCAAACAACCAAGCTCAGAGAGCACCAAGGACTCCATAGCAAATTCATACTTTCTCCCAGTAGTTTTAAAGACAATAATCTCTGAAGATTTCGTTTGCCATTGGAGAGAAATTGTGATTGCAGGATGAAGCAAAAGTGTTCCTATGGACATTAATATAACCACTGGCCACTTCTTTGCCATCTCACATGTTCCTACCCAACTTAACGTGTTTAGTTTCTTTTTATTAAAGAGGGGAACTGATATGCTATGAAGGAAAGCACCAGCCAGGGCATCTACTTTGCTTCCAAGAATATCGCTGGGACCATGTAAACCCAATAAGTTTTTTTTTTTTTTTGGAATATAGAAAGACATGGTAGCAGGTGAAGAGTGGTTTTGCTGGGGCTTTTGAGCTAAGGCAGATCTCTTGAATTTAAATTTACTTCTATTTAAAGTAATGGGAACAGAGAATTACTTACTACTGTGCTAAAATCTCCCTTGTAATTTCTCCAAAAACTGTTGTTCTCCTGCTAGATATGCTCCTGTTCTTCTATATTTTTTTCAGTGCTTGAGCATTTATTGTGATGGTCTTTTTAAGTTTCACTGGCTATGGCAGACAATGCCTAAATTCTGGTGTAATTTTCCACATCTTTCCATTACTCTGCAGCTTCCCTGGCTGCCTGCACTTTCCAATCTGAAAAGGCCAATGAAAGGAATTCCTTCCTAATGTCTTCCCTTTGGCTTTAATTGAAGCATGGAAAGCCAGAGAAGCCATGGCTTTGGAAGAGATCATTGTACTATGAAAGAGAAAATATTTACAGACACCAGCTTAGCCATCTCATAACTAAGTGCAAGAATACAATACTCCGCAGACATTAATTTCACCATTTTCTACTTTAAAAGAAATTGCAAATCCAAATTCATCACATTGAATGGATACTGGTAGAAAATTCTTGTTCCCAACTTTTAGGTACAGTATGAAGAGCTACAGGCTGGTAGGACCCTCTCATAGGAAAATAACTGGTTGGATCCAGTGAATCCAAAATAATTTGCAATGTCCCATTTCAGAGAACTAAATCTGTGCTTCTGTCATTGGGTTCATGTCCTCCATGAACCCAGTGACAGACTTCCTACAGACACATCAGGGGGTTCTTTAGCATTAGAGATGGGGTAGGGGACAGGAGACAGCACATTACTCAAATATGAACACTTAATTTAATTTAACACTTCATTAATTTAATGAAAGTAAAAACTTTAGCAGAATGACAAGAATGTTCATAGGAAAGCTTCTGAAGTACCCTTCCTTCCCTATTTGGGGATGATCCTGCAATCGTTGGAAGCTTTAGTGAAAAAAGTCTCCAAGGAGCTAAGTACTATCAGTTTCATCTGGAACGCTGGAATTTAAAAACCACGAGTAGCTGTGCAAAAATATACATTCACTAGGAATGGACATCCAAAACGGCACCACACTGCTTCAGTGGTTTCAATGCAGAGTACAATAATTATTTTCTCACATACTGTAATCTGATAAAGATCGTGACAGATTTAGATACAGGCTAAAAAGCGATGCCAATGTGACAGCAACTAAAAAAACGATGCTTGTCAGCAATGTCTTTTGCAGTCCTTTTAATGTTAAAAATTTCCCATCATGATACTTGAACTCAATGTGTACAGCACTATAAAAATCCAAAGTTGATACCAATGAATGACTGTAATTCAAACTGAATCATTTCCAAATCTGAGAATTATATGCATAATTAAAAACTTCGTTTCCAGCATTTCACCCCCACCCCACCCCCACACACATGAGTTATAAATATTGCTTAAAGGGGGATCAATCCAGATCTAATAATTACAGGGCTTTTTTCCAAGGAGAATCCTGGCATGGAAGAATGATAAAAAGTCCAAGTAAAAGGCTGAAGTTATACTATATTTTTCTCATATTTTCTCGTTCTTGTTTTTAAAAGGAAGCATGTTAGCAGAAAAACAAATATCATTTATAAAACCTGACTGTTTTATCTTCATCCAAAACAGGCATACATTTTAAAAAGACATTGGATCATATGATCGCTAGCAGTAAATGTGATCACTTCATTTTCTCTTGAGCAGTTCAGAAACCTTAAACTACCCACTCCTTAAGCCATGCAACTTTCCTTATTGAACAATTATGAAATGTTTGTCTCCCCAAAGGAATATTTTGGTGTCTAAATGGCCCCATGAACTCAACAAAAGACTATAGAGCAAATGTCCTAATGTGAAATTTGCCGAAACAATGTATTAAATTGCAAGGCTGGAATTTACATCTTTTGTTTGCTAGACTGTAATCATAAAAGAATTTACAAGGAACAGAGCCCTCAACCCAGTGGGAGTCACTTCTGAATAAACATGCATGAGGCTGCTATGTCAGTAAAAGTACTTTGTAGCAGGCATCTACAAATCATATTCTTATTCTCCATCATACTCTCTGCTAGCACATCCATAATAATCTTAAACAAAATACTGTATGGAAAAGTGGACATCCTTCTTTAATGCCTTTCTATTTCATTTCACTAATTCTAGCAACTGCTTGTGCTGGAAAATATCAGTGATTTTTAGAGCAATAAATTAGTTGTGAATCCCACTTCCAAACTCACTTTTGAGTTTGCATTCCACTCTATTAAACACCTTAAAAACATCAAACATCAAGAGTCTATTCAGTGAGTGGCAGCATAAAAAATGGATGGATGGATGGATGGATGGATGGATGGATGGATGGATGGATGGATGGTTGGATGGATGGTTGGATGGAAGGAAGGAAGGAAGGAAGGAAGGAAGGAAGGAAGGAAGGAAGGAAGGAAGGAAGGAAGGAAGGATCATCAGCCTGAGTCAATCCACTGCGTGATGAAGGCCTTCACTGAAAATTATGGAACGTAACCCATCACTCTGGGCCAGTGCTGGTTGGTAGATAGATTTCTTTCAACTTCTCAGCCTCTGGCCCAAAGTCATGTACTATAGCCAGGTTCCATGTGTAAGAGAGGACTACAGCCTAGGTCTTCCTGCTCCTAGTTCAGCACCCTAACTACAGCACCACATTTCCTTTCATCCATACTTAGATATGGATGAATGACAAATACAAATTTATCAAGAGATGTATCTTGATTCAGTTATTGGCTAGTAAAGCAATGCATATTTTTCATTTTGCCCTAAGACTGCAATGGACATAAGATGATATTGGTTGGGAACATTTCATTTTAGGTTAATCAGAAACCTATTTTCAAAAAAATAAAAATAAGAACTTCATTATCTAGATAGCATTGGACTATTAATAGATACGATTGATACCTGATAGCTATACCTGGAGTTTTGCATTAAAAAAAAAATTAAGATATTACATAACCCATCCTTTCTTTAATATAGTCTCTATATTCATTATTTAATGCAATGAGATTCGAGTTTTCTAAATAATTAGTAATTGCAATATTCTCTGGGTTACCATATGAATAAATAATAGAATAATATTCTACAAAATCATATTCTTTTTTGCTTAGTTGATGGGATTGCTAATTGCTAAGTTAGTACTATAACATTATTAGTAATAAAGTAGGTAATTTTTCATTGTTTCTTATCTGAAGGTCCCTCAGAACTTCAATTATAGTCAGATTACAATTTCTTACCACACTTGCACTTTTGAAGACAAAACCAGACAGTAAAAGATGACTTCAGTTTCTTTGACAAAAAGTTCTGGCCACGCAATTTCTTTTCTTTTCTTTTCTCTTTTCTTCCATCCATCCATCCATCCATCCATCCATCCATCCATCCATCCATCCATCCATCCAATTCATAGGATAACAAACTCCCAATGACTCTAGACAACTTACAGTTTAAAACGTTTTTTAAAAAAATTGCAGTAGACTAAAAGGGGATCATAAATGGTCCAAAGACAATATATAACCAAAACAAAAACAAAAAAATCCATCCAGCAGGGGCCGAACCTTCACCCTACCCAAACTCTGGGAACAGTCAGGTCTTTACTAGCTTCATGAATGTCAACAGGGTGGGAACCTCCTGATTCTCTGGGGGGATATAATTCCAGAGGCCAGGTACGTGACAGAGAAGGCACACTTCCTCTGTCCCACAAGATAACGCTGCTTGATCAATGGGACCCTGGCTCTTGCAAGGTGACAATACTTGATTGAAGGGGCCCAAAGTGTGCCCACTCTGCCTGATCTCACTGGTTGAGCAGAAAAAACTGGAGACAGGAGGTCCCACAAAGAACAGTCCCTAGGCTCTGAACAGCTGATAAATAGCATCTTGAATGGCACCTGGAAGCCAAGTGGCAGCCAGGGCAGCTTATGGAGCAATGGGTCACATGGGCATAATGAGGCATGCCCATCACAGCTTGCACTGCTGCATTTTGGACCACCTGTAGCTTCCAAGTGATCTTCAAGAGCAACCCCATCTTCAAAATAAAACAACAACTTTGTACTGCCTTGAAATTTCCTCAAGTCCTCTAACCTCTGTTGCTTGCAGAAATTAGAAGAGGCCTACAAAGAAGCATCTTTTGGCTTTGGTGAGCACTGGAAGAGATTCTGGCTTATGAAATGCACTTTCATACACATTTTTTGGGGGGGGGGGTGCCTTTGAGTCAGTGTTGACTCCTGGTGACTGCCTGAACAAGTCCCTGCAGTTTTCTTGGCAAGATTTTGGAAGTGGATTGCCATTGCCTGCTTCAATGGGCTGAGAGAGTGTGACTGGCCCAAGATCACCCAGCCAGCTTTGTGCCTAAGGCAGGACTAGAATTCACGGTCTCCCAGATACTAGTCTGATGGCTCAACCACTACACCACACTGGCTTTCATACACAACTACTGCACTATAATTTTTTTAAAAATATTCAGCTATCCTTACACTTCTTTTGTGAATAATTTTCCCAAAGGTACAGGCTTTGGAGGACATACATTTTTAAAATATGCATTGTCTTGTGTATATTTTGAGGGGAAGAAGATTGTCACTCATCTGTTTGGAACTGGACTCTATTTCACTTTTGCTCTTGGAGAAAACCACAGCAATTTTTTTTCCTTACCCAATAGCTGAAGCTACTTCTTCCTTTAGCTGAAGGCTATCACTTATGGGGGTTGGGACTGAATATCTCCTTGGAAAAGAGAAAGTAGATCCCACTGTCTTTTAACCATTTAACTCCCATTAATAAATTATCAACCAACCATTGTAGACTACTATTCCATCTAACAATCTAACAGACCAACACTGAGCCAGAATTTTTGCAATACTTTTTGTTCATTTCCCAAGCAGCTTAGCTTAATGCTTAAATCAAAGAGTTTAGGCATTATCTGAATCCTAGAGTTTGAAGTAAATAGCAAAAAAGAATGGAATGTGTTAGGTTTTTTTATTGACATGATTGCTCTGCCACATGATATCAGGTTGTTGTTACCTTTTTCCAGTGGGCTTCTACTTCAGGCCCCATAGCTTCCCTTTATGAGTTCTTTGAAATGTTTTTTCTGTTAGTTCTCTCCACTACTAGACTTTCTGACCCTACTCAAACCCTACTTCAATCATCATTTTTCGCTATTTAGGCCAGGAAAATCTCTTTGATACCTGATGTGCTGTCTTGCCTTGTATATCTTTCCTAGGAAGCTCATACCACTTGGCTTGAAAGCCTCTCCACAGGCAGTGGTGATCAAAGACAGCATCTCTTCTTCTTCAGTTTGTAACCAAACTCCACTAGTTTGATCCATATAACAGCACTATCAACGTGACAGACCCCTAAAATGTTAGCCTCAGCGCTCATCTCTTGCATACTCAATCTGGCTTTGTAAATTTCCTCTCTTCTTTCTCCAGTTTTGGGTTGCCTTACACTTGCTCAAAAGAGAAGAAAGTGTGGCACTATGAAGAACAGGCAGCAAAATGACACACACAGAGAATGAACTCCTTTTTCTACCATTCCATTGCATTCTTCCCCACTGAGGAAAAAATGGTGGTGATAGAATTCATTCATCGTGAAATGCTCCTAAAACCCCATTTAACTTATTGAACATCATCACTTGTATTCATTTATTACTGCCATGTTCCATGCTTCTTGCATGATGTGACTCACATGATATGACTCACTCTGGTGCATCGTGTACTCTTCGTGTACTTTTGTTTTTGGCTATGTAGATGGTGTATGTAGATGGTAAAAAACCAAAAGTACTTGCTCTTATTCTAGCACTCTTGTTTAGACTGATCCAAAATGTTTCTGATGTTTTCTTACTGATGTAAAGAAAGGCAGAGGAGTGTTTATTATCCCATAAAGAGATATACACGGATCCTGAAAGAGAATGTGTTGTTTAAGTTCATCTCCTGAATATATATTTGATGTAAAAAGAAAAGTGTAGATTTCCTGAATGATATATTCTATGCTTTTTCTATAGATGTAGAACCTTTCCACTGATATCAAAATGTTTGGAGTAATTTCATAGTCTTAACAAAACAATCAACACCTTCTTGATCTTGGTCTCAGACTACAGAATGAGCCCTTATAGAAATTCAGACTACTTCTTCAGCTGAAACAGTGATATCCATTCTGATTGGATATGGTTTTCTTGGGTTGAAGCATCTCCTAAGTATCTCCTCAACGTTCACCTTACTGGCCATTTTAACAGCAACTGAATGTGTGGCTTTCTATGTGCACAGCATATGTTCTTCCATTGAATTATACACTTTTTCCACTTTTTGTAAAATAAATATTAACTGGGATCCTGACCTAGTAAACCCACTGAAATAAAAAAGAACTAAATTTATTCCCAATTAACTCATACATTTAGCCTGAATCCAGTCTAATCAATAAATTGCTGGGCATTTATGCTTTGCTTTTATGTGGCTGAGTTTCACTGCACAGGCTATTTTTCACTGCATACATCCCTTAAGTAGCAATCATTTAAAAAGTAAAAATCCAAACAGTATTTACTAACACCTAAGATTCAAACTGAGCTAGAATACTGAAAAAGAATCTGGCTTAAACTCATCAGTTAATTGGCAGCTGTTCAAACTGCAATGACAGGCAAGTACTCAAGAGAAAAATTGATCAGCCCTTCTTCTCTCTCTACCAAGCAATGCTGAACAGTATGACCACTGCTTTTAACAGCAAATATTTATTTTTATTTTTTTTAATGCTTTTTTCCTAGATATGCACTTTTAAAGAGTTATCAGTTATGATGACGAACTGTGTTCTCTTTGAGCTAATAGCCACCATGAATCTGGTCATTGATTTGCATGGAAACATTAGACATTGTGAGTCTATTTGGCAAAGTTCCTCCAACATGAGGGTCTGGAAGTCATGCCCCTAGCCTGAACTCCTTCAAGCAAGTTCATAATAAATCTGACACTCCATAAAGTAACCACTTCCATTAGCGCCCTACTGCTATACCAGCCAAAACTTTGCAACTGGATACCTCAACACTTTTCTGCTGCCCCAGTGAGCCTGACTCCATACCGGGTTCTCAGAAATTCCATCTTAGATTCCCCTCACCCTGGAGAGTTCAATACATAATTCTAACTTATCAAAAAAAGCAATGTATTGCAATCACTGTGAAAAGAGCATAGCTTCTTCTACAAAGATATTTTACATGGAACACTAATTGTGATTATATTAATGGAAAGAACCAAATTCAGACTCTTTCTTTTCTTTTTTTTATTCTTTTCTTTTCTGTTTTTGGAGTTTACAAATTGAAAGAACTTCCAGCCATTCCAGTAAAATATACGAAATGGATCTTTGCCTTCAAGCTGCCAAATGACAGCTTACCAATATAACAGAAAGTAAAGCATATTAAGAAGCACAATCTGTATTATTTAGGGGGGTAAAAACACTTTGTTTGCGCCAAACAAATACAAATTTGATACCTTTCATTTGAGTAGATTATTGTGCTTCTGCCACTTATTGGAAGGAAAAGTGGACGTTTCATAAAAGCTGTATCTTCTGATCATTGTTGCCCAACAATTTTAAAGTCTAGGGCTAAGTGCAGACCAGGCCTTGCTCTTAGCAGAACCACTGAAATCAATGGTCTATTTAGTCAGTGGGAATGTTTTTAAATATGACAGATTCAGCTTTTTATTTGCAGCTATTCATGGGAAAAAGCAAAGGAAGAAGATATATTCTTATGGTAAAGAGATTCCATGGTATTTTAGTTTATGCACCTAGCCTACCATTAATTATACGCATAGCCTACCACTGGCTGCATTTATATATTTTTTGTATTGTTTTACTTGTTTGATTTTTTTTTTATTATTGTTAGCTGCCCAGAGTCACTGGTCTGAGATGGGCAGCTATATAAATTGAATAAATAAATTCATTAATTAAACAAAAGTGGCACAAACCCTACATTTTATAAATCCAGAACGGTTACTGCATCTGTTTATTTAGCTAGCATGTGCATGATCGTATACTTTGTGTTTCATTGCTCCTTTGTTTTCATGTCATGGGTGAATCTTTAAACCAAGAGTCTTAAGATCACTAGAAGGGTGCACCTTTGCTAACGTAACTGCATTTAAGAAATCAGGCTGATTCGGTGATGCATCAGACAGCAGATTATGTAGTAAACAGTCTTACAGATACCCAAGGCTTCTTGGTGATTTTGCTTGGAAAATGTATGATTCTAGGGATGATGTCATTGTCAAGTAAATGTTGCAAAGGTGAAAACTGATAATCATCCTGTCCTAAGCCTTTGTGTTCCTGCTGGACATTGTGCTAATACTGTGTGGTAAAGAAAACTGAAGGTATGAATATGCCTAAGCAGATCACATACACTGAAAAATCTATTACTGATAGATAGAAGTGTATTCACCATGTCAACTATAAATCTGTTAAGTAGGAGGGTGTCACTGTGGATTAGCAACCGTCTGCTTTTTACCATGATCTTCGAATCTATAATTGCCCAGAGACAGCTCTAACTTTTGCTCTGGACCTCTGCAAGGATTTTTCATTAAGAAATGAAAATAAAAATAGAAGTAGGTAACTCCAGCAACAACACAAGGGTGATATTTGGGCTCTTCTGAATGATACTTGAAAAGGCAATGATAGTCTATAGCATAACATACATCCAAATACATAAGAGAAGGAGAGAGAGAAAAGCGTGCTTGCATAGCCCAACATTCAGTGATTAGCTTACTTTTTAGTTACCTATATTGTTGCAATCTTTAGTTTATGAGATCAAATAAAAATATTTGTTTATTTATTTGAACTATATATTTATGTAAACAGTTCATATGGCTGCCCATCTCATTTCATTACTTGGGGTGGCTAACCATATTTTAAAAAACCAGCAAAGCAATATAGAATATACAGTGCACCAGAACTGATGAAAAACAACATTTCTCATTTACACTGTACAAGTCGGGCTCACTATCCTATCCCCAGCTCCTGGGATTACAGCCCTTCCTAAAAGCCAACAGGACTGGGGACATCCAAATCTCAGTGTGAATGCTGTTCTAGACATGACAGAACCATGACAGAAAAGGCACATCTTTAGGACCCATTAGATGACACTGCTTCACAGAGGGGACCTGGAGCATGTTAGATCTAGATCAGTGTTGTCCAAACTTGGCCACTTTAAGATGAGTGGACTTCAACTCCCAGAATTCCCCAGCCAGCAGTTGAAGTCCACTCATCTTAAAGTGGCCAAGTTTGGACAACACTGATCTAGAGGAACAAGCAGACACAACTGGAGAAAGGTGACCCCTCAAATAATCTGGTCCTTTACCATGTAGGGCTTTATAGATGATAACCAAAAGCTGCTTTGTACCAAGAAGCCTGCTGGGAATGAGTGCAGCTCACAGAGCAGTGGTGTTACATGGATGTACAATGGTGTACCCAAAATTACTTATGCCACTGCATTCTGGATTAGCTGCAGCTTCCAAATGCTCTTGAAGGGCAGCCCCATGTAGACGGCCATTGCAAAATTCCAGTCAAGACTTAGCAGTGATTGACCATGAGCAAGGCTTCCTGGTCTGCAATGTTTGCAGATGTTTACAACATGGATTTATGTCAAAGTCCTCTTAGCCACAACTGCCACCTGATCTTTATGCAGGAGCTATGAGTCCAAGAGGACCCCAAAACTGCCAATAGGGTGAGTGCAACCTCATTCAGAGTCAAAGATGAAAAAATGTCCAGATCCAGGGGGTACAAAACCCACAGCTACTCAGTTTTGCTAGGATTGAGCTAAAGCCTGTTTTTCCCCATCCAGACCCCCGTCCCCCCACCACACACACACAGTCTCCAGACACTGGATAAGAACTTTGACAACATCATTTGGGTGGCCCAGAGTGCCTTGAAGGAGGTTCTGGAGTGTCACTTCCTCAAGAGGCCATCCTTGGACCCAACAGTGTTGGACAACTTTACTCCAGATTCCAACCTTCCCTTTTTAGGGAAGGTTGTTAAGAGGGTTGTAGGCTGTCAGCTTTGGAGGACCCTGGATGAAGCAGATTATCTGGACCCTTTTCAGTCAAAGGTCTGGCCCTTGAAACTCACTTAGAAACTACAACTAGTCCAGAATGCGGAGGCCTGCTCAGTTCTGCGCACTTCACAGTTTCCCTGCATTACACCACAGTTGCAAAAGCCACACTGCAATGTTTTGTTACTCTCGTTGCCACAAAACAATCTTCAGGAAAGGTTCTTACTCATGCTTGGCTGAATTTGCTCTTTGTTTTAACCCAGCAACACTCTAAAAATGATGTTGCCTAACTGGTAACATAATGCTACTAAAAATGCAGCGGCATCAATACAAGTATTAGTTCCAAGTCACAAGAATAATTCCACTATATTCTGCATTGATTAGATCCAGCCTTCAGATCTGGACACAGTGCTTTAAGAAAGATTAAGAGAACTGAAATACATACAGCTAAGAAAAACATGTTCAGGTGACTGGAAAGTAAGACTTACAAACCAAGAAAACTGGGTATGTTCAACTTTGAGAACAGATGACCAAGAGGGAATACAGCACTAAGGACCTGAAAGAAGTTTACACAGAAAGAGGCTAAAACTTACTATCAACCTGAAGGGCAGGGCAAGGAATAATATTCTTAAATTATAAGAAGGGGCTGTTGAAGAAAATCTTAAGGGAAGGCATAATGAAACCCATAAGAAAGGGAGGTAGTGAACTACAGGTAGTCCTTGCTTAATGGTGAGTGGGACCAGAATTCCCACTTCCGGTAAGTGGGACCGGAATTTCCATCGCTAAGTGGTGCGGTCATAAAGCATGATGTCACATGACCACACAGCCCCGCAATGGCAGTTCTGGAAATTCCAATTGCCATCGTTAAGCGAATCGCCATGGGTTCTTAAGTGTGATATCATGTGTTCACAATTTGCATCCCCCTGCTGGCTTCCCCATTGACTTTGCTTGTCGGAAGCCATCGGGAAAGGTTGCAAATGCCAATCACACAACCATGGGGATATTGCAATGTCGCAATTATGAGCTGGTTACCAAGTGCCCAGATCGCAATTGCATGACCATGGGGATGCTGCAACCACCACAAATATGAGGACCGGTAATAAATACCACTCATTCAGCGCTGTCGTAGGTTCAAATGCTCACTCAATGAGTGGTTGTTAAGTGAGGACTACCTGTACCCTTCAATAGATATGTTAAAACAGGGGCTGAACGACCATCCGTGAGGAAGCTTTTAATCTGGATTTCTGTACTGCCTAGAAGCTTAAATAAGCCCCTTCTAATTATTTGATTCTATGAAAATGGCTCCTTCTTGGGTAAAAAAGATGCTGACATTTGGAAGAAATATTTGTTGGAGACTCTCATTCATTTCTTTTTTATTTATAAGTTTATCCTACATAATAACAAGTTTCTTGGGTTGGTTGATATAACGTTAATAAAAAGACAATGAGAGCAAGAATAAAAGACATACAAACACACAATGGAAAATCAGGGCACATGCAGGATGAAACCTAAGGCTACAGCCAATGCTACAGACTTCCACCCAGTCAGTGGGGTTCCCCCTTGTTCCCCCCTCCAGCTTTTGCATATGCTTTAAATCTGCTATAGGTCTCCCAGCCATCTGGAGCTGATTTAGGAATGGAGATGCAGGAGGAGTGGGACTTCATTTCTGGTCTCCACTGTGGTAAGAGTTTATGTTTTTAAATAAATATATATTCTCAGAAAAAGTTCATAATGAAGTCTGTTTTTTTTAATTGTTGACTGGATGGCATTATCATCAACTTTTTGCATCGACCTGCTTCAGTGTAATTCACAAAAGATCACATGCCAGCTATGTTTTCTAATAACTGAATAAATGGAAGAAGCTTGGCTTCCTGATGGAAGAAACATTTCCCCCCAAAAAATGGGTAACAGCAAAGCACAATTGATAATGCAACGTAATTTATCCTCTTTTGTTACCAGGGCAAATCACTTCCTTATGATTCAAGTTGTTCTTTGCCTACCCATATAACTCCTTAACCTATGAAATTATTTGCAACTCCCCCCTAGTTTTTAACAATATCCACCTCCAATTTTGCAACTCTCCTCTCAGATGTGATGCTGTTATTCAGAAAGAAATAGCAATAGTCTAGTTTCACATATTATGACTGTTGGTTTTCCTAGAGTGAGATTTTTTTTCACCACATTATTTAATTTGACCTTTGCTCAAGCAATAAGGATTTTTGGTGTACCCTCAAAGTCTTGATTTTTCTCTGCTTTTGAATTCTGGCTTATATCTTAAACTTGCCTCCTGGTTTGGCTGCTAATTCTCACCTACATTTCTGCTCATTGGTTCATTGTCTGGTTTCTGGGCAGAGGTGACTTAACAAAGTCAAACCTGAGAAATTAGGGTTTTGTGGGGGAAATAATGAGGAACAGCAAGGGTATTGGGACAGGACAGCAGTTCCTGACTATCTGAAACAAGTTATATGCAAACATACAAGAATCTTACACATTTCTCATCTCCTCATAATTAGGAGTGGAGGAGAAATGCATTCAATTAGATGCTCTATACAAAACTTTCCAATTCATATGTCCTGAGGCTATTTGGGAATCCATGTGTTGAAATTGTCCCTGTTCAAATATTGGTGAACCAAAATGAACATATTAAGGAAATGTGTTCACCAAAGAAAAGCAAGCACAAAAATGCAGTATATTGAACAAACATTACTTGGACAAAGTATGTACATGAGGAAACATGTATAACAAAATACAACTATTAAGAGGACGAAAATCACATAATTACACATATGGAATTTTTTTTCAGCCTTTTCCCCTCCGCATTGATGAGCTGAGCTGAGGAGACAGACTAAAGCACACTTCAAAATGGTGAAATGAGAAACTGAACAAAGCCAAAATAGATTCATCCATGTTTAGCCATAACTGAAAGGACTTATTTATTTGGTTGTGATATTTTACATACTGTCTTTCAACCCAACTATTCCAAAGGAAAGAATATTCAGTGGAACTTTTCATAAACAAGTGGTTCCTCACAGGCAAATACCTAGTTAGAAAAAATATATACTCCATCTTCTAGATAAATTACTGAAATTCAAGAGGCCTAAACCAAATTCTTTCAGCTTGTAAACAGAAAAAGATGAAATAATTACAAGTACTTGCTTGAAAATGTCATGCATATTATTAAAATACCTTAGAGCCTTTCTCCTTCTATATGATATGCCATGAAATTATTAATTAACGTAGATAAATAATTGAGAACTTACTCCTGCAGCAGTTGATACTTGATCTGTGGTTGCATAGTCTTAAATCAGATAGTCCAGTTAACAGAAGATTGCAAGCATGGAGAGATAGTGAAGGATTATGAGGCCTTAAGTTCACATTCCCCCCATTGTCATTTTCTTGTTAGAGCAGATAAGATCAAACTATTCACTATTTTTTTTCTTTTGAGTAAGAGTACGCTCAAGCAAAACCTAAGAGAAACCTGACTCTGCTGACAGGAAAATGTTATATTAGGATACAGTTATACAGTACCATTTGCATACCAGAACTGAGATTTGATTTGATTTCCAGCTTGAGCAGATAAATTGAAACCATCCTAACAAGATGGAGCCCCACGCCCTCATCGGCATAGATAACTCTGATAACTTGGTTTCATTCTGGGGATGGGGAGAATTTCATCTAGTTCACATTTTAATGCAAACTTTCAAATTTCATGCTTTGACGTAATGTGCGAAATCAAACAGTTATGCTTAGAATTTGCATTACTTCCAGTTTCATGAAGCAATTTAAACAATGTATAAAGATGTGTAAGATATATACAGATACAGTATGTAGTGAAAATAACATGCAAGGAAGTTTACATTTGGGGAAATGCTTGTAACAATGTGTATTTTACACAAAATTGTGGTAAAAAATGCATACATTTTCATGCACACTGTTATTTCTAAAACAATGATCTTTCGGTTTTATGTGGAAATTGAACCCAATTAAGAGCAAAAATGAAAAACAGAAAGGAACCCTAAATGTCAGATGCAATCATTCCTAATTTCAGATCTACATTTTAAATAACTACATCTGTACAAGCCTGAGAAGTTTATAATATGTATGAGATTAAGGGTATAAACGAAATGATTGCTTCTTTTGGCCAAACTATATGGGGAAGACTAGGTCCACTGGAGTTGGGCAGCCAATAAATTCAAACAAACAAATAATAGTCTTTTGCCTAATTCATATGGCAGGTACTGTCAGGTTCAGCCCAAGTAACTCCACGAGACAGTACTGGAACAGCTCAGTTACTTTATTAGCTCGCACCTCCTAGACAGAAACTTGCCAGACTAACTCTAAACTCCCAAAGTCTGCAACTAAACACTACGAATTCCTTAGGATGGTCCCAGTCTCATCCTCTTCGCTTTCCCAGGCTCAGGCTGTGGGCTGAGGAAATGCTTCTGTCTTTGAACCTCCATCACAGGTACCACCTACGTTGTCTCTGTGCATCTGATTTTTCCTATCCAAACACAGAAGCCTACATTTCTCCAACTGAACTGCATTTTGTTGGATAAGGCCCAATATTCAAGTCCATCAAAATCTTTTTGAACCTTGAGCCAGTCTTCTTAAGTGCTAGCACCCTCCACCCAGCTTTGTGTCATCTGCAAATTTGATGAACATCTATTCTATCCCCTCATCCAAGTCATTTGTGAAAATGTTGAAGAGCACTAGATCCAGGACACAATCTGAGGATATCTTCCTCCACGTGGACACAGAACTATTAAGAACAAGTGCTGGATACAGTTGTTCCATCAGCTGTGAATCCATCTAATAGTGGGACCATCCATTCCCAATTTGTTCCACTTTATCAAGGAGAAGACTATAGTCAACTTTTTCAAGGAGATTTCAAGAAGGTGTTCTTGAAATCTAAGTAAACTCCTTTGATCTTCTATCTATCTATCTATCTATCTATCTATCTATCTATCTATCTATCTATACACACACACACACACACACACACACACACACACAAAGATGTAATGACCTGTTTATAACAAAACCATGCTGGGTTCTAGCAATCACCTTGTTCCTTTCAAAGTGCTTGCAACCTCCCTGCTGAATTACCTTTTCTAGGATTTTCTCAGGTACCAACGTTAAACTGACCAGTCTGTAATTTCTTGGGCCCAGATTTTTTTCCTTTTTTGAAGATGGAAACAATATTAGCTTTTCTCTAATGTTCTGGTACTTCCCTTGTATTCCAGAGGTTCTCAAAGACTAAAGTCAGTGGTTTTTAGATTGTATCTACCAGTTTCTTTAGTACCCTAAGCATCCAGATGTTCTCTCATCAATTCTTTACCTATTTTGACCAGCACTTCTGTTCTACCCTCCATGGTGTCACTTTTGCCAGGTTGGGCCATATTTTTAAATGTGAAAAGCAAGATGCAAAATGGAAATTAAGCAATTCAGCTTTCTCCTTGTCACCTCTCACCATCTCACCACCTTCTCTAATCAACAGACTAATTGCTATTCAGGGTCTTCTTAAAATTCAGAGTTTAAAATCCTTGGATGGCAGAAGCATTACATACACTGGCCACTGCTACAGAGGCTACCCAAAAACAGATGATTATTCTTCAGCTGTTTTATTAACATGTTCAATTTGATACTTCACACTTGCAAAATAGAGAACTCCAATCCAAGTCATAAAGAATCATCTATTGGAAAAGCAAACAGAATTTTGCGCTAGCTCTAAACCAAAGAAGCTGAAATTTTTCAAAACAGTAAAAGCTGAAATATTAACAAAGTTAAACTATTAATCTCATTAAACTGTTTTCCTTCCCAAAAAAATCCAATTCTGGATGATATCCAAAAATCATCAGTGTGGAAAAGTTTGGAGCAATTTGAAATGCATTTAGGTAATACCCACTTTTCATTTTATCAACCACTTTTAATAGTTCCCTGAGGTATTTGATGACTGTAGTAACAATTTGAAATACGACTTGTCCCCCAAGTAGTATTTAATTTTATTAATTACAATTACAATATTTTCGTCTATTTTTTTAGGTACCATTCCAAAATATGTAAGGCTGGACATATTTAAAATTCGTCTAATTGAAAAAGCAGTTGAAAAAATAACATTTTTTTGGAGAACACTGGCAGTGTGGAGACTATGGCAGTGTTCTCCAACTTATGTCCTCTAGAAGTTAAAATCTGAACACATCCAGAAGCAACCAAGTTGGGAAAAGCTCTTTATGTAATCCAGAGTCAACTCATTCAGGTGTCTTCTGGCATTGATCAGGAATATTGTTCTGGGTAGAAAATGGGCCGCATACTACTTTTTCTACTGTGATTTGATGTTGTTATGGGATGTTCATGAACATTTCTTCCACCAAGAGAAGAGAAAAGATCTGTCATAAGTCGTTAAGTAAAATTATGAAAAATTATGTTGAAAAATAGTACACATTCAATAAGAGAGGAGAAAGAGAATGTTACATTCTATCAGCACTGAAAATTCAAATTATATGTAAGACAAGGGAAATATTTCAACATTTATGGTAAGATCACTTTACTGTTAATCAGCATATCCTTGTCTTATCAGCCTCAATAGATATTCTAGCCAGTAGGCACTCTGTGTTCATTACTGATCCAAGTAATTCATTCTAAGGTGACTAGTTAACAAGGCTAATGAGTATTACTTTAGAAAACCACTGCCAAAAAGTGTCATTAGGCAAAATTCCATATAAAAATCCAAGCACAAGGAGAAATAGGCCCCAAAATCAGTATGAATTTTCATACAAACTGGGTTTTCTTTTTTAAAAAATGATATAAAAATAAGCATATGAAGCAAAACTGCAACTAAAACTGAGAGAAACCCAGACTGAGAGAGCCATTTGTGTCTAGTTTTATTGGCACAAAAAAAGATATCAGACAAAGTGTCACTACTAGGATCATTCCAGAAAGCCCCAAATATTTCAAAATGACATGTGTGAATCTCAGTTAAGAGATCTGAACCTCATGTAGTGGAAGCCACTAAGCAGTCAAATCCAGACAACTGTCTCTCTTCCCCACTTTTTCTCTAGGGCCTGTTCACTTCTATTTTTATTTCCATCAACCTGTTTTTGACAGTTGGTCCCACATATCACCCTCATTTCCTTCCTCCCTGATTGGACTGTACCCAGCTATCAAGCAGTTTGAATGTCAAAGGAAAGACAAACCAGGTTAAGAATAGGAAAGAAGGCAGAGGTCTTTACTGCGAGCTAATCAGAAAATCAGATTTTTCAAGATGCTCCAGAGAATAATAAGATGAAAAAAAAAAAGCACTTGCAACTATAATACCATGCATAAAAACAAAAGAGGTACTATAAACTATGTGAATCCACAGTCAAGAATGTCTGATTGCTCAGTTTACAGCATCAAAGTAAACTCACTCCTCCTGTGTGGAGCTCAAAAATTGGGTCCTAGTGTGTTAAAGCAGACCACATAAAGTGTACCAATGAAATGTAAACAAAACAAACAGAAATAGAAAGCATATGTCAGAAAGCACACACGCTTGACCCCGTCCCACTAAAAATATCTTTATTTCCTGGTTTTGGTTTAATCCATCCCACTTTATTAGTGCCTTTGGTTACATAAGCTAATACTTATGCTGCATGTTGCTATGAGTTTATAGAATTGAAAATGTTAGGAAGTAAAAAAACAAAACAAAACTCATCTTTAACAGATACTTTCCCTTCTTAGAGTCACCCCATTTTCTCTCCCTTAGCATTTCCTCTGTAATTAACAAGAATGAGCAGAGAGTGAAGGAGGTGGTTAATTTGATAAAGTTAAAAAAACCAACATAGAGTTAAATCATAATTCATTATAGAAGGCAGCAAAATATAGGAACAATCTACTCCTAACCACAAATGGGCTACAAAGCACAAGTATGTTATTTGATTATTATATCCCGTTGCATTAAAAAGCTTTCCAATTAGATCTGCAATACAGTCCGTACGTTTTCCTATTTCTCCGGATGTGTTGGCCTACAGATCCCCCAGTTCCAAACCAACAAAGCTATTAGGAATTATAATCTAATCCATCTGGTGGGCACCATCTTGGGGAAAGTTGCTGTACGCAAGTACATGGAAGCAAGTGCCATCGAATTCATGGTACTTCTGACCACACAGGCATAGAATTGGGCTGTCTCTTCCTTGAACTCCTTGCAGTTTATTAACAAAACCCTGCCTTACGTTACTGCAGAACAAAGTTCTGTGTAGGCTGTTTCAAAATGTCAGTCATTTGCTCTACCCCCTCAGATACAGTCTGTACTTCAGCATATGTATTTTAAGAGAAAAGGGCCTCTGTACTTGATTTTCAAAAACAAAGGAAAATACTCAGTACCTCATAGTTAAACAAGGCCAGCTTTGGTCAGAAATAAGTGCTCATGATGTTTGTTTAGACATTTAGCGCAGTTACCTCCTGGACAGTGCCTCAAGGCCATTTTGCATCTTCTGGACTCCGCAATGGTTGGACATGGTATCGTGTCTTTTGCCGGCTTTTTTACAATTTGCCTCGTTCTTGTTTCCAAACCCCACTTAAATCCGCAGGTCTTGTTCTTTGTGCTGCAAATTGCCCACTCACTCCATGGGCCCACTTCACAACCTTCTGAGGAAACCAAACACACACTAGTTAGTGCCTGTTGTCTTCTAATGTTTGCACCTTTCAGAATATATGGCCCCTAGGAGGAAAACGAAAACATGCAAACTTTTTATTAGGTTTACTCCCTAGCCTGATGAAGAGTCCAAGAGAATCTGGAAGCCTATATAATATTTAGTAATATCTGGATAGGTCTAAAATACATTGCCCTAACACAACTATCTTCTAAATCTTCCATTTATTTATTTAAAAAAAACATGCAGTATAGCCAAAATATAATTGAAATTATTCAGATTAACTGAAATAATTCATCTGGTTATCCATCAAACTTTATGGAAATATTTTAAAGCACCTATTCAAAATACAGCAGAAAGTTCTAGAAATCCTTTGTTTAACTGATTTCAAGCCTTTACTTGAAATCACAGGAAAATTTAGATGCAACTTAAGGGAATCTTACATGCAGAAGGATATAGTGTGATGCAAAGCTAATTTATCTTCCACAATTCTTGTACTTTAAATCTTAGAAAATGAAAAATAAAGTTGGATACTAAAGATGTTCATATCCTTTTGGCAAATATTACATTTCACCCTGGCTTGCTAGCTAACGTTAGGTACTAAAGGTACTAAATTATATAAAGATATAATTTTCCAATTTTCTAAAAAAACTTGCAGTCAAAACAGGCACTTAATAACCAATATCACCAACAAAATCTAGACAGAATTTAATTAGTATAATGAACATTCATATGGAATGTGTTAACACGTATGAAATATTTTTATAGCCATCTCTTGACGACCTGCGGATAAAGATTTAATATAGTTTATTCTTACCCCAAACAATAATGTCTTAATAACAATAAGGAAGATTATTTTATAGCAGAATTTGGTTGTGGAATTCTGGGAGTTGAAGTCCACACATCTTAAAATTCCTGAGGTTGAGAAACACTTTTATAGCAACCTATCTTAAATTGTGAGCCAATTTGGTGTAGTGGTGAAAGACTCCAGGCTAGAAACGAGGAGATGATGAGTCGTCATTTCACCTTAGTGACAAATCCAGCTGGGTGACCTTGGCCAGTCACCTTTCGCAGTCTCAAGAAGGCGGCAATGGCAAAGCCCTTCTGAAAAATGCTGGCAAGAAAACTGCAGAAAACAGTTGCCAGGAGTCAAAACTGATTTGAAAGAACAAAAGATTTCTTCAGTTGCAAAGTAGCTAAACACAGGAGTGCTTCAGAGCATCCTTATGATTTATTGGGAGAAACGCCATCAGGTTTCAGAAACAGATATTTCCCTGGGACCCATTATTCTAGATTTATTAACAGTCAGATGAATTACATTGCTTTAACTTTATTATAGCACATCAGCCATTTCCATTTTGCTTATACACCAAGCAATAGCCAACATTTTAATGCAGTGATGTAATGTGTGAACTTGTAAACCTAGGTCAACTTCCAGTTAGATTTTGGGCTATTAACAAGATAATAATTTTACTTAAACACACACACGCCAACGTATTTGTCAATAATTCAAAGAATGCAAAAGAAAGAGGATTTGTTACTCTGACATCCTTCCCACCATTGCCTGAAGATGATCTAGCATCCTATCAATGGCTGATGACCTGGTCTGTGTAGGAAACACACAACGTGGTATAAGACTCCTCTAGAATGGGATTATATGTAAATACATTTACAGAGGAAGCCAGGAACTAGCGCATATGTGGAGATGCCTTGTTGGCAATAGAGAAGGCTGTTTTTAGACTGCTTCACTCTCACGCTATATAGTGGAATAGATTTATAAAGAATGGGTCATATCAGCTGGGGTCAAAACAACACGCTGGCATTTTGCAGGTACAGGTAATCCTCATTTAGTGACTGCCTTGGATAGCAACCATTTACAATTACCATGGTGATGAAAAAGTAACTTTGGGATCAATGCCCCAGTTTACATCAACAAAAGCCTTCAGTGTGAAACTGACTAAGGTCTGGTCAGCTTCAGGCAGCACGGTTCTAATCAACTAATCAAGATCACAGAGCTGAACTTGTTAACCTGCAGTTAGCACTTTTTAGGGACACAATGTACTCTGGAGAAAAGCAGCTTAAGAGGAAAAAAGGAAAAAAGAAAGGTCCAGCACAGAACACCGTACAAGAGAACTTTATCTGAATGAAACAGCAGCAACGAGTGATCTTTGCAGTGCTTCTCTCTCTCAGCCATATGGTTTGCTTAGTAGTCACTGTGTTACTTAATGACCATTTCACCAGAACCAATTGCAGTCACTAAACAAGGACTATCTGTAAATAGAAGCAGGTTACGTATAAACAGACTCTATAATCTCATCAGATACAGAAAATATAATAGATTCAAAAGGTATTGCAATATAAGGTAGGATGCCGGGTTAGACAAAACAAGGAAAGGAAAGATAATAGACAGGAAACAACATCTAAGCACTCACCCACACATTCCATAGTCTCCTCTAAACGGGCAAAACCGTCAGGGCATTCTCCAAAGCAACGGCCTCGGTAGAGATAAAAACCAGGTTTGCACTTGGTGCAAAAGTCTCGACTAAAACAAGAATCACAGTTCTCTATTCTGCATCCTGTGAAGAAAAACACATTTATTTGACTTTGGTACTTAGGAAGCAATATAATACAGAAGGGAGCAAGACATGGATACTTAGTTGTAGTCCCTCAAATTCTAAGAGTAGAATTCTCAGGATCTCTAGCCAGCAAGGCAAAAGGGAATTCTGGGACTTAAGAGTCCTCAAACATCTAGAACAGTGTTTTTCAAACTTGGTAACTTTAAGATGTGTGGACTTCAACTCCCAGAATCCCCTAGCCAGCACACTAGAGAATTCTGGAAGTTGCTG
The DNA here is from genome assembly GCF_059951505.1 of Python bivittatus. Classification (NCBI taxonomy): domain Eukaryota; kingdom Metazoa; phylum Chordata; class Lepidosauria; order Squamata; family Pythonidae; genus Python; species Python bivittatus. Next base: position 18,562,003 of record NW_028277086.1, on the reverse strand, counting down.
GCTGGCAAATTCTGGGAGTTGAAGTCCACACATCTTAAAGTTGCCCAGTTTAACACATCTAGAACATCAGATTGGAGAAGACTGGTGGACTGAACACTTCAATCAGAATTCCCAATTTGCCCAAATGTCTTGAATAACACTGGAGTTTGCCCAACTCATATGTGCTTACATCATTTTTAAATATGTGTGGCAGCTCTTCCAGATTTACTTTACCCTAGAATAAATGCACAGATGGTTCACACATTTGGGATCACATGTGTGGAGCAAATATTTGATTTCTTTCTCATAAATGGTCTTTTATAAACATGTCATGCACACCCCTCATGGATCCATGTTTTTTAAAATCTATTAACATCAATAGATTTTTTTTTAAACCATCCATATGCAGGGTATGTGTAGAGTGTAGAAATTTATAAACAAAGGGGTTGAGAGGAAGGGTTAACCTTTTCCTGCATGCAGTTGTCACAATATGCATCAGGCAACTAGTTCTTAAATATAGGTGAATTTAGGTTGTTCCTTTTCCTAAGCTGTTTTGTGGTTTTAACTTTTATAATCTGAAAGCGTTTTATTGCTCTGTGTTGCTATATCCCACTTTGAATTTACTTTTAAAGTGAAGCATATTGCTAACTGTAAATCTGAAAGTGTTGTTCTGTAGTGTCCATTGTAAAAATTTTGTAATCTAGCCCTTGGTCTCTTAATATAAAATTATTTTATCTTTAATTTCATTTTGGAACCAATTATTAGAAAATAAAGGTATTGTTTCTGTTAACCTTGTTTTTAATTAAAAAGACATTTTAATATTTATTGTTAAGTCAAGTTGTATAATTAGTCAATTAGTCAATAATTAAGCCTTAAAGTTGAGAAAGAGGCAGAGAGGTCATATTTTAGGCATCATTACCAACATTGGAGGGAAAGATGGTTTTAAAGTGAGTGGTTGAAAAACAATAAATTCTAAAAGGGAAAAAGAGAAAGAACTGGAAATGATAAAAGATTTTGGCCTTTAACAAAAATCTAATTTCTGGGTAAGGATCTATGGGGAGTAGATGTCCCTGAAGGAGTGGGGATAGCACTGCGGCAGAGATCAGCAGCCAGACAGTGAATTCTCTCTGCAGACTCTATGGACAAGGAGAGATTGTGAGATCACCCACATGCACCCCAGACAGCCACTCCTCATGAGGAGACTACAGGAACTGAGGTTTTTGTGGTCGACTCATGAGTTGACCAGCTGGGGGTCAAAGGAGTTCAATCAAGCTCACAGCCGTGATGCAGCCTATACGGACACAAGGTTCTCAAGAGCCTCATTTTCTCAATCACATTTGTATGTAATCAATTTACAGCTAAAGAGACTTTCTGAGTGGCAGGATAAGAGAAATCCACTTGGTGAGTCAACATTCTTTCTGGATTAAAAAAGGAGGAAACAGGACAAGAGAGCAAGTTTTGCAGCAATGTTTTAATACAAGACTGAAGATTGATAATACAGATGTAATTGTGCTTAAGAAAATTCCAATTAGACTATTGCATAACAGAAGAAAGTACTTCTTTTTGACTGATAGACTTAAACAGAAAAAGATTCCATTTTGATGGGACACATTGGAAGACATACAAGTAATTATTTGGTTTGGGGAAAAACATGATTTATTGATAGGAGACTATTGCATTGACCATGGTTTATTGGTACAATCCTATATAGTTCTACTAAAAGTCCAATCTTGTTGAGTTTAGTGGGACTTATTTCCATGTAGACAGATAGAGGACTACAAAACATATCTATATAAATACATAAATGGCTAACTTTCACAAGACCTGTTTCAGTATTTAAGGAATTTCATTCAAAATAATCCAAAAACTTTGACATTATGATACTACATATATCAAATAAAATATTTATCAGTTTCTAATCTTGTACTTTGCATGTACATTCAAGGAATGAATGTAAGCACATCTATATTTGGGAGACATTGATTGATTTAGGTCCTGATCTCTACACTTTTAAAGAATGTGTGTTCAAGTGTACATGATCAGAGATCCTAATTTTTGCAGAATTTACACAAAAGAAATTTACATTCAAACTAGACATGATATGCCCTGTGCAACTGCCATGATCTTATTTATTCTTTTTTTTTCAATAATTTTATTATACAAATAAAACTAATACAACTATGTAATATAGAAATACATTTAAAAATTACAATTTTTAAAAGTGGAGAAAAAGAAATAAGAAAAAATAAGGGAAAGAATAAATAAGCCTCCCCTTTCATCCCCAGGAAGTATAGTTAACATTAACAACTTATCACTATCTCTTAAAATACAACCAAACACCTCTTCATTCCATACCTTACCCCATTCTCTATAAGCCCACCTCTGAAGCCTCATCTCTCCATATTAATCAGCGAAAGTTCAGTAAGGGTTATCAGAAATAACAACGTAAGTATTACAAACGTTATCTATTACATCCAGTTAAAACCTTTTATATTTATATCTCCATTTCTATTTAAACAGATCCTCCTATTTCTTCCTTCAAATAGTCAAATTCCAGACCCAGTGAAAAAAAAAATTAAAAATTACCAGAAATAACCATCATCATCCAGTCCCACTTAGGAAAAAACATTAAACATCACCAGAGATAGCAACTCATTATTTTAACCTTGATCAAATAAACCAATTTTGTAATCTTTTTTCTTTCTCCCAATGATCTTTAAATTCCTCAAAGAAAGTTCTAACATCTGCTTTCTCATACTCTGTCTCTTCTCTCACAGTTCTTGTCATCTTTGTCAAGCCCCTTTTGTAATTTCAGTGTGGCAACTCCAGCAAATCCCTTTTGTAAATCCAGTATGAGAAAATTATCCACATCACTCTTCTGGTTTATTATTTGTATATCTTCTTTATTTTTTAAATCTTCATCCAGTTACATTTATAATTCCATTATTTCCATCTCGTTCTTGTAGGCTATGATTTTTAAATCCACCTGTAAGTCAGCTTCAGTTTTATTCAGTGAAGCTTGTTCCTCTTCAATAACATCTTCTGATTCCACTATATAGCTAAAAAACTGAACCTTCTAGTGGTAGTAACCCTCTAGTAACCCTCTAGTGTCCAACCCTCAAAGTCATCTTATCAATTTCCAAATATAAACAAAGGAATTTTCCCATGAGAAAGGATCCTTTCAGTTAATTTCAAAGTCTTAAATCAAGTCCATCTGAGCCCTTAATCCATTTAAAACTTTCTAAAGCCAACAGTAATTATCCGTAATCACAGTTTTGCTATATATTCCAAAAAGAAAATTCTTACAAACTTTAAACTCGTAATTTTCTTTCTGAATGGATTGAAGGAGAACTCACCCAGTGAATAAAACCAGATTTGTGGTTCTGAAGGTTTTCAATCTTTAACAGGCAGGAAAAAAATAAACTCCAAAGTGATTAAAAATATGAGGTTTGGTTGAACTGAGTCTGTAAAAGGCTATGTTAATGGCTCTCAGCTCAATGGAATCCCGCAACTCTTGGCTGCTTGCAAGAGACCACAAAAAGTCAGTTCCTACCGTCTACTCACAAAAACAAAAACAAAAACCAGCTGTCCAGAGTACATATGGGTAATCTCAATATCCCTCCTTATTCTGGAGAGAATTTTCAGCAGTCCAGATCCAACATCCAGCTGTCTTTCAGCCATAATGTCTCCCACTGTTTGAGGAGCGTCAGTTCACCATTCCTCACTGGAAGCAATTGATCTTATTATTTATATCTTACTTTTTCATGGAACAGCTAAAGATGGTGTGTATAGCACTGCCACCTCCAATTTTCTTTCATATAACAAAAGCCTTGTGAAGTAGGTTCATGTGAGAAAGAGTGAGTGACCTAATACCATTATTATCTAATAGCACCTGCAGGGGTATATGTAAGCAGCTTTGGCATTGAGGTTAGGAAGAGGTATTTAATTTTTTAGCTTCTGGCATGAACTGTCAGTTAATCATTCCAGTTGGAAGGAAATAAAAAAAAAAAAGGAAAACCTAAGCTAAGTAGCAGTTGTTGAGTCCTAGGCAGCATCTTGTTAACCTGAACTAGAAAGTTAAACAGGGTTGGCTCTGGTTAATACTTGGATGGGGGCCATCTGGGAAGTCCAGGCTATAGTCTAGACTGAGAAGTCAAAAGCTATGCCAGAAAGCAATGGCAAAGTACTTCAATATCATGTAAAACTAAATGGATGTGCCCATTTACTGTAAGTCTCCAGGAGTTGAGCTTGATTTGAAAGTGATCTGGATTCTTAACCTATCATATCAATCTATGGATGTGGAATGTGTGTCTGTCTTGGCGTTTCCTCCCTGGTTCCCCTATAAATACCATGTAGTTGCATTTATGCAATTAACATCATATTTATATAGACAGACAGACAGACATTGCTCCTCATGCTTCAGGCTATCTCTAACCAGGCTAATATGCTTAGAAGGAAACCATCAAGCTTCATAAAGACACACACAGGAATTTAGGGATGAGCATAAACCTTACATAATCTAGAATCTGCCATATCATAGTTGGACGATCTTTTTTTTAAAAAAAAAGTAGGACTGTAAAAGTTTTTGACATAGACAGATCTCTGAACAACTTCTATATAGTACGCAGAGTGTTGACTAGGGCAAGCCATATGTATTCATATTCACAAATAAGGGGCCGCTTCATAAAAGTTCATAGAGGTAAACTGCTCTGATATTCCACTCTTGGCAATGTTATTTTATTACATTAAAATTATAATAATATTTTATGGGTCATTCAAACCGTAGCATTATCCTGTAGCTTTCTTTTCTAAAGGAGTCCAATAATTGCAGAAGTAAATTCAAGATAGAGAATAAGAAGCCCACTTCCACCATACAATGTTACTATATTCAGATTCACATGTGGGCTTTCCAGAACATCTCGAATCGGATGTTTTTCTATGTAAATTAGGGTACTTTACACTGCCTAACCTGCACTGGAAAATTTGGAGTTAACATTGGAAAACATTCAATCCCCTCAAGCTATGTTCTATAAATAAATATATTGATAAACATTTAGACATCTATAAGCACTAAACAAATAAACAAAACCCCTAATCATTTATGGTGAACAATTTCAAAATTTAAATGTTTGACATGTTTATTCCCTTATCTCACTTAGAAATTAATGATTCCATTCATATACTTGCCAGAGTAAAAACTGAAAAAGGATAAACTCTAAAAATGCCAAATTTACCTAACACTGGATTTGCATTTTTTTCATTATTACTAATAGACTTACAAAAAATGGAAAAATTAAGCAGTGGAAACTTTTCCACTCCACATCATTGAGCCACATATATCAAATATCTGAATCAAAACTGAAGGAAAATCCCTTAATTACAGGCAAATTCTCATAAATACAAATATCACAAATATGGCTCTATGCTCTATGCTGTAAAGGCATATCAACAGAAGAAACACAAGATGGATTTAGATTTTTAAGGAAAACAAAATTGGGATAAGCTTTGTTGATTTTTCTTTTCTCCTTGATAAGTTCCAAGCCACAACAGAAGCTTGAAGGAGCAAAGAAACTGATTAAAAGCAAACAAAAGCATAATGTAAGGAAAAGGGGGAAAAAAATACAGCCAAGAATGTTGGCAACAAAGACACAAAGATCTGGAACAACTTTATGAAGAAGGGTTTTTTAAAAATGGAACATTCTGCAATTAGTAGAGGGGAAATGAAACTGCAATATATTACATATTCCCTAAGCTTCCTTTGGCATGTAGGTATCACCTTGCATTTTCACAAATATAAAATTGTCCTAAAGTCCTATATTAAATCTAAATTGAATCCAGAGAGATTAAAGTCAGAGAGATTTCATGGATATTTTACTGACATAATCCAGCAAAAAGAAACCTTCAACTATTGATGGTTACAACTAGGTCTTTAAATATATATAGTTAGAGAAATGCCATAAGGTCACTGGGGTTTTTTGGCTGAAATCCTATGCACATTTTCTGTGAATTTGAATTAAATACACTTTAACTGAATGATAAAAATTGTACTATTAGCAAATTATTTCAGTTTCAAATTTGCAAATATTTGTTGGACCGAATGCATTTTCTAATCTCTTGAGTTTCAGAGAAGGCATTTCTAAGTTAATGACTGCAAAGAACAGGTAGATAGTTAAGATTTATCATTCCTCTCCCTCAAAAGTCATTCACAATTGAATTGTTGGTCTGGTTCATTCATGTATACGTATCTTTTTTTTCTATTATTATTTAAACGACATTTTTTAAATTTAAAATTTAGGTTGACCCTCACTCCTTTTGCCTTCCAGAAACTGAGCTATTTCAGAACTGAGTGGTAAGATACCTAGATCTGATTCATTTAATTGACTTTATGAGTTTATAGGTTTATCATTTTGTTTATTGAGAGAGGGAGGGAGGGAGAGAGAGAGAGAGGGAGGGAGGGAGTGTCCTGTGGATATTTTATTTTAAAAGTTTGTTTTTATTATCCAGCAAAACCACCAGGATCCTGATGATTACAGTTGGGAGCCATTACATGTGTACATGCACACTTAGGCCTTGTTATCATAGTGGAAATGACTCCATTGATGGAAGTCTCAGCTGGATAAAGTCTTCTGAGTAGACAAGCGTAAACTTTGTTAACCTTTTTTTTTTTTACTTTTCTAGTTGTATTTATTTTACAGCTTTGGGGTGTTGATTTTTTAAAACTTTGTTTTAATTCTCACTAGCTACTCTGATCTGCTGAGATAAGGACATAGGTACATAATTATCGTTGTCCTCATTACTGCTGAAAATCAGAGAACCTTGCTGATTCTCTGCTGCTCTTATATCATTTACAGTGTTGTTTTGGCCTAATATTTTAAAATCACTGTCAGGTTTTAGCCAATTTCTAGTGCAAATGAGAAAACATCCAGGAACAGAAAATGCTAACAATGCCTTGTGCACAGATACTTTGATCATTGTATTAAAGTACATTTTCAGCTGTCGGCTAGTTGGAATTCACACCCACTTTTCTGAGGCTGCTGCTCCACAGTGCACTTTGTCTTAACATCTTCTCTCACCTATAAGTATTACTTCTCTGGTTCTTCAACATGATAGCAAACTCCTCTCCACATACGCACTCACATTCAAGGGCTGAAGGAATCTTCCTTTTATAGTTGGAGGCCCAAGTGTACTCCAATGCCATTCATCAGCTTTAATGTCCCAGAGGGGAAGAAAAGCAAAAAGGAAGGAAGGGAAATATACCTACCAACAGAAGTTTAGCCAACAACCCTATAACCCACAAGAAAAGGTAAGAGAGTTACAAGCATAGGTAGCTGATTTAATATTTAGATGCAACAAGGAAGACATATCTACAACCTACATCTACCTGTATAAGAGGAGGGATGGTGATGGGGCTCATATAATCAAGAAGACATGAAAGCAATCTGTCATTCATGGATTCACATGTATTCCTGGAAATCAATGAAGAGAATTTTCAGTTCTCAACTTGAACAGAAGAGGCTGCCTTTAGGTCCCTTTACTGCTTACCTTGATTGATACGGACTTCCCAGATCTTTAGAAAAGTTGTTCCTCATTACTTGGTTTAAGATACTTACCAAAACAAAAAACAAAAACCCTATGAACTGACCTTTAACATTTAAACCTTCACTTTCCCTAATAGTGAACTGAAGTTGGGAGGCCAAGAACCCAGGAAAAGGCTAAACCTAAAATAAGCTAACTAACCATCAGATCTAAATACATTACATGAAGTTAAGCCATACTGAAATCAATGGGAGTTATGCTGATATTACATTCAGAGGTTTGTTCTTAAAATCCTGCAAAGAATAAAAGAGTGCACGATCTAGTTTAATCAAAGCATGGAAATTACTTCCTGAGGGTTCACTCCACCTGCCACTAGACTATCCAATTTAGGGACTAGGCCAGCCTTGTATACTAAATTAGTATAACCTAGTATACTAAAATTATCTATGGATTTCTTTGCATAACACTTTTTAGTTCTTCTCCATTTCCATTTGTGAACTCCCAAGGAATCTGTGACTTTTATCTAAGAATGGATAAAGATTCTAATACAGTTAAATTTTGTATTTTCAAAGGTAGGGTATAACAGAGCATGCATGCACAGGATGTGATGGACTGAGCCTTTGGCTCCTATGAGGGGTCTCTAAGCCCTCCACTCAAAACCCTACTGCATCCATCTATAGCTTCTATAATAGCACAATTAACTGGTGCTGCCACTAAGCATGTTACTCCAAATAAATTCTTCTCTGCCCCAATTTACCTGGGAGGAGGCAAGTGGTAAACTTACTGCCTTTTCTTCAATTGCTAATCAAGTGAGAAAGAATGTGCCAAACACTCAGAGTGCATGTCCCTGATCCATTAGGAATGCAACTCTTCCTTGTGTATATCGAGGTTATACTAAGGTAAAATACTAAGACCATCAAGAAATCAAAAGAAGAAATGAAAGAAAAAAAAAAGAACTGAACTTGTGAACTGAACTGAACTTTTGGAAGGGAAAATGCAGTCAGCAGTTCCTAAGACACACACACACACACACACACACACAAATCAATATTTGTGCATCTCACTATACTAGTCAATAGCTTGCTGTATAATTCCTTGATCTCCAGTCCAGATCTATATCAGAGGAGGAAGAGAAAAACCAAAACTAAAATGGAGTTGACTTACCCACCTTAGAGGAATCTTCCTACTCCTATTGCTTACTCAGAGTTTGATTTTTGCAAGCTTCAGATGCCTATGACTAACCTGGGTCTTTCAGGATAGGAAACTCTTGGAATGGGATTCTGCCCCACCCTCATTCAGGACAAGGGTGTTCAACTTTTTTTTTTTTTTTGGTCTGCTTATCCTGCAGCCCTACATTCCCAGATGTACCTAAATTCCAACAGTACCATAAGGTTCCTTTCTTCTTCCACCCAATATCAGCATTAATTTTATTTTGGGCTTCTCCCACCTCCAACCATATTTTTCTACTCCTTTTTTTGAGATCTGCATGACTTCCACCTCCCTCTTGGAGGAGGGTATATTTCTCTTTTACAGTGTATATCCTGTGGGGTGTTTTCAGTCCATGTAACTATAAATACAGATGGTTGTCTTCAGGAAGTTAGCAAACAAGGACAGAAGAGCAAAAGACCTCTCCCATCATTGCTCATTTATGGCTGGCTTTTAGGACATGGCACTCATGATTTCTGAGGTAGTAAATGAAAGTCTAGTAGCCACTGATAGCCCAATCTTCCATAAATTTGTACAGTTCTCTTTTAATTGTATACATTGGGGACCACCACACATCTGTTGACAGCAAATTCCACTGTGCAACTATGCATGATATGAAGAGGTATTTCCCTTCCTTTTATCAAACTGGTTGGCCACTGGACTAGAATGGACACTGGATAGATACAGTCAAGCTCTTCTTAAGTTCTTAAAGTATATGCTAAACTTTATTTATAGAGATATTATTTGTTCTTAACAAGCAATACAAGATAATCCTCTATTGAGAACTGTGATAGTTCAGAATGGGGTAAAGCTAAATAAAATATGGAATATTTGAAAAGGAAAAGGAGGATTAAATAACATTCTATCAGTTAGAATTCATAGAATTTAACAAACATTTTATTGACAATATTAATCTGCCAGGAAACAGGAAAACTCACACGGACACAATGAAAGCTTTTAATGCATTTATTCAACATTAACAATACAGAGTGCTTTGTTGCTTAATATTAAATTACTGTAAATTAAAGGGATCTATTGTTATAATAGTGGTTAAGATAATTAATATACAATTTAAAAGACAGAAATATTAGAATGTGCTGGAGAGACAACCTAAGCACAAACAGTTCAGTCCCTTGTTTTCAATCAGCTTCCGAACACAAAAGTCAAACTAGGCTCACAGATTCAGGACAGGTTGTGTTCCAGTGCACTCACCTAACACCTGACTTGGCTCAGAAGCTAAAGAGAGTCAAGGGTAGCTGAGAGACTATCAGGAAATCTCTGGTCTGTAGGCTACCTTGAGAAATTGAAAACCATTCCAAGAGCAGGCAATGCACATCACTTTGGTACGGTTGCCAAGAAAACTGAATGGTGTCCCTGAATTCACCACAAGTTCAACTCTACACAAAGACATCTTTTTTTTTTTTTTTTTTACATTTGCTGAAGAGCACATTCCAAGACATAGTGTCTGCCCTTGGATGCAACGCTGAATCAATGGTCAACATTGTAAGAATAAGTCAGATGGCCTTCAGACTCATTGTTTCAGTTGTGCCCTAAACTACACTTAACCTTACTAATGCTTGATGAAGTTTCAAAAACTGTGCTTTGAAACTGATTTATTGCCATTGCCCGTAATAAAAGAAGAACAGCTTGTTAGGTTTCAAGTGGGTTAGAATTATTCTTTTATTGTGGGTAGAAGCTTTCAAATGGCACCCTACAGTTAACAAATCAAAACTTTTAACCTCTTCTGTCACAGTTACTTTGGTTGTGAGTGTGGGGAAAGGGCAGAAACCTTGAGAGTTTAGATTTGTCTCAAACCATCAAAACAATTATTTAGTCTTTGAACAGAATTGGAAGGATCCATCTAGGCCACCAAGCCCTATCCCCTGTTCTTTGCAGGAATCCAAGTAAAGCATCCTGAGAGACGCATCTTTCCCACTTAATACATCCAGGTAAAGGGGCTACGATAACCCTGGTTCCACTGTTAAACTAGTTTTACTGCTAGGAAAAAATTCCTAACTTTTAATCAATTCTGTCTTCCTATAACTGAAATCCATTTTTCGATCCTCTGTTGTTGACTTCCTTCTGTATGGCTTATTTTCAAGTACTAGAAGACTGCTGTTGATTTTCTCAAGGTAAAACATTTCTGTTTCCTTCAGTCCCTCTTCACAGGGCTAGTTTCTAGTCCTCTGCTCATCCCTGTTGCTCTTCTCTGAATCTCTTCCAGTTTGTCTGAGTCCTTTTTATAGTGAGGGGCCCAGAACTGAAGATTATACTCAAGATGAGAGGGAAGGAGTGACTAATAAAAATAAAGTGGAATTATCATCTGGTCACTGAACATTGAATCATAACAATTTCCTTTTCTGAGAAGCATTATGCTCAAGATGACTAAAATATTTGCCTATAATATGTTAGCAGAAAAGGACTTTTATGATTGTTTAATGAGACAGAATAGAAGAGTTAAATACTTTGTATTCTAAAATAACACAGATTTAAGCATTTCCAATTGTCAATTATCAGATGTTGGTTTTCACATCATTTTACAGAACAACTGTAGTAGATGGAATTTCAGGTGGAAGTCTTGTATTTTTTTTAAAAAAAATAACTGCTAAGCCTAGTAATTGATTCTAAAACTATTAATTAAGGACTAAACCCTCTGGGAGATGGTGAGATTTACTTTTAAGACTGCACAAGACTGCAAGTTAGCCTAGTGAACAAGGTTAACAAAGTTTAAGTCACATTCATATGCATACAACTGTGCAGAATTGAAAATACAATTGTCAGTCAACAAGAGTGTTTGTTTTGATTTCCAAGTTAAAGCAAGAGATTTCAGAAAGAGAAATTTTTTATGTCAGTGGACTGAGAGACCGTCTCTCTCATTATGCTGTTTATATATGGAAGAACTGCAGGAGAAACTCTTGTAAAGTGTTTGTAAGAGTCCCGTTTTCAAAGATCTGTTTATCAGGCACACAGAAAAGGACTTTCTCCCATGTTGCTCAAACGTAATGGAAATCATTCTCTTAATGTTTGGCTCCCAATCTTTACAAGACTGGCTTTAAATGCTAACAGTTTTATTATCTGCATTTTATATCCTTTGCCTTTTTTATTTTATTATTTTATGCTGTTAAGTTGCCTTGGGTATTTACTTGAAACAGAAAGGATATAACTAGTTGTATTAATACACATCCTGGGTATTTCAGTTGTCCCCTCTCTGATTTTACCTCTTTTCCCCATTTCTCACTTTCCCAGGGAAATGAGCAAAAGTAAGGAGTGGAGCAGCACACCTGCTGGAGGATCAGGGGCATTTCAAAAATGAATACATACACAGAATCAGAACCAAAATCCACACAAAACAGTATCTAAAACAGAATAGCAAAAGTTTCTAAACGAAAGAAAGAAAAAATATGCAATAACAGAGCAAAACAAAACAAAAAACAATAAATGGATTGGTTCTGCCAGAAGGGATACATAAATAAATACAATAAATTCATACACTGTATCATATGAGATAACTGAAGATTCCTAATTTTATGGAAGTTTTATTTTTATGCACTCCACTCAATCATTTTCAAAATGAAGTCATAAGGGAGTGAATTATAGACTTCAAAATATTAAGTAGAGAAAACTCACTTGAACATCTGTTCATGTCTGGAGCTCGGAGACCGTAGTACCCCAACGGGCAGGAATTCAAGCATTCCCCATATTGTCTCATTCCTTCTCTTCGTAGAAAGAAGAACAACTTATGTTGACATCTGATGCATCCATTATCCTTTGAGCAAGACAAGCAACCTTTGCAAATTGGATTTGGCCCATAGTTTGCTGTGATTTTTTTTTTCAGGGAGAGAAGGGGAGGGGAAGAGAAACGATAATATTAAAATCCAAGATTAACCATGTAAATAATAATCATGCAGCATCATTTATTTTTCTTTTACAACAAACAACTAAAGAGGCATTGAGCAAACAGGATATACTTATGATTAAATATTTTATAAATTTCTCCCATCTAAATTTTTCCCACTGTTGTAATATATTGTAGAATCAATGAATCGGAAATGGGTATTTAGGCCATCAGATCCCACCCCCTGTTCAACTAATTGGATTGATGGAATTCTTGTGTTGAAGCCTTCATGCAGAATACAGTAGAAATATTACTTCCCATGATATATTTGTTAAGCCGCAAATTTCATTAGCCTTTTCTGCAGCCACACCACACTCCGTCTTATATTTAGTTTGTATTCAACTATTGCTCCAAGGTCTTTTTTCCAAGCACAGAAATTGGGTACGGTAGCTCCAATTCTATATCTGTGCATTTGATTTCTGGTTCCTGTGTATGGATCTTTGCCCTTCCCACTGTTATATTTCTTTCTCTTAAACCTCGGCACATTTTTCTTTTCAATTTTATTTTTATTTCGAGACTATAAGCTATCATATCTATTACTGTGTCATCTAAAGACTGCATAACCATTCCCACCACTTTTCATTCAAGCCCTTAATAAAAATATTCAAAAGTACAGGGTTCAAAACCCTTCACTATGACATTTCACATGCAAGTGAGCCCATTTTTAACTAGCTTATCAATCAGCATATCATGTAATATTTGTCAAATCCTTTGCTGCAATCAAGAGTGTATGTGAAAAACACACAAAGCATTTTTACAATTTACTACCAAAGTTTTTCAATGAAAAAATGAGATAAGGTTATTCTGCAGTTGATTAAGTATTAAAATAATAGTACAAATAGAGGGAGGATAAGTCCAAATGCAAAAATCTTTAAATGAGCCCATTAAATATAATACAAATATAAAAGCTAAATGCTATCAGAACATTTAAACCATACTGCAGGGATTAGATATTAAATGCCAAAATGCTTTATGAGCCTAGAAACAAAGACAAGTGCTAAGCCGAGTGCAAGAAGGTAGGAATGGAGGGACTAAGGAACATTTCTGAAGAAGTGAGGCTGGGAAGGGGGTGGCAAGCGGGTCAGAGCTCGTGGTGCAACATTGTTTTTGTCTTTCAAATGGAAGTGGTGTCAGCTGAGAAAAGCATTCAAAAGCCAGAAAAGTCTCCCTAAAGTATTGTCCAAACTTGGCCCATGCTGGCTGGGGAATTCTGGGAGTTGAAGTCCACTCTTCTTAAAGTGGCCAAGTTTGGACAACACTGCTCTAAAGGTCTTGTCAGCATCACTACTTCAGAATAAGGAAACACTTGAAGACTTAAAGAGATACCTTAAGGTAAGAAGAAATGCATACGGGAAGAGTTATTCCACCAGAAACTGAAATCCTAAACCGAGTACATTACAGGGTAAAATTAACACTTTGAGAGTTATGCTCAGAAATGAATCAGATGACCGTGTAGGTGAGTATATTTAGCAAAAATATGATCATAATGACTTAGGATTCCATTCTCTGCTTTTATATTAGTTCAAGCCTCTGGTCACCTTCAAAGTCAGATCTGTGAACAATGAATTATAATTATCTTTACAGAAAATTGCTAGAACATGAAAGAGTCAGACTCAGGAGATGGGAGAGATGCTAGTTGAGAATTATCTGAAGTTGCATTTAATCTTCTTGCTTTAAAAAAAAAAAAAAAATGGACGTTATGTCTAACTTTGCTATCCTACAGGCTCAGTTCTAAAAAACTAGTTTCTTGGGAACAAAGTTGGAGGTCAGTTTTGGTACTCTGATTTTTGCTCAGAAATGGCCTGGTCCTTAATTCTAAAGGCTGGCCTGTTCTCTGGATCTCCTCTTGTGTATACAATGGACTTTGAGGCTCCAATCAAAAGATCAAGTGACCTCACAAGCCTAATTTTAATTTATAATAAAAGAGAGTATGATGGGCTAGCAAAAACATAACTTAGTTGCAATTTTGTGGGCATACAATGCAAGATTTTGCTGCAGATCCTCTTTGTATTTTGTAAGAGGATTACCATATGCCTGGGGCGGCTAAAATCACATATGACTTCCAACATCAGAGGCATAGTATAATCTCTCAGCAATACACTGGTTGTAATTACACATAATTTAATTATACACATACAACTCTATTCTGATTAGCTTTACTTATAACTATTAGTCTTTGCCTATTTCCACTGTTTTCATCCCCACCTCACACCCTCCCTTACACCCCACTGACCGTCAAACACTCATCACACATTGCTGCCATAGAATTATGCCTTAATACTGAAAACTATTTTTTGTCCAACTTGACTATCGAAAATAGGTTAGCTTGCTGCTCTGAACTAACATTAATCTCATATACAGGGGAATAAAGAGAAAGTTAATGTTTCCCCTTTTGATGGTTTATTTTGTCTTTTATTGTAGTTTTTAACTTTTCCAAAGTTATATCTTCAGGTATCTCATAGTTCAAGATTTTAGCACAATGACAGGCCCAAGCCCAGATCCACCCAAATAGCCAATGTCCAAAAACACAACTCTTCGAAGCACTATAGAAGCAAATAGAGATGAAGGAGACCAACACTTAACATTTGGTATTGCATCAGCCTAAGAAAGATAAGATACTCCATAATTTTTATTTTGAAGCTCCTCAGAAAATGACTACTCACTGTAAGCTATGTTACCAGTAAGGTCTGATCATTTTTATATTAAAATATTCCTTACCAGATAATATTTCAGGAGTATTATTGACAGTGGACAAATTCTTGTCAAAGAACATAAGAAACAATTGTTAATGCCATTGGTTTTGACTTCATTTGCATACTATATGTGTTTCACTTGTCTGGGTATGAGATTTGTGGGGGGGGGGGCTTTTATTTTTGATCCCCTAAACTGCAATAAGTACAACTAATCTTTTGTAAAAATGAATAAACAAATATTAGAATTCCCAACCAGCCTAGCTAGGCTGAGGAAGGTTGCAGTATAGAATCGGAGGCTCTCCTGATTTTGCTGAACTATTACGCCCAGCATTCTTCATTGTTGGCAATGGTGGAATTAGAGTTCATTGACATCTGGAAAGCAAAGGGTTCTCACCTATGTTTTCTTTAGCTTTTTTCTGGAATTGCCAACAAATATGGAAAGTGTCTAGTTGGAGATACTTTCTTAGAAGTTGTTGAACATGATTTCACATTACTGACACTTTCAGTTTCAGTAAGTTTCTAATGCCTGCATCATGGTTTGTAGCTTCCAGAAATAGTCTATGTCAGTGTTTCTCAACCTTGACAACTTTGAGACATGTGGACTTCAACTTTCACCTTTGATGCTGGCTGGGGAATCTGGGAGTTGAAGTCTACACACCTTGAAAGTGCCAAGGTTAGAAACATTGGTCTATGTCATGCATGCAGAAAATACACTTTATTCATGTCAAACTGGATAAGGGCTGGTTATAATCTTCCTCTTGATGGAATGTAACTCAGGAGTTGCAACATTAACTCACATGATTTCGCCTTGACCTATTTTTGCCGAATGTTACACTATCAACTGGAACACATGCTACACGCTAAGTCATATATGTCCTGCTTGGTTATGTAACCAGTATTTGGCAGCTATCAAGATATAAATAATGGCATGGGGTATGGGAATGGATTAAAATGGTTACAGTATTATATTACACTGGAAGGAAAGGTCTACACCTGAAATGCAGTCCTGGATTGTTGAGCCATGTTGTTTATCAACATTTGAATTAATCTTTTTCCAACCAAGAGGCAAAGACGAAGACTTGAGTAATATGCTCAAAGGTTTTGGAATTGCTCTGTTTATAACATAATTTCCAGACCTTTTCTTTCTTTTATAACATAATTTCCAGACCTTTTCTTTCTTTTTTCCATTTTTTAATTGTTATGTTTATCCATTTGGCGGTTGTGTTGATCCCTTGTTGCGGTTGTATGTATTTGTACTTCTCTTTTGTTGATTAGTAAAATAAAACAAAATCCTTGGATTGATGGTTTAGAAGCCACATAGTTCCCACCTCTTGGAAGAGGAGCCAATAGGGGAACAGCAGTGCACGTTTGCTACTAAACCATCTTATGAATGAATATGTCTCATAAACACCCTCATATAGACACTGTACCACACTGAATTAATCACTCTTATAAGACCCTTTAATTATTATCTGATTGTGTGAATTAAACCTAATCCAATGTGTTATTCATTAAACTATCCTGCCTTTCTGTATAGCTTATGATATTCTATTCTGGTTCAGCTCTTTTGTTTATCTAGCACAGGGTCAGCTACACCACTGGCGGCGACCCTCTGGATTTATAGGAGAGCCTTTCCTGCTACCACATGTTGGTGATTATGCCTTCTACATGAAACCATGTGTCCTGTCAGTGAGTTTGGCCCTTTCTTTAAAGGCAGCATGGCCCATTCTGGTCTGGAGAATACCTTAGATGCAACCTGTTTATACCTTCTACCATCAGCCTAGACTGACCTCTCATCTGCAATCTTCTTACTCTTTCCTGAAGCAGGAGGAGGAAATATCACAGGTACTGGAGCCACACAATTTGTTTCCAAATGACAGAGTTTCTATTCTACAGAAGAGGAACTTCTTGTATTTCTGCTTCTAATGACATATCCAAATGAGATCATTTGGAAATACGTTTGCTGGTTTAGTGAATAATGATGACCATGATGGGTGGCATATAAAATTAGAAGACCAGATGTGCAGGGCCTAAAAACAGCAACATAATCATTAAAAAGCATCCGACATCTTTGAGATTATCTATCAAGTGGATTGGTGATTATATTAATTCTGGTTTCTCTCATTTTCTCATTTTTCTGAACCTGCCAAATTTGGTTGATCTTTCTTCAGGATTTTTTTTTTTTATAAAATCCTGCACTAAAATGTGTATGTAACTTGGTGCCTATTTCTCCAAATCTAGGCATTTAATCAATGTTGCCTATAAATATATTTTTGCAAAAGAAATACCGTAAGAAAAAAAAACTGATCTATTTTATGCATCATTTTCATTAATATATGAATTTTGTCCAGGCTTTTATCCAGTTCATGTTTTGTAGTGTTAACTGCTAACTATATCACAAACCTGAGAAAAATGTGCATTGTCAATAATGAACTAAACTTTGGTTTGTGTACTTTTGGTATATGTGTTAGCTAGAAAAACTTGAAATTAGGTTAGAATTCATATTCAGAGTTCACCCTGAAACATGAATTAAACAAATCTCTCTCCAATTTGTCATAGAAACATGATGACAACCTTGGCAGAATAATGAGGATCATTACTAAGCCAGTGCCTAAATTAGGCATTTAGTCAGAGTTTCACTACTTTTATTATGGTGACCTGAGAATACTGGGAATTTTAATCCCAAAATACCTGAACAGTACTGGGTTAGCAAAGCTGTACCTTGGCATTATTAACATAATAGTATGTTAGATATAAAAGATCTTTATGTACAAAAGCAAAACCAAAGGTAAGATGTCTTTTAGAAGACTGCCCGTGTGTGTAGAGAGAGAGACAGAGAACACAAGGTGTGTCTATTTCATCAGGAAACATTTGCCTTTAGTTGCCCCAGGTTTCTGAATAAGGAAGACAAGAAGGGAAGAAAAAAAAACAGATTTCACTTATAAACCAAGAAATGCAGAGTTATCCTAGATTATTAAGTCAACTGGAAAAAACATGGGTTTTCCCAATAGGATTTTCCCAATCATCCTATCAACATGCCCCTCCCCCTATATCTGCTTCATTTTTTTGGAAAGCCAGTATTTCTGCACTCCCCTTATTTATTTTTAAATTCTTTCTCAGTTCAAAGTACTTCACCAATATCAAAGTCAGACTGATGGAAATCACTTTGAAACTCCCACCCTTTTCACTCCAAATGTAATTATTACTGCTTTGAAGCCGCATGTTGTGAATCTATAATGTATGTGCTTTTTCCCTTTGGAACCATCTTCCTTTTGAACTCCTTCTTACCTCTCTAGCAACAGCAGTTAAGAGTGTGAGTACAGAATGAGAGTAGTCTATAATTACCAAGAAGAAGGAAGGTAAAACCCCTTGAGATGTTAACCCCCCAAAAAGTGTCCTTGAGAACATATGCTATTTACACTTCACAGTTTATTCCAAACACTCAGGACTCCAAAGGTTCAAAATCTGAAAAACATGGGCTTTTCAGTACAAACAAGCTATTTATGTTTTCTATGCACCTAAGTCCTATTTCCTAAAGGAAACAAGGGTCATGCCAACTTTACTTATATTTTCCTCCAAATGGAACGCTCCATAAGTCTTAAATCTCTTAAATTTCATTGCCAGCAATTAACGAAGCAGAATTACCCTTTTCAAAGTTGTTTAAAACATTAGGAACTGTGAAGAATCAGATAACCTATTTCAATTAATACATCATTTTCTAAGCTTTTTTTAAATACACTGAAACCAATGTGTATAGATCATTCGGGGAATGGAACAATGAAAATGTTTGTAGGGTGTAAATCTTCATTATAGAAGATTGTGATAGCTGGGAAATAACAAGTATTTTCCAAACTTGGAAGGATTATAGGTACATAGAACAGATGTACTGGAAGAGTTATAGTATGTTCACATGAAGCAAAACAAGAGACAGAAAATGGCTGTGATGGAAAAGAGACAATGGCATGTGCATTAAAAAGGAGGAAGCAAAAACACATTTGGAAGCCAAAGTAGTAGATAAGAGCGCAGAAGTACACTGAGGACTAGGCTGGGGATTGCTTGTTACACCCCCCACCACATGTTTCTTCCTGTCTCAGATAATGTATAAAGTGCAAATAATACCACTTTTTTATTGCAGAAAAGTTACTTATACATAATGCAAGGCAAACAAAGGGGGACACGGTGGCGCAGCGGCTTAATGACACTGAAAGTTGCCAGCCAGAAATGGTCGACGCTTCAGCGGTTCAAGTCCAGCCTTCACGTTAGCAGGGTGAGCCCCTGTTTCCTCCCCAGTTCCTGTAAACCCAACAGTTCGAAAACTCACGTGAGTAGATAAATGGGTACTCTCACTCTGGTGGGAGGAAAAATGCTGGTGGCGCCTTGCAAAAAAGGAGTCGGGAGCAGTTGCCGGTAAGCGCGAAAAACCGTGCGCACCCAAAAAGAGTGCGAAGCAACGGAAACCCCGCCTCCTGCATTCGCCAGCTGGGCTCTGCTCTAGGAAGGAGGCTCTGGCAAACCACTTCTGAAAAACAATTGCCTTGAAAACTGCAAGGACTCCTCCAAGCAGCACTGCAGAGTCGGTAACGACTGCGCGCAGAAAAAAAAAAAAGGCAAACAACCATCAGAGGGAATGTAAATTGCCCTTCTCCCCCCAAATGATTCTATCCTTTATGTACAATGTCATGAATCATGTTTTTAATGCTAAAATTGCAGTTTATACAGTTCTAAAATTACATTATGGCCCACTCTGTTGCCCCCATCCCCATGCACACACAAAGATTTTTATCTATTTATTTATTTTTGCTATTTTTGTTTCAATAATTTTTAACTTTTCAGGTTGGCATTAGCACTCCTATCCCTGGTTCTATATCTCTAATTATGATGGTGTTCCCACCACCAGTCCCTCCTTTCTGAATGCACACAACACATTTTTAAGAAAGCACGTCTGTCAAAGAACAAGTGATTTAATTGCACAAACTTTTTTCCAGATGAAGCAAAGACCAGCAACTGACTACCCAGAATGATGTTATGCTCTAAATATTGGTTCTGGCCAGATCTACATCTACTTGTTTACATAAGTATCTTTAAGCCTGATCTTCAGGTAAGACCTTTTTTCTTTCATCAGGGTCATGGGCTTGCAGACTAGACTGGTCTATCTGGATCTCTAGAATGTGGTCCAGATAGTGGTCCAAATAACTGGGTCCCTATCCCAGTTGAGTCATGCACAGTTCTACTTACTGGCCTTCCTCCCAGTGGGTCAGAGTAGAGTTCATGGCACACACTGAACTACCAACAATGCAACTGCCTGTAGTTAACGGCATATTCCATGCCCCATATTCCATGCTGCTGCAGCACTGGGGAAAATGCTGGCAGCCATCATAGCTCTTACTTTACCTTCCATCATCCTCCCTATCCTAACAGATGGAACATGATGCAATGCATGAAATATATGCTCAACCAAGTATCACAAATAAATTATGGGTTATCTTTGTAAGGGAATCACAATTTTCTCATGACGCCATATGTTTCCCATGTAAAGCAGCTGGCTGTCAAACCTCATACTTTGCCACCTTTGAAGAGTACACTATCATTATTAGCACATGAACACACACACTATTCATCATGAATGTGCAGGAATCGTTATACCTCGGCCTATTAGAGAATAGAGTGAGGAGAGATCTATTGGGTGTCAAAGCAAAAGTACTCATCAGCTATCAGGTAAGAGCTGGAGTAATTCACAGGCTTCTATTCCTTTCATCATATTTTGGGCAAGCAAAAAAAAGGGGGGGGGGAATAAATGCTTATGTTATGCTTGGCTATTGCATGAAGTATTAGCAGAGAAAACATGCAGGGGAAGGGAGGAAGTGGTGCTGGGTGCCCAAATCATAACTTCTGTGACAGTTCTGAACATTGTAATAAATGCAGGCTGACTTCCATCAGGCTGTAAGACCAAAACTGTGTTTACAACAATAAGACCATTGCATGTAAGAATTTATCACTGTAACAACAAACAAGAATGTCAGCGATGCTACCACTTTCAGTTCAACCACTTCTGCAAACTTTCATGAGACTGATGATAGCAATGTGTAGGAGAAGAGCATTTTATAAACAAGCCTGCAAAAGACGGAGACCAGATAATTCAGCACTGAAGTGAGCTTAATTGCTACTATTGGGGAGAAACATCTTGATCACAGCTGTTCAGGAATAGATAGGTTGTGACTATTTTAAGAATGAAAACAAAACACATTTCACTGTAGTTCTTTCAGATCTAAAGCTTTGCTTTAAAGCTATGTATCAACCTTTCCCAAACTGGTGCCTTCCAGATGGATGGAACACCATCTCTCATCATCCTTAACCAACAGTCTTGTGGGATGAGCAGAGCAGAAACTTTAGATGAATACATCTGGAGAGCACTAGCTTGGGGATGGCTGATTATAGATCACACAAACATTCCCAAGTGGCTGGTTTCTCAATTCTAGTCAGCATTAGTTATTTTAACCAACAATTTATGGGTTATAGCAAGTCAACAGATGATTGACTGTATGTACGAACACACAAACACACTTCAGACCTCATGGAAGAATAGAAGGACCAGCTTGTGCAGGCTGTTATCCTCTAGATAGGTTCTTTCAACATGTGGCAAACTCCCCTTTGATGTGTCTGACAACATAAGGTGCAACTCTACTCCAATTAAAGTTCCAAATGAAAACTTTAGCTGCAAAGTGTATCAATACTGTACAGTTAATTGCGTATCAAGTGTCCTTAATCCATCCATTTTGTATTTCAGTTCTGGAAGTCTATGTATCCAATACATTTCTCTTTCGTTGCTTCTAAAATAATAGTAACAATATAATAGCAACTAATATATTATGATGCTTTTATTCATCAAAGAATAACATGGTATAAAGAACAAACCAAAGGAAAACATAGTATTCTTTGGAAATTCGAGCTCCAGACAGTCCCAAATGTCTTAAGATATAAGATGTGTGCCCAGCAAGGTGGTTTTCTGTAACCCTGCAATTGTTATAGCCAAAATATTTAGTTCCTGTAAAAATTTATCTAATCTACTTGTTATTCTTGTCTAATGGGCCAATAAGTAAAAGGGTGAATTTGTAAGAGCTTTTCCATAATTTACCCATCTCAATAGTTAAATCTTTCTAACTTGCAATATTTTCTAATTCTTTTCCCTTGGTTCTGCTGTCCTTGGGTATTGTCACATCTACCAAATTTCAGCTGTCCTACTAAGGAGAAAATGAATAACACGTGCATTACCTTTTTTACAGTTTTCATCTCACCCAGATTATGCACGAAGAGGACAAAGCTAAAATTTTTGGCCTGACTTTTATAAATAAATAAATAAATAGGGCATCAGTCATGCCCAGGTTTTAAAAGCAATTTTAATTTCATAAGCAGTAACAAGCTTTTTATAAGTAGTCCAAAATCCCACCACCCTACAAATTGTTTCCTGTTAATATTATATTAATAAGCAAAGAAAACAGGGCAATGCTTCTTCTGCTCAAACAAACAAACATAAGAAACAGTGTTTCTCTATTGTTTTTTTCCCCCTCTAAATAGAACCCCCCCCCAAAAAAAGGGGTGTGTGGGAGACATGGATGAAAAGCTTGAATCATTTTGTGGCTTCTCTGAAATCCAGAGCTTTGCATTCTGTACTAATTGAAGTTTCCAGATGAGACACAAAGACAGTCTCATACAGCAGGGTTCCTCAACCTTGGCAACTTTAAGATGGGTGGACTTCAACTCCCAGAATTCCCCAGCCAGCATGGGGATATGTTAATGTAGATGAGCCTGAAATCTATAAACATGTACACAATAATTCTATGGACCTCAGATCAAAAGCCTGATAGAGCTTGGGTGAATACTCAGAACGTAAATACTCTCAGATTACTATTATCTAGGAGAAGCTCTCAATATCCCTTTTATGCCTACCTGGCCTAAGGATGTACCCCTTCCATTATTTAAAAGCTCAGGTTCAGACCTGAATTTTCATAGTTTTCCAGCCCTAAAGGAGTCTCATGCTTCAGAAAGGTCCTGAGAATTCCCATCAGCAACATGCAGAGTTGCAGCTAAGGAATGACTTGATTTTCTTATTTTTTAAAGATCTCAGTTGAGCATAGGCCGGTGCTGGAATAACAGCTCTTATAACTGAGAGCTAACATAGTTTACAGCTTACTGCACTGAGCTCTCCGAAGTCCTGACACTGATTTGTTCTGCCAGAGCTTTGTTGATTCAGTGTGAGTACCTGTTCCATGCTACTTCCTGGAAGTCTCCGCCTAGGCTATAAGAGGAAAGAGTATATTTGGCATATCATCCAAAGCTGATAGAGGTAACCACTCTTGGTAATCAGTCCAGGAAACTGGAGAGATATCCAGGTCCAGAAGCACCCCCAAACTACATTCCAGATTCTTTGGGGAGAATGTAACTCCATCCAGAAGAGGAAGTATCATTACTTCTCTGGACTTCTGACCATTCGTATATGAAAATTAATTCTATCATGTCTGAATGCAACTGCATTTTATTATTCCTCATCCAGTCCATCAAATGATTTTGTGCAGGTCTGTGAATCCACTTCATGACTGATCTAAGCCCTAAATCCAGGTTAACAAAATACACTTCCTGTGTTCATATAACATGACAAACATCTAAAATAAATTATATTACAGCTTAATGTGATGGCCTCGTTCACCACATATTGATAGGCACCTACAGATTACTGAACTACAACCCCCCCAACCCACTTAAGCCTCACATGTTTTTTTCTTCTAAAAGAGGAAAAACGATGATCCATCAACCTGGGAAGATTTTAAACAAAATCATAAAGCAGATTGAAAACAATCTTGCTAAACTTTCATTTATCTCATTTTTAAAATTTTAATTAATTAAGTAACTTCATTAATAGATTGTGGGAACGTTACAAGCATAAAATATCTGGTTTCTAGCTGACAAAGAACCACATGACTTTCACAGTAGGAAGTAAATTAAGGATAATTAAAGACAAGTTGGTAACATGACAATTAAAAGGATACAAAACTAGTTCAAGAATTTTATTCAGTAGTTCTTCATCATTTAATGGTTGCTTTTCTTAGGGCATTTGGGTGGGGCTTTTCATTTTGGTTTTAATTGTACTCTATTACTGTTTTTACTGTATACCACCCAGAGTCATTGTAGAGTTATGCAGCCTTATACATTTCTAAAATCACAATAAAACAATAAAGAGTGGAGAGGGATACTGAGCAGGGTAGTACAATGTTCAGTCCTGGGCTCTGCACTCTCAACTTTTTTTTATTAATGATTTGAATGAGGAAATGGAGGGAAGGCTTTTCAGATTTGCTGATGACACAAAGCCGGGTAGGATCTCTAACATTCTAGATGACAGAAACAAAATTCAGAATTATCTTCATGGAACAATATATTTGCACAAAAAAGAACACAATGATATTTAACAACAACAAATGCACAGATATATAATGGAGGATAACTGGCTTCACAATTATCGGAACAATAGTTGATTACAAAGTAAATATAAAGCATAAGTGTCATGCAACTAAAAAAAAAGGCAAACAGAGGTATAGTTCCTAAATCAGACAAAGTAAAAAAACAAATCCATTATACTGTTCTTTGGTCGGACCCCCATCTTAAACAGTGTGTCCAGTTCTGGATACCACGTGTTCATAAAGATTCAGAGCAACTGAAACAAACCGTGAGAAAGGCAACAAAGATGATCAGAGTATTGGAAACAAAGTGCCATAAAAATGTAAAGGAATTTGAAATGATTAACTTCGAGAAAATTGAGTTAGCTTATGACAACATTATTCAAATACCTAGAAAGATGTCACATAGAAGAGGGCCAAGAACTACAAGGGCTGAAGCTGGCAAGGTGGGAACCAAGGATTCTCAGGCCAGCCAGAGTCATTATGTAAACATGGAAGAGCAGTTTCCAACTTTCAAGTCTTGGGAAAAGACAGCTGAACCTCCATTGACTCAAAAGTGTGGGAGGATATGTCTGAAGGGAGGACTTCATACAGGTGATGAGCCTCCTCCCCAGATGCATTTAAGCAAAACCTAGTTAGCCCTATGTCAAGGATGCCTTAATTGAATTATTACAGTGGTCAAAAAGTTGAACTCAAAAGCCTAAATGGCCCTTCCAATTCTAGGAATCTATAATTGTTTAGAATTCCTTATACCAAAATGTAAAGTACGCTTGTGATTTTTGTATCTGCTTAATAAACTAAACATATACACTTGGAAAAAAATTAATTAGTTAACATTCATACATGGGAATTGTACTTTTCACCACATACTAATGTGCAAATAATATTGAATACAATTGAAGAATATTAAAAGTCTACATTCTCCAATCTTACAGGCATAAAAACTGTCGTAAGTTGTGCGTGTGTGTGTTTGGATATTGAATCACAAAGCATTAGGCTGAATTAAATGACCACTGGATATACGTATTTATATATTTTGGTTCTTGACATCATTAATAGCATTGTTATAAAGAAGCACTGCATAACATAAATTCATGAACAATGGAATATTCTAAATTATTTCAACTATTATTTGAAATAAACATTATTATTTAGTTTTTACTAAACCATATTTAGCATCATTTATATTTATTATTTACACTAACTATTATTTCTTGTGCCTATAGTCTAATTCTGGAAGTTATGGGCTGCACATTTATGCACACATGTAAAGTTTGTGGGTGTGCCGTCAATACATTTTGTGACTTAATAATACAGCCTGTCCAAGTCACTGGATGGGTACTATCCATGGATGACATACATTAAGATTTGGCTTGGTAGCATGATCCTACTTTGATCACACACATTTTAGTTATATGGATCAGGCTACTGTGGACTTAAGAGCTTTTCTTTCTAAAATGTAATTTCCTGGCTTTCTGATGACATAAGTGGGTCCCTATGTGTTCAGTTTCTCTGTGTGATCACATATGCATTACAAGTTACTTTACTGTGCCTTATTATAGGAAATAAGATGCTCTCACTTCTAAAACACCAGCTTCTAGTTAAATTCCATGAAGGCACAAACAAGCGTGTCTTTGTCACAGAAGGCCAAGTTCAAATGCACAAGGATCAGATAAAGATTTTTTTAAAAAAATGTGTATAAAGAAACGTGCTTTCACTTAGATAAGAAGCAATTACAAAAAGAAAAAAAGGAAGAAAGAAAGAAACAAAGAAACAAAAAACCCACTATATCTAAATCAGATGCTGAGAGACTAAAATAAGCCTAAGAAATAAATATTTTGAGGCGCTCTCTCCCATTAAACTATTATGCACATATTCATTTTTATATGAAATACCAAAAAGGTGGGTGTCAGGGTGTCAGAACTGAGAGTATTAGACAGAAGCATAGTTTGAAATAATGCTTTCCATACCAGGATCATATATTCTTAAGAATGTGAACTATAGCTACTTCTGTCACCTTATCTCTTTGAATTGAATTGTGCCATAAAGTAATGCAACCAAAACACTGGTAAACTGAACAACTAAGCTCAATTTTGGGGTTACCTGATCACCTCAGTTCTAGATGGAATTCATAATAAGAATTATGAACAATTATTGGATTCATTCATCCCCCCCTCCCCCAGCATTTAAACAGCAAAGGAACTGAAATGATAAAATATTGACCTATCCACAATTTCTCTTAAATCTAAGAAATGTGACTCAGTAAAAGCACAGAAATCAAGATAATTAAATTACAGAATCAGCATAATTGATAATAGAACAAAATCAATCTATTACAATAATTGTACTTATATGGCTAGCGCTTTGATTTCTTCTAATGAAAAGCTATTTTTACCCGCTTTAATGATGGTGAGGGAAGAAATTCAGGACCTCAAAAAAACAGGACCAAAGTTTAAAGGGACAATTTACTATCCCAAATCCCTGCATTTTATGGGCTGAATATGTTAACAGGAAGTGGTGAACTGTCAGAGGAATGTGTAACTATGCCTAAATTATAGCTGTAAAAACCAGCTACCCAAATGCTTAAAGAACTCCTAGTTAGAACCTACTCAGATTACACAACGATAATAAAAGGGAATTAAGCTTGCAAGGCAAGGAGTTCCTTTGCCCACGCATTAAACATGAACCTAATTACCACTGTTCGTGGAATGGCTCTTGGTCAGTCACACGGCTCTTATGAAACAAAGAGAGTGCATTCAGCTTCATTGCAGGATTCTACCATGCTACACAGCTACCAATATTCCTGAATGCCATAAAAAGAATGCCATCGACAGGGCAATGCAGGAAGAAGAAGAAGAAGAAGGATGAGTGGTTTTCTCTTTGAAAGACGTTCTGATCAACTGCAGCCAAATAACTTTTTGCCATGTCATGCCTTTCGCTCCAGGGATTTTATTGATTGATTGATTGATTGATTGATTGCCTTATTGCATCTACATTAAACCCAATCCTTCCAGAATGAAAGTATGCCTGTTAAGGGAGATAAGGCTTTGTTTATTTAAAACATTTATTTATAGGCTACTTCTTATTTTTAAAACTTTCAAAAGAGGCTTATAATATAAAAGCAGTTTATTTACAATAAATAAATAAGAAATTTTACAGGATTATTTATGAAAATCAATTTAAACACTTTACTAAACTGAGGTTTGCCAATACCAAACTCTTTGTATATTTCTTACTGTACATGGTTTTATGTGTATGTATGTATGTATGTATGTATGTAAAACCATGTACAATGATAAAATACAAACCATGACATAATATCACAGTAACTTAAACATTTCTTATATACACGCACACAAACATACAGACAAAATTACTGTGCTCTGATTGTTTGATTAACGAATTCACTATCTGGTTCCTACAAAATTTGGCTGTGGGTAAAACAGGGCAGAGACAGATACTAAACAGGCACAATTAGGCCAACAATGATTGTTTCAGGTTCCCTTTAGGCACATATAATATTGAACCTCCAAAGAAAAGAAATAACTGAAAAATGGAGGTCTCTGAATATTAAAATTTGCAGCCAAGACAGATTACAAAAAGCATCCCTTTGAGCACCTAAGACTCCTTTAGAAATATGTGCAGGCTGAACTATAAAATCTCAATTACTTTGTAGGAAAATTTCACAGTATACATTTTATAAGCTAACACATTTCCATTATTAGTAGAAAGACAAACACTTTCTCTGCCCAAAATCAACAGAAAACATGCACCAAGAAAAAACTGAAATGCTGATACTTGGCACAGAAGGCCCAGGCAGCTAATAAGTGGGCACAGAGACTCCTGCTGATGAGAAACTCTGGTTAACAATAGTAATTCATCAAAAATATGATTTACACAAATATAGATGTGAAAGAAACTTCCTGGAATCTACAATTCTAAGTCAGATAGGTGGGCATAATTCTAGAAAATACTCAGCCAAAATTAGGGGGAAGAAAATCAAGCTTTTCTGGCTATACTCCCTCTTCTCATGTTAGCAAAGAAGAGCAAGTCTCAGTTAATAAACATTAATCTCTTTTCAGATGGTAGCATATAATTACAGTAGTGTTACTGTTAGGCTATAATGGCCCATAAATACATTATTTCATAAAAGATTTATTACTAGCCAATATAAAATCTTGTTTTCCCAAAGTGTGAGTGATACCACCAAATCCACTGAGATTACCTAAACAGAGAAGCAATATTGCAAATCAATTATTGTTGATCCTCCTATATAGATGATCAAATTGACCTAGTCAATAACTTGGCAGCTTATATCATCTGTCCTAGCTATACTTCTATTCTTGTCACATGTCAGATGCAGTCATATGGCAAACACCATTTATTCACTCATTGAGGAAAGGAACTATTTAAGATTTCCAGCCCAGTTATTGCTCAAATTATCTGACTTGGATATGAAGTTTTACAAAAGAAGGTATGGAGCAGAATGAAAAGAGGAAGAAGCAACAAAGAATGTAAAGGAGGCTAAAACAAGGTTCGGGGTTGAAGAACTGCTTCTTACTTACTTTGGATCATCTCCTAGGTATTTTAAACACTCTGTCCAACGTTAGGCCTATTCTGGAAGCATATGGATAATAATTTTAAAGGCTTTCATTTAGTTCCATTAGTATTGCAGTCATTTGCGGTTTTTTTGCCTAATTTTCATATTGGGAATTACAAAATATTTAGAATAATTTAGACCCCACTTTGTTTCCTGGTCCATAGGTGGTCTTCCATATGGGGAGTTTATACAACCACTAAAACTGCTTGACGATGGCTTTTATGTTGACTTCTGGCTTACCTTAAAGAGCAGAGAGGAAAGAGGAGAATACTATAAAAACAATCCATCAATCTGCAGGAATTTTAATAAGTATCAGGATGACAAAGAACAAGGAGATTATATATGCCCAAACACTCCATTTATCATCCTACATTAAGTATTTGTACTGTATATTTAAGTAAGTGACTATTTCCTCACCCCTCCTGATCCAAATGGTATGTATGAATGTAGTTTTCCCCAAACACAGAGGTGTAATGATCAAGAAGAAGGAAAAAATGGCACCAATCTGCTTGAATATCTGCCTGTCAATAGCATTAAGACTCTTTACTCTGGAAAAAGAAGAAACTGTTTCTTTAATAACAAATTATAGGCAAAGCAATCAAGCAATCCTTTTTATCGGTTAGGATGCTCCACCCTCAGAGCATTCTATCAGTTTGAAAGACCTGACAACTTCTTTTGTCCTCCACTGTCTTCTAGGTGTGAAGATTTTGTATCCTTCACTGTCTTCTAAATGGTCCTCTTTTAAAAAGTAAGGAAAGGAAAAGTATTTGTTAGCAAACTAAATGCTAGTCTGAATAATATCTTAGGTTGGGAAAATAGTAGAAGGCTGGAGGCAGTGCTTAAGTGTCCTGAGATCTCTTATCAGACTTATGTTTTCCAAAGTCAAGAATGTTTTATATTGGAAAAATCCTTCTTTAAGACTCTTAACCATGGATTTATTACCAAAGGGTATTTCAAATCTTTATTCCAAATAACTAGTCTTACAAATACTATTTCAGTGTTTTCAAAAACGCTGTAGATTTAGAATAATCCAAAAAAAGATTTCAATGCTGGACCAAATTGTGAAATTAGCTATTTGAATAAGCATCAACATTATGCTTCCATTCCAAATAAACCACACAGCCTTTAATGCTAGGAATTCCACTGATTTTTTTATTTTAAAAAGAGGAACCATGCCCTGTCAGGGTATCAGACAGGTCATATTCTCTAATTTTGTCTATAGTGGTTTTTGGACTTGACCATTTGGATTCTATGAAGAAATAAATGTCACAGTATACATCCAGTGATAAAACTGAAAATCAGGAAAGTTAAAACTCTATCATCATATAATAGCTATAATGTGGATAAAGAAAATCTAGCCATTTTTCCTTCCCACAAAAACTTTCTTAACAGCATCTGTGTCAATAAGAACTTAAAATTCAAATGTCACCCTTCTCCAGATTTGGAGTCCTCTATCCAAAAAGTATTGAATTTTTTTGTAAAATATTACTTTTAGATAAAACATTTTAGAAATAATTTCTAATAAAATAATTCAGCAAGAATACAGTCATTAAATAGTATTTAAGTTCAAATTGCTGTTCAAATTTTATTTCTTACACTTGCCAGCCTTGACACATCTTACATTTGTAAGAAATAATATCTTATAGGACCATTTATGCATGTATAATTTATCCTGCATTCTTAGATTTCACCAGGGTGCAAACTGAAGATCCTAATTCTGTTTTTCCCCCCATAACAGGGCCTATATTATTTATTTATTTATCCATTCATTTATCCATTCATTCAATTCATAGGCTGCCCAGTTCCTCAGAGATTCTGATTACTAGCTGCTGTAGCTGGTGTCCTCTTATGTAAAATTTATTTTTTTAATATATGTCTATTAGAATTTTTTAAAGAACTTTTTCGAATATTTTATCCAAGTTTTAGTAATTTCTTAATCATTTCATATTGCATATGAATATTTATATTTGAGCCATCGATGAAATTACTCAGTTGATATTTTTAAAACAAATAAAATAGTATATGAATACAAAAATCGATATGGAATGGGACAAAGAAATAAATGAATATATGCAAAATGACCAGAAACAGATTTGTTCCACCCTGATCCTTCAATCTGCAAAATGCTAGCAAGAGGTTATTTGTTTGGACACAATCAAATAAAATTGCCAGCCTTGACACAACAAACAAATACAACATTTATAATGCCAGCTTCAAAATATATTTGTATCCCTCGCCGATCGATCATTATATGCAAACGCTTCCCTTGGAATTGGCTCTACATTCAGAGGCATTCCAAACAACTGCCCTAGTACAGTTAATAATAATCATACTTGACTACAAACTTCTGCTGCCTTTTTAAAGTGCTAACTCCTTCAGGAGTTATGAGCCGTTTGTTTCAGCTGCACAAGGCAACTGATCTCTGTCTACTTGCTGCTGGCTTAAATCTTGAGTAAATTAATCTTGGATAGAAGGGTGTCTATAAAAGAAGGCACTTAAAAGCCCCCAAAGATGTTATAGCACTGATGGTTTACCATTATGTGGTACAGCAAAATTTTATCCTGCCATTACTAAGAGCATACATATGGAGACTATTAAACCCCTTCCTTTCTTGTGGTGCAACCCTGAATGGATGCATTATGCCACTATTTTTTTAAAATGTAACCTTCACCAGCAGGAGAGAGAGAGAGAGGAGAATGCTCTACACGGCTTCAGCATATCACAGAAAAGTCCAAGAAGTTTCATCAGCAGTAAAGAAGGATTTTTAACACAGAAAGCCAGTAGGTTTTGTACATTTTCTTTACATCCATCCATATGTACATGTATGCCAGAGAAAATCAACAAACCTTATTTGCTCATTGTATGAAAAGAATTCTAGGTAAGTATGTTGATAGCATGTACACTTAAATTTGGAGGTTAGAGTGTGTCTGTACTTGCCACAAACATTTTGGGCTTAAACTATACAACTATATAAATTGAATTAGCAATAAAATAATAAGAATACACCTTTGTTCTCTTATCCCATCACCACCTGCAAGGACAAGAACATGCAAGTATCTGCATGGAAGTACAGACCCTGCCTCACCATAAGCACAAATAATTGCTTATCATGTAAAGCATCACCAGACACAATACAACATTAATACATGAAAAGCAATATACGATGATAAAATGCAAACTATGAAGTAACAGTAACATATACATTTCTTATATAGTAGAAAGAGATGTCAAGGGATGCAAGAATATCAAATGCAGAAGTTAATAGAAGTGTTTTCAGTTATGTAACTGAATCAGAACATTAGCACATGTTCTGTTTCTGCTGGAAGGGCATTCCAGAGCGTGAGTGCCACGACACCAAAGGTCTTCTTCCTAGCATATGCCAAATAAATGACAAGATGTGGCATATTCAAGAAAACATCTGATGACTGCAATGATTAGGCAGATCTGCCTGGAATAAGACATGATCTAAGGCCTACTGTTCCCAATCTCTTTACAGCCTTAAATCTTGCTTCACAGAAAAACAACAGTTGCTCAGTCACTCAGCAACTGTTAAATGGCAGTAACCAGGCATGCTAGCCCACAATCTTGCCACTGCATTTTTCACAAGCTGGTTTCCAGGCAAAGCATAAAGAAAACGTGATAGACAGAGCATTCTTGTAACCAGATTATGAGCAAAATCAGTGGAAGTGGCATCTTACGCAGAGAGGTCTTCTATATGACCATGGCCTTGCTATAACTTTGGCATGCTTTTCAATGAAATAGCCATCTCTCCCATAGGGCTAGTATTGCTTTCTGCAGAAAAGTTCTCTGCAGATCATCTGTAGGGAAGTGATTTTGTCATTTTTCCTCCTGTCACATTCTGCTTAGGGTTTGTGGTTGAATTCATACATTGCCCTAAGCAACAATTTTAACCATGGTTTGTTGACTTAGTCACAGGGCCTGTGTTTGCATATTCCATGCAGTCAAAACCAAGTAAACCACATTATGGCAACGGTAGTGCAATATGAATGAACTAGCCATGCAAGAGCCCCCAAGAAAAAAAAATGTTAGCAGTTCTGGTTTTCAGCGACAAAGCAAGCCTGTTGCCTTATGGCTGGCAATGCAGTGATGCTACCATTTTTTCCCTCTTCCTCCAGAAGGACGGATAATCAACAAAAAGCACTCTAAAATTGGTATGTAATACTTGAGTGCTTTAATAACATTTTTTTTTCTTCCTACCATTTTCCCGCAGGTGCAGGGTCCACTTTTTCAGATCAATCGAACGTCAATTCATTGGTTATGACAGGAATTGACCAACTAGCTTGTTGCCCAAGCCTGACATTGTGGGCTGACTGGCCCAAAATCACCTAGCCAGTTTTCATGCTTAAGGAAGGACTAGAACTCACAGTCTCCTGGTTTCTAGCCTGGAGCCTTAACCACTAGATCACAGATGAAGGGTATAGTTGTGTCTTGCATCTGTTCTCCAGCTTTTTGGTCCTTGCAACTGCTGTTTGGCCCAAGGTAAAAGCTGCCAATGTCATCAATTGGCCCACCCTACATTATCATAAATGTAGGCAACCTTGTTAGGAAAGTTGCAGCAGTATTGACAGATTATTAAAAAGGGAGAATTCCCATATTCCTTAGCTCCAGGAACCAGAACGCATCCACAGGTGAAGATAGTGGGATGGCCTGCACATATGCGGGTTAGCTGAGATACAAGTGGATATATTTTCAGGAATAAGCAGTCCCAGACTATGAGTGGCAGTGTCAATGGGACGTAGTGAACTGTGGGGAGAATGCAATTCTACAGAATGACACAGGAATCCAAAGATAACACTGTGACAGTGCAAATATGGACTGCCTTGAAGGTCCAATCCCTCCCTTGCTACAAGCAGTAGTGCAGTCAGTACTGGAACAAGGTCAAGATGAAATATATCAACTGGTCTTAGGCAGCCACAGAAGAGGATATAGCAACTATACAGGCAGCAGTACCACAAGGAACTGAATAATGGCAAGCTACTTCTTTTGATATGCCAAGAAAACTGATGGAAAGAAGCTCAATAAGAAAGAATATCATGTTGCTAAAAGATGAGACACACATATACACCCTGGTCTTGAAATGACTACTGGCTACTGGGGAAGAGCAAAGAGCTTTATCAAGTATAGCTAGGCAGTATGATATGACGTAATATCTTTATAAATATATTTATATTTATAAATATGACTTTGGGAAGTCTAGTTGACATTGTAGCCAGAAACAAAAGGAATGTTTGGAGCTTACTGAAAGGACTTAGGATGGGAACATGGAATGGTCTCAGTATGAATCAGGGAAAGTTGGATATTGTTAAAGTGGATATGGACTGGGACTGAGAGTCTAGGAATAATCAAACTAAAATGGATAGAAAAAGGACACTTTCAATCAGGCAAATTCAAAATATTCTATTCAGCAAATGAAACACAGAAAAAATGGAGCAGCAATTATCATCCCAAAATGCACTGCTGCATGGATAACAGGATGCAACACTGTCAATGCAAATAATTTCCATCAGGATTCAAGGCTGACTATTGAATCTCATGATTCTACAGGTGTATGCACCAACAATGGTTGTTGAAGAATTAATTGATGAATTTTATGGAAAATTATACCCAATAGATCAAACACCAAAGAAGGATGTTCTAAAGGTGATTGGCAACTTAGAACAAGGAAAAATCAGAAAAATTAGGTAAAATCACAGGAACTTTCCAACATTGCCTTAATATCATAAGAAACAAGCATGGAAAGATTTGATAATGGTATATGATGTTAAAAAAAAAAAAAGATGAAATAAATACACAGAAAACTTGTACCAAAAGACCAACTCTGATCCGAGTGCATTTGAGAGAAAAGAATATGAGGAGGAACCAGGAGAGCTTGAGGAGGAAGTCAGTTGGGCTGTACACCAACTAGCGAAGAGTAGTTATTCTACATCCTTTACAGTGTCCCAGAACAAGCATGAGTCAGAAATATTGTAGATATTCTACCAGGCTGTATAACAGACAGAAAAAAAAAATCATTGGTCAAGATATTAGCTGCCTCTTGCTATTCTTAAACTGTCATCTATGGCAGCTCTTTTATCAGACTACCTAAACTATCTATCCCAACTACTTCTTGTAAAAAAACTATAATTTAAGAAGCTGTATCTAAGCCCTTTCCCTGCCCTCCTCCTCATCCCTCCCCCCCCCCCCCCCGTTTTTAGAGTCAGGTCTTTTATAGTGTAATCACATATTACTAAAGATCTTTTACAAGTCTCAATTCATAAAAGAGTAAGGATACGTTAAACAAGACAAAACAAGTTGATTATTACAATCCAAAACGATGGTTCTTAATGAGCTGCATATATTAAAATATGCTGTTGTTCACTCCAGATCTTCAGCATGGATGAAATTCTAGTCAGAAAGACTTACATAAAATTCTTGGAGTGCCAAACTGAACAACATCCTTCTTTCTGTTCCACCACTCTATTTTCAGAGACCTTACTAGGAGGTCTTACACTGGGAAAGTTCCCAACATCCATGCCAGCATTTGCTATGAAGAACCATCCATTTTACTGAAGGAGATGGAAAGGGAATAAATTCTCTCACCCATCCTTCTCAACCACTGAGATGACTGACTAGCTAGATGGGTTTCTAAGTCAGAACTTGGCCCTTGCTACTTTCATGGGTTTGTTCTTTAAGTCTTCACATTCCTTCTTGATTTCTGGCACCCTGCTTTCTGCTTATATCTAACTAATGCCAACAATACACAAATCTTGTTCTACTCAGATCAAATCTGGCTAAGAATTATGAGCTTCTTTTCAATGAAGAAGCTCTCTTTAGGTGAGTAAGTCTGGAATGCACTCTTATGCCCATAGGTATCAGATACCATATCTATTTTCATTGGTGCCATCAGAATCCCTGTCCTGCTTTTAAGAAGTTAAAAAAGTGGTTTAACTTCTTAAAAACATAAAAAGCTGACATGCTGCAAAGCAAAGCACCAATTTCCAGAATTATCTTTATTTCCAAGAATACCTTGGATTCTACATAATCCCACAGGCATTCTTAGCAAAGAAAATTATGAATAGTGGCAGTTCCATGCTTTGTTTCTAAATATGCTCCCCCGCCCCCAAAAAAAGATTATTCAGGTATTGATTGTGAGTATCCTTAGTGGTCATGTGTAGAGGGTAACTGTGCACACTGGAGAGATTTCAGAAGGTCTCTTCATCTAGCTGGGATTGTTTTTCTACGGTTCCTGACTTCATATGGAACCCAAAAGTAGAGGCTTCAGAAGTAGAGGTTTCCTGGTGCAGATGGTGTTGTATTAAGACTATATAACTATGGTCTATGAAAGCCAGACACAAGATTTGTCCAACTGTGCAATGTAAAATCAAGTTAATAGCAAAGGAACCAAAAACAGGAAGAGAGTCTATCATACAAGTAATGTCAGAGTTAATAGCAAAGGATCAGAATCTAGGAAAGCAATCTGTAAATTTAAGGATCATGAGCAAGAGAAAAAAGAGCCAATGCAAATGCTCAAGCAAATCTTGCTTCAGCTTTGATCCATAGCAAAATGAGCTTTAAATAGAGCAGCTAGAAATGCAACCATGCCCTTTGACCCTTAAAAACTCTGTACTACTTGCCTCAAGCACTGGTGGCAACAGGATTAACTGGTGGGTTTTAGGTATAATTTGAACTGTCATTTCCAAATCTGAGGGTCCAAAGAAAGAGATCCAAGATGTCTGATGATGTTAGGATCTCCACTAGGGACTTCTCCTCACTGGTTTGAAACTAATGATTCATATTCATGGATCATGACAGACACCTTTATTGGGGAATGACATGAGAACACTTTAAAAACCATTGAAGAACATTAGGGAATAACTTTTCCAATTTGATATTTTCCAGATGTGTTGAGAATACAACTTAAGTAACTCCTGGTCATCTTTAACCCTATTGACTGAGTTTGGAGATTTGCTCTCCCTGCACATTTAGAAGGCACCAAGTTGGCTTACTAACACTAGCAACTCTTTCCCTGTTCTCAGCCAAAGTGGTTTCCCATCCCAGCAGTCCTTTTATTAGAGATACTGGGATATGGAAACAAAAACATTTGCATGCAAAGCAGATGTGCTGCTACTGATGTTTCACTCTTGACCTGACTGTGAAAAGTTCTGTTTTCTTTTACCCTCTTTTCCTTGTCTTCAATATAGTGTTTCCTTCTTATTCCTTGAACAAATACCACAGCATTGATGATGGCTCACTTGATCTTGAGTAAGAACAGTCCTTATAAAACAATCCTTTGTTCTGCACGATGGTCTTCTTGGCAAATCCAAAAACTGTCATCCTTGATCAGCTCTGGATTGTCTACATTTCACAACCAGACGAAGTGTTTGTTGCTGCCAGACCATTCAGGCTTAAATAAAGGTCTACACAATAGACCCAAACATACAATGGACCCAAACTGGCAGTTGAACCAAACAAACCATTTCTCTTGAGTATCTATATATAGTATTTAACAGCTATTCTGCAACCATAAATCCTTCACACAGGAATCACGTAATTCATAAGTGACAACCACACGTTTAACATACTGCAAATGTTCTCATGAGTCACCATCATTTTTGTGTGCATGTTTTTGTTGTTGTTGTTCTTAATTTGTGGGATTTGTCAAGAACATAATCATTCTAATTACAAGCCTAAGTATAGAATACTGAAATTGTTACATCTGCAGGGACATTTGGAGAGAAGAACTTCTCATTTAGTCCCACAGTCCTAAGAATCAAGTTGAAATAAAGATAGTGTTTGGTTTTTATTTCTGTTCGGTTTTCTCAAATGCAAACATACTATCACCCAGATTCTATCCCTGCATATTAAAGAAACCAATCTTATTCACAACTGCCAGATACACAGCAAATCAAGAGACTGTTCAAGCTTCTAAAACATGCTGGAAAATGGTAGTTTAGTCTTTCCTCCATGTTCTTATTCCAAGCAGAAGAATTCCTACATTTCTACACCTTTGTTGTAGTGTTGTAGACGCTATTCTATGTTTTAGTGTCATCAATCCATAGGGCTTTAAATTACCTTTATCCCATATATCTTCCAACTCTAAACATGTTAAAACTGATTTTAAAAGGGAGAAATGGCTTGGTTTCATTTTATTTACAATGTCTGCATATCTGGAAAGTGATTGAATACCTAGCACAATTATTTTGTTCTAAAATGATCACCAGGATTTACCTTATATACCAAAGTCATAACTGATCTAACAAAAGTGTTTTATTGTAATTACAGTATTTACCTGAAAGACAACCCTGAATTTAAAATTATCTCCTCCTCAAAGGAAAAAGTAGGTAGAACATACATATAAATATAGAATTGTCTGCAATGCCCAGCTTCCCCATTTGGTCAATCTAGGGTTGCCAACTCCAGGTGGAATCAAGCACAGAGATTTTCCCTCCAATTAATGTACACATGTGACACAAATGTGTGTATAAATCTACCTGTCAGAAGCCAGTCTCCCAAAAAAGGCAGGGCAAGGGCAAAAGATTTATGTGGGAGTGGACAGAAAGCTGCTGGACCCTTCCTTCCACCCTCATAAAAAGAGGGACCTGGCCCTTGACAAAAGTGTTTGGCTATCACTGGAGAGAGTGAAGCTTTGGCAATGGAGAAAAGAGGCTTGGATTAGGTGGGTGGTAGAAAGAAGAAGAGCTGAAGAGTTAAAGAAGAAGAAAAGTAGAGGAACAGGAAAGAACAAGAAGAAGCCAGAAGCCTAGAAAATCAGTGGAGCCTTCGTAAGCAGCCCAACGTGGCCACAGGAACCTAGGGCCTTACAACTTCCAAGCAGACCAGGCACTGGCAGATTAAAACAGTGGCCAGGAAGAGCTTCTGGAAAAAGATGAGCAATCCAGGGATAGTCCAATGTAATAGTGGGTGGAAGATGGCTTTGGTAGTTACCAAGTAGCTGCCAGGCAGCACCAAACTAGGTTCAGAAGACGTAGGAGGAATAGTTGGGCAACTTGAGCTAGGAGAAGAAAGGGATGGAGAAGAAAGTAAATGTCTTATTTCCCCACACATAGAGCTATACAGAAGCCATTCAGGCAAGTCTGCAGCAGCCGCCAGCCATGTGAGAGAAAAGTGGCAAAGAACCAAGCCAAAATGAGCCAGATCACTAGGTATAAAAGGGTGTTGGCCAAATCCAAGTAGCCTTCGTGCTGGTCAGGATGAGTCTGGGCAGCCTTGTAGAAGACCTGGAAGAGACATCATAGGCATGAATGCAAATGGAAGTGTTTGCAGTAGCTGGCCTAAGAAGGTTACATGAGAGATGATTCACAAGCCTAAGAGGTGCATCACCAGCAACATAGGCTAAAAGAGCTGGAAAGTAGTGACCCAAAGACCTTAAGAAGAAGGGGCAGAGCAGCGATCAGCACCAGCAGGCAGCATTATGTAAAGAAAGTCAG
This sequence comes from Python bivittatus, assembly GCF_059951505.1. Classification (NCBI taxonomy): domain Eukaryota; kingdom Metazoa; phylum Chordata; class Lepidosauria; order Squamata; family Pythonidae; genus Python; species Python bivittatus. The sequence continues at coordinate 18,522,200 of NW_028277086.1, read as the reverse complement.
GGAAAGAAAGGGGCAGGAGTGCCTGACCAGCATGGTAGCTTCAAAGACCAGGCCACACTAGCAGTGCATGAGTCAGAGACAGCAGAGATGAGACAGCTATGAAGAAGTGGTATGGCCTTTAAATGCATTGCCCAGCCTGAACTACCAATCTTATGCCAGTGTGGAAAGTTGGTTGGGACTGACAGAAGGGAGGAGGGTCAGGGAAAAGAATAGAAACCAAAGACAGGGAGTTAAGACTTAGAGCTATAAATTAGAATTAAAAATATAGAAAGTAATATAATATAAATTTATGAAGAACATCAGAGAGAGAAGTCAGGACAGAGGTAATAAAATAGGAGAAAAATAAAGGATAGCAATAGATTAGTGTTGAGTAAATGAGAAAGGTAAAAGCTAATAAGTGCTAAAGACTGTCATAGAAAAAAAGGAGGTGATATAATTGTTTATGATAGAACATCATTATTTATTTTATTTTTCTTTATTTGAATTTATAAGCCGCCCAACTCCAATGGACTCTAACAGTGTATTTATGTAGTATTCCTTTTTTGTCCAAAAATAGCTGGCTTGTGTCTTCCCTGAATCAGTACAATCCCTGAGCCTTTGACAGTATATTTATTGGATTAATAACTACTAATTAAAATGCCAAGAAAACAAGACTGATTCCCCTTTGGCATACACCAACTATTTTTCTCTCTCACTCACAAATCGCTCTTCTAACAATCATCAACCATACATATGCTTCTGCCCATTTTTCAGTAGAAATGGCAACAATGGAGGAGGAAACCAGATGGAGATGTTTTAAGGAAGAGGGGAAGCTGTACTGGACAAGAAAGACAAGAATAAAAACAATAGCACAATTTAGGATTTTAAAAATAGTTAAATTCATCAGGCAAGCAGCTCCTCCCAAACAATGGTAATATTTAGACTAATCTCGAAAGACATCTCTGTTTCTCATCAGCAAAATCTGCCAGCAATGTCCACAGCCGTTTGCATTTTCACCCATTCATTTGTTCTCAATAGCATCCTCTAGCCTTCTCAGATGATGACCCCCACCTGCAGTTCACAGGTAATTATTGGGGGGAGGACATCTTTTTACCGACTACAGTTCTTGTTGTTATCCATTTGACATTCCATCTAGCTAGAATTTATGTAGAACCATATTTTAACCATGTCACTGCCTAGGTACTTAGATAGTCAGCAGCCAGACTCTCAGGATTCTACATGAAGTTGTTCTCACACTGAAGATGCAGCATGAGTACAGTAGCTGAGGAAGAACTGCTTCTTCATCTGTGAATGGGAGACAAGCTGAGTCAGTTGCCAAGCAGGTCATGCTAAAGTTAGATACCTCATTTGTTCTTAAGACTACAGGATCCTTCCTTCCTTCCTCCTTTCCCTCCCTCCCTCCTTCATCACATTTCTAGGTCACCCAACTCTAGCACATCTCTGACTCTACTCAGAACATACAGTATGGCACTATACAGTATGGCACTATTTCTGCAGGAACTTATTGACTATATACACTTATTCACTACTTGTTATTATTGCCTCAAAAAGCTACAGCAATCCACTTTGATGGAAATAAAAGAGCATGGGAACTGGTTTTTATTCAAGAAAGCACTGCCAAAATTAAAAATACTACCAAAATGTAATCGGGATTTAAAACTATAGCAAGAAGCCTGTTCTTTACTTCCAGCTAGCATAAGCTGAGGAGCTATTTAAGCTACTGGATATTAGAACTCAGCATTTAATATTTGTTTATTGTTGAAGGCACAACTGAAAGTTATTAAGAGTCTTTAAAAGAGTGAGTTGATCCTTATGTGGTCTGAGGAGTCCTACGACCTAAATACAAATTTTAACACAATGGAGAGATGAACTCGGCTAAACCACTTCAAATGCAAGAATGTCTCACACAGGCAGCTTCTATATTGATGATGTAGAAGCTAGATGACTCTAACCCGACAGGATAAAATCCAAAATGCCAATAAGAAAAGGTCTGTTCCATTTATTCTTTCCTTACCACAACATTTGTACTTCATCATTATTAGCAAATAAAAGAATTAAAGCTCCAAATGAATAACAGTGTTCTTACAAGCAGGCAATACACAGTGTTAGAAACAGGCAAAAATTCAACAAGGTATAATATATGGCCTAGAAATCCAGCAAACCTTAGATAAGGAAATAGCAGAGAACATACATTCCACCTAACACTTAGGTGAATAGAACAACAGCATCTAGTAAGTGATAAAATTGGTCCACCACTATACTGGTGGGGAACGGGACAATTACACTGGGGCACCATTACCTGTTGGTAGAGATTTATTAGTCCCTTAGACAGCAGCATCATGAAAGCCAAAGACTGTGTAAGTAGATGGCATGATTTGTAAGACAAAAGGTGATCCTGCAGATAATCTGGTCCCTTTGTCACTTTGTAAGTAAAAAAATATGTCTGCTTTCCTTAGAATATTGCATGATTCTATGTCTAGATATTTATCAAAGGCTGGATTCAGGTGTTGTGTTAAGCTGAAATTTGATTTATTTGGGTTTGGCTGAATATGGATAAACCCAACCAATTGTTAATTATTCAGTAAACCCTGGTTCAGTGGGGTTACTCAATGGGGTGTAGGGGGATCACCTACCATAGGCTTTTCTTAGACTTGCTTTGTCAGAATGTGTCATAGCCTTACAGTATTGTAACCTCTGCAATCGTTGCTATGGTTTAACTATTCTGTCTTGAGAAAAGTTCTGTTCTTTATGAGGTTAAACACTAATCTTTTCATCAAGGCAAAGGATATGAAAGCAAAGCAAGTGGTATTATAAGGAAATTATGGCTTTAAATATACTTCAGAGGTTTTACTGAATGATAGCTCTCTTAATAGTATTCAGATTGTATTGTGTTTGTATTGTATTCTGTTTAAATTTGATAGCTTATTTCCAAAAGGAAGAGGAGGAGGATTGCATTCCTGCTCAACAACCATGAACATCCAGGTTATATGTTTAAAGATATAAATAAATTGCCTATTTAAATTGGTAAGATTTATAGACATAACAGATAGAGGAGAATTAGGGAATGATTGGCAAAGACAATCCTAAAACTGGATTCTTGCTGGTACCCAAATAAGTTAAGGATGATATAGATCAAAAATATCAGACTTGAACTCAACGTTTTACCAGACTTGAACTCAACTCATACTCTCTATTCAGGTTTAATCTTACTACTTAAGCAGAGGTGGTAAATCCAGTTGATGACATCACATCAAAAAAGAATTAGTCACGTGATGATGTTTGGTAATCATAGTCCAATAAAAACAAAACAAATAAATAAAAATAATGTATGCATACACCATGTAATAATGTGGCACAGAAAAAAAAAACAACCTGCATTTTTTCTATTAGTACTCATTCAAGGAGTTCAAAGAGAATTTAGATTTGATATTTCTTTCATGTAGGGTTCTTGCATTAATTATGAGCTAGCCAAGGGATGTGTGCGAATGTTCTGTACAATTCTCTCTCCGGGGATCTGACACCAATCTGTTTTCCCACACTTCAATTAAATTTGGGCCCTGCCACTGATGGACATTTGGAGGATATTATCCATGTCAAGGCTAATAAAGAACTAGGACAGTGAACATTTCAAAATGATCTGACAGGTGTGCTTTAGATCTCACACAAGTTCTGCACCTCCTTCTTATTCGTTAAAGAAATCTGACTTATTCTAGGTTTCCACTCAAGCCTCAAAAAGAAACCCGTTCATTAAGGTTAATGCAGTGTTTAAAGCAGCTGCACCTTTTTCTCAGCCTCTTGTAGAAGCTTGAAAAATGTTGGGTTTCTTGAATGAAGAGGAGAGAGGTGCTGCATTCGCATGAGCTCTACAAGGGGCAGATGAATATCAGGAGGCTGGAGCTGTGCTACTTTCAGTACCATCTTCCACTTCCATCCACCTGCTGGGAAGGGGCCAGGAAGAGGTCAAAAAACAAAAACCTTTGCTTGTGATCCCATCCAAACTGGTCTCAGCCTTGGAAAGGTGCGGTAGAATATATCACCACCATATGTAATGGTATGTGGAAATGGCCTTGGGAGACAGGGAGAAGAGCCACAGCTAGGGGAATGGTTAGACAAGAGGCAGCTTAGCCCGCAAAAGGAATGTAGGTGTGACAAACATCTCAGAAGGGACCCTTCCTAGTTTCTTAGCTTGTAAAGGTGAGGGGGGAGAAATGTACTTTCAGACTTGCAAGATTCTGTTAATGTAACCTTAAAATAAAGTAGAATTAGTCCATCTGGTCATGCTTCCTGTCTGGACTACCATGCTAGGTGACACCATTCATTTTGGACAGGTTTAGACCCATAGGAAGAGTAGATGCATATAGATAGTGGGAAAATAGGAGAATGGTTGCAGGTCAAGTAGGACAGCACATGCCTTGCGTGCACAGGCCCCGAGTTCAGTCCATCACATTTCCAAATAGAACTCTGCAAAATTTATATCCAAAATTTGGAAGACAGCTATGAAGGTGGGACTACTAGATGAAGGTAGGGCTATACTAGATGACAGCAAAAAGATACAGTCAACTCTAACTCTTTGAAACCAACTAGAGGTCATCCAGATTTTTGCAGCACATATCTGATTTCTGATTATGTGCCATCAAGTTGTGCTGACTCATAACAACCACATAGACCTTGTTGAGGATGATCTGTCCCCAACCTGGCCCTTCAGTCTCTCAATGGTGTACCTATTGCTGCTGTGAGTCCACCCCCATTGCTGCTGGACATCATGTTCTCTTTCCTTCAACCTCTCCCAGCATTATAAACTTCTCAGTATAAGGTGTCCAAAATATAACTTGAGCCTGATTGTTTGTGCCTCAAGTAAGAACTTTGGATCAAATTGTTCTATCATCCATGTCTTTCTTTTCTTAGCTGTCTAAGAATAGGAATTCTTAGGAATTTTATCTTTAGGAATTTTCTCCCACACCAAAGTTCAAGAGTAATCAGTAATCTATCCTGCTTCTTCAAAGTACAACTTTGTCACAGGGAAACAATTGCCTGTACAATTCTGATTTGGTATAAAGCAGCTGTTTAATAAGTCTCATGTCATTATTACTTCATACTTCTTATAAAGATTTACAATTTGTGTTTGAAAAAAATAATCCACATTTTGGGTACCTGGTCAGTAATGGATGCTATTGTAGTAGTACAACTCAAATACTCTCAACAATATTATCAAATTCATGAGTCAAAGTTCTTCCTGGTTTTTTATTCAGTAGTTTAACTGGTCCAGTTTCATTATTCCTGCCACTTACTTTCATATTGCATTAAATGAAGTTCTTATATCCAGGTTCCATCTCCAATCCCCACAGAATTCAGTTTAATGTTCAACCAAAACATGACACACTTGGTAAACAAAACACATTTTTCCCTGTTTGTGAGGTGCACCTCATCTCATGACAGAAGTCTGTTATACAGGTAACATAGCCCACTGTCAACTCAACAAGGTAGACCAGACTGAGAAACCAATGCCATATAGGTCAGGACTACTTTTATTGTAACCACTATAGTAACACAATCTTGCAAGTCTGAATGTGTTTCCCTCGTTTTATCTTCCTGTGAACTAGGGAGGGGCTTATCTGAGACATTTTCTCAAGTTATTTTCTTGGCCTGGGCACAAGCTCCACTTATCTGACCATTATTTCAGTAGTGGCTCTTCCTCCTGTCCTTCTGGGCCATTCCCTAAGTCTTCTCCATCCAATGACACTATTTCCCTCTCCAGTCACTGACCTGCAGCATTCTACATCTCCTTCCTATCAACTTCACAGGATGATCCCCATCCTAGTATTTTATAAAAAGAAAGGGGGGGGGACCCTTTTCCTTGCCCATTTTCTCCATCCCGTGCATGATTTTATATACCTCAAACATGTCCCCTCTCAGTCATCTTTTTTCCAAACTAAAGGATCCCAAATATTCCAGCCATTTTTCACAGGGAAGGTGTTTGAGCCCTCTGATTACTATAGTTCTTCTCTTCTGCACTTTTCCTAGCTCTGTTATGTCCTGTAGCATGTGGCAATGAAAACTCTGCACAGTATTCCAAATGCAGACATATCACAGGTTTATTTAAAATCTATGTTGGCCACTTTAATTTCAATCCTTTCTTAATGATCCCCAGTATGGAATTTTTCACAGCTGCCACATACAGAGCCAACATCTTTACTAAGCTATTCACTATAAACTCAAGATCTTTCCCTGGTTACTTAGAAACAATTCAGACTTCATCACTGTACATATTAAAATGAGTGGTTTTCCCCTTTTTGATGGGTCTTGGCAACTCCTCCATCACAGACTTGATCCATGCTCACAGGAGACAGTACACTTCATGAGCCAGCACATTGCCAACCCATATTAGTTTTTCTTCCACTTAGGAGGGAGTCACCAACTATTCCGACTCTTCCAAATATTCAGAGGCTTTAAATTTCTCAGTACCAGATGCCAATGTGAAAATACATAGGAAAGAATTTGAGTCTGAACATTTGATATTACATAACCATATTTCTGAACAGAAACGGAGCAGTTCTTCCATAGTTCCTGTTCCTAGTGGGGAAGCTACTGTAATATGATCCACAATATCATCTGCGGGGAGTGTTAATGGTGACATATCCAGTCTCTTATGCCAGCACCATCCTTACAGATATTTAAAACTCCCATCACATTTAATTCAATAGACCTACTGATTAGTAATATACCATGATCAGGGGACAACATTTCCTCTACCAGTCCTCTAGAAACACAGATGCAATATTTGAAATGGCTCTTTCCAGGCGGTATGCAACCACAAATCTTGCAAACGATATTGAAATTGCCAGCAACAATGCCTGCTGAAATTCAAAAGGAGCAAATCTGCCCCTGTCAATGGTCTCCACTGAATACTTCATTGCTATGTGACCAGTTGGCTTGCCCTGAAATTGATTTGCTTCAAGCAAAATGTCCATTGTACTATGGCAATTATTGTTGATATGGAGAACAACGCCCAGATCTGTCTAAGATCTGTTCATTGAGTTGTGATAAGCAGCAGCAGCAAGCAACACTGAGCACTCAAACTTCAAGCTATTTTTTTCTTCAAACTCCAGAATAAAATGAACAACAGATGATCCTTGTCAACAATTTGCTAGTTGCCTACTACATTCTGACTACCACATTACAGAATGCACACTCTATATCTGGATAGTATTAGAGGATCTAATGAAGAACATATTCACATCCTGTATTTTTCCAACTCCAATCCACTGCATTATACAATTAATGAGTCCCGAGTTCACATCAGGAGTCAAATTGTTCTAATAAAATATAAAGCAGTGCTTATCTACTAAGAAACTGCAAGGGACACAGTTCACATGGCCATGATACTCTAAAGTACACTTCCAAATCAGAGGAAAATTCAAACAAGATGACATTCGATGTAGCAAATTTCCTCCAATACAATTTGGCTCTGAAAGCTAAACAACTAAGGACAGGTTGGATAAGGATTCCAAGTGTTAATCATGTTTTTTTAAATATACTTGGATTCTCTTCTCATGTAAATAAAATGTGTGTATCACATTTTAAAGTCAAACTAACTGAAATTTAACACAATCAACATACATGTGATAGTGATGTCCTACAAGGATTAGTGCCTCTTTGCCGCTGCTGAGATCCAATAGATCATTTCCACACTGGTATTCTGGCAATATATGTAACCGACTGCATTCTCTAGTACTGATTGACTGAACTCAAAGCCAGTGCCAACATACAACTAGCTCAGAGATGTATGCCCACGTAGGCCATGTATGCCCACTACTAAAAAGAGAACATGAGGTTTACCATGTAGCTGTTGGATATACCTCTGAATCCACCAAATTGTTGTTTTTTTCTTGGTGTAGAATAGAGGAGAGCTCACCTGGTGTCAGCCCTTTGAGATAGTCCAGCCAAGAAGCACAACCATGAGTATTAACACCATCTTTATTGTAAGATTACAGTAACAGAATCTTGAAGTCTGAAAGTACATTTCCCTCCCCTCACCTTTACAACCTAAGAAACTAGGGAGGGTTCCTTCTGAGACATTCCTTCTATGGGCTAAGCTGCCTCTTATCTGACCATTGCCTAGTCCTCAGTTCCTCCTCCTCCTCCTGTCTCTCAAGGACATTCTCACATTATACCTGGGATCCTACTTTCCATCTCTATTCTGCTGTCATTATGTCCAAAAAGGAGTTCAAGGCTGGAGTAACCAAAGGCCAGTCCCTTTGGATCTGTCCATGCTGGTTACCCAAAATATGGTTTCCAGTACCTCTGGAAATCTCTTTGTCCTTTGATATAGATATATATATAATGTCAATTGTTGCCTGTTGTTCATGTCTTTCTTCCTGCTTTTGCCTGCATTTTGTCTGATGTTACCAGTTAACTATTTTTTTGTTGTTTTTTGAATGTTTGCTGATGTTCAATTAAAAAAAAATCAAGCTATATTGTTAGCTGGATGAACTGAGTGGTGCATTTGCTTGCTCTGATTTGGATATAGGGATTGACTGGGAGTATCCTGGATGCAAACTAAAAATTATCTACAGTTATTTTCCAACAAAAGGATTATGGGCTTAGCAGGAAGCTCAGAACTCAGAAGCACCCTAAGGCATCCCAGTTCCACAATATCCCAATTTACTGGTCAAGCAACCAGCACTCAGAGCCCATATACTGCAGATACCCATTAGGACTTAAACATCTTAAAAGAGGAACATTTATTTTCACACTTTCCAGATTTTGAAAATGGCAGTGAGATCAAGACTAGAAAATCTCATGCTTGAAGATGGAAAGAATGCTGCATCTGGAGCATAAAGATGGAGGCGCTATTTTAAAACTTGGACCTCTCAGAAGTTTTGGAGATGCCACATCCAAAGGAAGTCCAAGTCAAGATAGTTGGATGAAAAAGGAGAGACTACTGAAATCTGAAATAATTCTGAAGCTAAACTCTACAAATTAAATTGATTCAAAATTGTGTCCAGGAAAGGAGATCTGGGACAAGCTAAGAAAGACATATGCATGCTCAGAAATGAGATCTGAAATTATCAGGGCATGTAGGTTTCATGGAACATATATCAAAAGAACCTCTCTGTTCAGTGGACACCAAAGCAAAACAGTGAGAGCCTTTCTGATGAGTTAATCAAGGAATTATTATTAGGTTCATTAATAGAAAACTATAAATATATAGTAGAGTTAATCAAACTTCATGGTGAAATTTTCCCTGAAAATGTAATTGCCAAACTGGAGGCATGCCAGCATGATTTGAATGACGCAGCTCAAGGGAATTTTCTAAACAAGATAAAAGGGAGCAATGCAGTCTGTCATTACCGTAATAGAAGAGGACATATTAAAAGAAAATGCAGACTTTACAGAGCTAAGACTCATATAACAGAGAGATAATGAGATCAAAATATCCTAAAAGAAAAGTCATCCCTACACAACAATGAAGTATAGACAAGGAAATAGTATTTATGTTAGCAAATAAATGCTTACTTGAAATTGGACGTGATTCTGAATTTGAAAAGAAAAACAGATTTTTGCAGGATGGTGGTACATAAAATCAGTATGTCTAAAGCAAAGATGCGTTCATAAGCCTTGATGAATCTTACCAAGGAAAAGTTAATTTAGCAAATGGAATATCCATAGATGCATGCATAAAAGGCAGTACTGAACTGAAATGCTTGACAAACTTAATGAAAGCACCAATATAATATTTCAAGAAGCATATTATATTCCTGAATTGGATGCACATTACATAAATCTATGTTATCTTATGCAATGTAATTGCTTAAAACTGGACTTTGCCCTGGTACAAAAGACTGTACCAACTTTTTTTAATTGGAAAACACAGTTAAGCTAATTTGCTAGAACTTATGCAACCTAGAGCAAACAGAGAAGATGGAATGCATAATGATATAGAAGATTTGGTCACAGAGTTGAGTCTGAAATTAAGAAAATAAGGATGAGGGTTTAGCAATTGTATTGAATGCTTGTTCTTTCCAAAAACAAAGGGAATCAAAATGGGATATTTGGATAAAAACAAAAGCAAAAAAAAAGTTTTCCAGGGTTAAATACAAATAATCCAGCCCATATTAGGACATATTTGGTCCCATAGCAATCAAAACAGAATACAAAAAAAAATACTCTGCAATGGCTGGTGTGGGTCTTCCGGGCTGTGTGGCCATGTTCTTCCAGAACACGGCCACACAGCCCGGAAGACCCACACCAGCCATCCTATTCCGGCTATGAAAGCCTTCGACAATACATATTCTGCAATGTTTGTACAATGTCACTCAGAGTATACTTGTACCTATGGCTTAATTAATAAGATTGAAGTGTTTGATAAATTCAACATTTACTGTGCTTACATAGAAAATAAGTTCAATAGAAAAATAAAGGTCTGATAACAGGGGATAATGTTACAACCAGAAATTTGAAAAATACTTGAACAATAAAGACATAAAACTGAAAAAAAAATATTATAGCCCCAAGCAGAGAGAAAGAATCAAAGCTAGCTAAGCACGTAATGTATCTTCCGGTTGACACAAAGTGACCAGACAATTTTTGGTGAGAAGCACTTAACGCTGCAAACTACTGTATATAAACAGGGAGCAAACCCCACACTCACCAGCCCGGATGATGTTACCTAGTCGGGTAATGAAATGTCTGCAAGCAAACAGCCAAGTTCAGAGAGCACCAAGGACTCCACAGATGGAGCAAAGCTTAAAATGAGCTTTCTCAATTTGATGCTTCCCATTGGATTTCAATTCCCATACTTCTTAGTCAGCGTGTGGAGAAGACTCTTGTGGAAGAAAGCTACCTGGCCCAGAAGAGTTCTTCTTAGTGCAGTATTTAGCAGCATCCATAGAAACGTTAACTCTCTCTCTTCCATAGGCTGGTTCCTCTTTGCATTTCCTGTCATCAATGGATCTTTCTTTAAAGTTTGGGCCAGCAGCCCAATGAGGCATACAGAGTCTCTTTCCTTTTACCCCTAAAGAAAATTTGCAGCGAACTGCAAAAGAAAAGACAAGACAAGAAAAAAGAAAAGAAAACCTTCACAGTACAACTACTACTAATTTGGAGTAGAAACCAAAGAAAATATGTGAGAAAAAATGGACAGGAAAGGAAAGACCAAAAAAAAAGGGGGGGGGGCTTAAGCTTCTACAAGGAAGAAGGGATATAAATTTAACACAACAGCAGAGAACTGTATTATATCAAACTATAATCTTCAGAATATGGGGTTGTGAAGGAATATGAGAGTTTAGCTAATATATATTGCAGCTAAGATATCACCATACTTTTTTTTTGCTGGTTACTAAAATGCAACCTGCTTAAGATCACCTTGACAACTTGAAGGGAAGCATATGACTTCACCATGTGAAACACTGTGAGTACACAAATTTTAGCACTAACGTGGAAGAAAAGCCACAGACAAATGAAAAAGAAGTTAAGACTTTTGTAATTAGAAAACCCCAGCTGAAGATAATACGGAGAAGGAATGTTAAACTGGAGGAACTTTTGTTCAACTTTTCAGCCACAGGGACATAGGAACTTCTTGTAAATTGCTAGATTTTTCATTGTATAGATTCCGTTAGAAAAGCTGTAAGAACACCAAAAGCTGATCTGGTAGGAATACAAGTGCTAAATGGAGGTCTCCCATCCAGGTCAAGCTTTGGTGAAACGTTAATCCATTTCAGGTGACATTTCTTGTATTTGACCACATCCAGTTGATCTCCTCAAATATTTTCCTTCCTCTCCATCTTAATCTTTCCAGAGTGTGTTTAAGTAGCAGAGCCTAATGTTATTTTACCCAAAGAGCCTCAGATTACAGCTGGCTGAACATGGCCTAGGTTTCACTTACTGGCTGCTTATAAAAGCTATTAAGAGGAAATATCCTGAGATCAGACCCATTGGATTCAGGTTGAGAAAATGGAAAACAATGTGTTCACTCCTCTGCTAATGTTTCAATAAGTCAAATAAAGATAGGTCATTGCTAATCCCCCCCCCCCTTCCCTCTCCTGAAAATATTTGATGGAAGGAAATTTGGAAAGGAATACCAAATGAGAGCGCCAAAATTTCATTTTCAAGAGGCAGGGGAAGGAAGATCACTTATTATCATTGTCATCATTATTAATAGAATGTTGAAGAAAGTAACCTGGAAAGGAAGGTATTCCTAGGGCGTAGATACATTTATTTATGCTGGTACAGTTGCAGCTGCTCCAAAATAAAGCAGCAAAGAAATTGTTCTGAAATGTCTACGCTGGTTGCCGAGTCATTTCCAAGCACATTCTTGATGGCAACATGAGATAATCTTCTCAGCAGTTGAACCAACATTGTGGAACATCATCCCATTAAAGTACAGCCGATTCTCTCTTTGGCTGTTTTTAGCCAATTGGTACACACATTTATATTCTGGCAGCCATTTTCCTGCTAAGTATCTGCTGTTTTATGGATAGATTATAGTAGATCTGCTGCCTTCCCCTCTGGTTGTATTTTTATTGAACTTTAATATGCTTAAGACTTTTGCTACTTTAATATGTTCTAAGACGCTCTGAGTAGTGCAATATTAGAAAGAAAGGTTAACAAAAACATGCACCGCTTAAATCAGGTGTGTGTGGCTTTCTCCAACCGAAGGTCACACCTAGTCCTGGAGTTGTGGGCCAGGAACTGCTCTCTAAAATTATAACGGCTATAACCAAAAGCTAAATTTGACTTCTGAATTAATGTCATTTACATTTAAATCTCATTAAAATAAACACAGTGCATATCATTACTCATTCACTACATTAGAAATTTCTCTGCGTTAAAAATTACAATTTGGTAGCAATGTTCTGTGAAGGGACAAACCCAAGGATTGTAGGATTTCAGACTCTCAAGTTGAGCACCTCAGATTTAAAATCAACAAGCATTCTAACTATCTTCCATCATGGAGCTAGAGGTGACGTATGTAGTCCCCGGGTATCCTTTGTGAAAGTAAAGCACTGTCAACCCCTCTGAGGTAGGCAAGGACAGCAAACAAGAGTGGCCAGGAGTCTTGGAATGTATTTTAATGCAGTTAAGGGTATTGCAACAGTAATTTGAAAGCCTGTCAAAGCCCCTCTCTACTTCAATTTATACTTTACACAATCAAAGTGGAATTGTCTTGAGTTTCTTTTTCATGCTTTCTCCTTTCCTGCCTTAGATATCTTTTCTGTATTCACTCAGTCTTCCCCTCCCCTTTCTCTAGTCAAACCAACATTACATCATGCCACCTCCCCTGCAGAGTCAATCCCCGCTCCCTCATGTGAAGATGGGCCAGGCAGCTCATTATGGTAATGGATAAGTCTACAGTGGAATATTTAGATGAAGTTGCAATGTTCCCAACTCCACCTCATTGTTGCCCAGCAATGGCAATTGGAGAAACTGAGATGGCCAGAAGCAAGGCATTGTCTTCTTCCTGGAGATTGTGGTCTAGCAAGTCTGGAGGCAGTTCAGGGGGACAGGGCTTCTTTGTCTACTTCAGATAGAACTGGTAGACAAGCATGAATATCCATGCATGAATATCCTCTGCTACTTGCCAAAATCACTCTGACTCAGCTCTCCCGATGTATCAAATATTCAAGGTTACCCCTCCTGCCACTAGAATCCAAAATACAGTATACACTGCCTTGAATTCCTCTTCCACATTTGGGAGAACTGGTGGGATGGGGAAAGTGCTAAATATAAGGGACAGGGAGGCCCCTCCCACCCAAGGAGGGAAAGGTGGAACTCCAGATGTACTTTCATTGAGGTAGGCAATTGCACAGCAAAGGCCATTGGGCTGATCTGATTTATGGCAGGAAAGGATCTGCTGTAGGTTGGTATGAAGCCTTGTCCAAGATAACTGTTCTTTTCAGAGGAACTGCACCATTTGTCTTTCCTGGAAAAAAAAATTAAAGATTTGAGGAACAGTACAGACAGGACTTTTAGAGGGCAAACAGCAAGGGTTGTAGGCACAAACTGCCTGAAAGGGGGACATTCTGATCTAGGAATGCAGAGAGTTGTTAGACCCAAATTCTGCAAATGATAACAAATCGGGCCAACTGTCCTTTTGATAGGAAACAAAGCAAAGCAAATATCCAACAGTCTTCTCTGATTACCCATTCAATACCAGGTGATGAGACCATGAACGAATGATCTCATCACCTGAGATGAATACAAATCTCAAGCAAGCAGAAGAGGGCTTTCTGACCATTGACATAAACTGAGAGCCACAATCCAAGATAAGATGACTGACTAAGTCTCAATATAAAGAAATGTGGTCTAGAAAGACTTGTGCAGTCTCTAGAATAGATGGTAGCTCCATGCATGGAAAAAATGAGCCACTTGGTAAACAGGTCCAGTACCATCAAATGGTCATGTAACCTTGCACATCTGGAAATCGGTAATAAAACCCAAGGAAACTGCAGTCAGGCCTCTGGGAGAAAGGGGTGACTGAAGCAAATCAGCCAACTTAGCAATGACAGCCTTGGCCTGATGACAGACATGACAGGATGACACATAACCTTTGACATCTGCTTTGAGTCTTGGCCACCAGAACAGTCTGAGCAAAAGATACAATGTTCTGAACACTCTCCCATGTCCTGCAGTTTTCTTGTCATGGCAAAGTTGTAATACATCTTCCCCAAGAGAAAGAAGAACATATGACCATTGTGAAACAGTTGCCTTCAGTCACAGAGAAAGGAGAAGAATCAGTCTGTGGATATCTCTGACTATCACCCATTTGAGCCCTGACACACAGTCTTGTGAATGAAGCCAATCCAAGAGATCTACTGCCTGCTTTCCTGCTCCTAACTTCTTTGGAGTGTCTTTTCTAGGAGGTAGGGAGGAGGCAAAATCACCAAGTTTCAAAATTGTGTGGGGGATGACCAGAGAATGTTAAATTCAGGCTTGTGAAATAGGGCACCTGGCAATTTATTTTGTGAGCTATAAATGTAGGTGATGTAAACATTGCAGCCAAGCTGACTGTGCCTTCTGCAGGTGCTCCAAATTCTTGTAATCTGTCTGCACGTACACTGGATGTTTTGCTCTAAGAAATGTCTCCATTGTTAAAATACTGCATTGGTTGCCAGCAGCTCCCATTTAGCTGGGAGAAGAGTCTCAAGTAAAATGGACAAGGCAAGAGATCCTCCCGCACTGCCATCCGCTGAAACCTGGAGAAGACAGCTCCCGAAACAAAGTTTGAGGCATCCGTTTGTATAATAAAGTAGCAGCTGGGATGAAAAAAGATTCTTTAGGTCCTGAAGGGTAGTATGCTCTTGAGCAGACTGCTTAAACTGAAATCCTTTTTTTCAGAAGTTGAGTTGGTTTCCTTGTGTGCTCTGCAAATCAGGGATGACTCTTCCATAAAAGTTGGCAAAGCCCAGAATACATTGGAGATCTTTAACATTTTTAGATGTTTGCCATATAAGTACGAATTGAACTTTTGCAGGATCTATCTGCATGCTTTCTATGGACAACTGATGACCCAGATAAACTGAGGAAGACTAAACACATATTTTGCCAATAATTCATTTGATTAGATTAGTCCTATGTGGCCTTTCATTATACATTGATCTCAAAATGCTCCTTGGTTTTCTGAGCAACTTAAGGAGATGAAATGCCAAAAGAGGCACCTGGAGCACCACTGAAGGAAGACAAAGAGTGAATCCAACTGGGCCTGAGTAATAGCCCATACAAGTGAGCACGTGGTGGTCATAAGAGTGCCAAAATGTAGTCATTTTTCTGCTCATACTGCATCCATAGATAGCTGTCCTGCAGCCCTTTTTAAAGTGGCCTGTACCTTGCTGGGAGGGGCAAGTCACAGGACCACCTGCAGGGAGGAATATTCTAGGCATCTGGCAGATAAGGTCATTCAGATTTGCTAGGAGTTGGACTCTGACTGGACAAGTCCTATCAAGGTGATGGAAGCAAGGCTTTGTGTGGTTAGCTGGGATTAGTTTGACTCTATCTCCTGAGGAGGTGACAGGATCCTTGGGTCTACTAATCTGACCGCCTGTGTATTAGATCTATGTCCCTCATGGATGCCTAGGAATATCCATGCTGTAGAACCTGCTTTGTTGAGCAAGGAGGTTGTCCTCCTTGGTGATGGTGGTGAATCCACTCCTCAAGAGGCCTTTGCTGGGCCCAACTGTACTAGACAATTTTTGTCCAATCCCCAACTTCCCTTTCTAGGGAAGGTTGTTGAGAATAGGATTAGGCCCTGCAACTGTAGAAGGCCCTGGAAGAAAGTGATTATCTGGACCCTAATACTTAGAGTCCTAAGTATCCCTAATTAACTAAGGACCCTAATTATCTGAAACCTAATCAGGTTTTAGGCTTGGAGATAGTACTGAGAGAGCATTAGTTGTGCTTGCTGATGACCTTTGGTGGATCTGAGGTGGTGTAGCCACGCTGCCCCTCAACGAGCAATGTCCTTTCCAAACTGTCAATATGAAAGAGTAATGGAGTAAAATTTCGTATAGTTTCACAGTGAGCACAACCACTGTTGAATGTGAATTGTGCAAGTCATCGAAGGTGCCATACTGAATAAAGCTATGTTGCAGATTTTACACCATGAAATTGCACTGCTGATCCTGTTAAATGCATTCATTTCTTTTTTCACTGCCAACTGGTTTCTTTTAATTTTTTTTTTTTTTTATGGAGGGGGAAAAACAGAATCATAACAGAAACATGGTAAAGATAGAAACAGTATATCATTACAATGGAATTTAATTTTTGTACAAGAACAGTGGGAAGTCTTTTTTTTTTTTTCCTATCCAGAACCACATAATTTCAGTGTTTTTAGTGGTATGTGCATTTCATCAGTAGATGTGATCAGAGCCAAAAAGAAAAAGAAAAGAAGCAAATTAAAGTTGCATACAGGTAGGCTTCATCTATTTACTTATGTAATCAAAGGAAGTAGAGAAAACAATTTGAATAATCAGGAGGAGGAGTGGGATGTGGCTCTGAGGAAATCTGGAAGCTTGGACTAAACCAGGGCTTCACAGCCCAGAGCTGTAGAAACATCAGTCTCATCAGAATGACACATTTATTTCAATAAGCCTGTTCCCAGAATTCATCATTATGTATTTCAAATTGTAAATCAGGACCTGATTTGGATGCATCACTAGTTTTAATTTTAGCAACATCCCTGAAGGTATTGTCCCACAGGGCAAGTTGGCAAGAGAATTAGTCTGAAAGTACTGTATCTGTTTTGCCACAGCTTCAACTTGTTGTTCCAGCAGGACCTGAAAGTCCAGGAGAACCTCCAACTTGCAAACCTTAGATAGATGGCTAGATACACACTTCAGTACTTAACCATTATTGGTTTAAACCAGTTTGTTGAAGAAGCCACAATAGCCCGGTTCACATATAATGCCAAATCCACTTTTCCCAAACTGAGCAGCCTTTTCATATACATGTCTTGATTCCCTGAACCTTCAACAACACTCATGGGGAAACCTATGCTAAGGTGTAAAGCATAGTGTAAACTCAGCCACTGTGGTTTATAGACTAAGTCAAAACTAAATAGACATTAAGCCAGGGTTTTTAAACTATGATTTAATGAATAAACCACAATGGCTTGATTCATAGTTAATGCTAAACCACAGAACATGAGTTATGAACTACAACGGTTGGGTTCACATGCTGAGCTAAGCCAAATTAAGCAATCCATATTATGGTTTAGAAGCATGTACAAATCCAGCCAGTATTTCTGGATTCATATCTGCAGCCAAAGAGATCATGTTCAGCAATCAGTTTAATACTCTTCATAGAGCAGTTCTCTGCCTCAGCAAGGAACTCAGTGCTATCACACCTTTGATATGGCTTATCTATAGCTATAGAAACAAAGTCTATCGTTATTTTGATTTCATGTCAACGCTGTTGGAAAACTTACAAGGATTAAGAGGAAGCATCTTAAAGCTCTTGAAAGTACTTGTTGAATGGCAGCCAGATGTGTCAATCAGAAGGCTGAAAATTCCCCAAGCATCACACTGGACCGCAAAAAGATTCAGGTGACCCCCATCCAATAATGCATTAGGAGTTCATAAAGACATCAGTGCATTAACCAATTTGGAAAGCAAGCACTGAAAAGTGCTATCAAAATAGAGTAGAGTCAGGGGATGGCTTTTCTTCATAATTGGTCTGCTGGCTTTCAACCCATATAGATTTTGAAATCCTTGCAATAGGTTTAGGGGAGAAGAGCTACGTTTTCTGGCACTTGAGATCTGGCCAACACTCCCACCTGCAATGCTAGTAACATTGAACTAATACACCGGTGTCATAATGATCTTATGCATGACATCCCCCAGGAATGGAGGACAGGGTCTGTACAGAGTCTTGTAGTCGGGTCCTTTCACAACTAATAGAAGTCAGATGAAAATCAAACTCTCACGTAAGCACTTAACACAATCCCTACGGCCGTGATCTTGCTTATTCAAAGGTAAGTCCTATCAGCAAAATTTCCCAACAATGTTAACTGAAGTTTTTTTCTTGTAGGTTCAGCCTGTTTTCTCTGATGGTGGGATCAGGTGTTATGCTGGGGGTTGGGGGTTTATAGGGATTCATTGCTTCCTGTGAAATCTCTCTTAATCACCCCAGTGTCACTTTCTCTTTCCACAAAGAGGGAACTTTACTCTAAAAATGAGAATAGGGAAATCATAGTCTCATAAGGTTGGAAAGGACCTTGAAGGTTTTCCAGACTGACTCCCTGCCCAGGTCAGGAATCCTCAGACCTGTCCAATGTTTGTTTGAAAATCTCCAGGGATGGAGCACGCATGACTCCAGGAGAGGAGTGGCTTTTCCACTGCTTAAAAAGCTCTTATAGTCTGGAAATCCCTCATTTCAAGTTTGAATCTCCCTCTGTAAAGCTTACTGCCCTTTGTGAAAACAGAATCGGATATTTCTATTCCTGGGGGGGGGGGGAGCAAACTATAAAATAATGTTTTTATATTATTATTATTTTACCCTTTTTGAATGTAAACAGTTCAAAGGACCCTTTTGAAAGGCATAATGAAAGGCAAGCCGGCATGAAATCTGTCCCTTGAAGGAGCAGAGATTCTCACTGAGGAAATCAGAACAGGCAGAATGCCTCTTTGTCATTAAAACTGCATTCAGGTCCATCAAGATGCAATAACTTAGTCCAAACCTGCCAACAGACATTCAAGACATATGACCTCTAAAGAGCATCAGTTATGCTTTGCTTGTTCATAGGAAAGAGTCTGACATTGCAACTGTGTTTAACAAAAAGATGCATACGTTAGGTTGTAATGGGGGGGGGGAGGTGGAACATTGGAATAGATTAGCAGCAAAGATTAGTAAGATTAAAAACCATACAGGCAAACCTAGAGGGTTAGGAATATAGACTTCACTGGTACTTTGGTCCTATGTATTAATCCGGTGTCTGGCAATTGTACGCACGTGAATATAGAAATCTTCTTTACTAAGGCCTATCTGCAGGTAAGTGAGCATAGAACTGCATCTATAATTAATGTGGGTGTTTTTCCATCTCTTCAAGCCAAACAGACTAGTCAACATTCACTTCCAACACTAAAATGTCTCCCTCTATAGTCCTTGCATTCCAGATTTTATTTTAAAAGCCAAACCACAGAGCTCTTGTGTTGACACATTAAATGAGCATGGCTTCTAATCGCCACACAGTATTTTTTTTTTTTCAATAGAAAAACCAGTTTCAATGGAGTAAGGATGCCAAACCTATTTGTCAGTTTTGAAGGATTCAGCAAAATCCTAGAAGTGTTTGTTCCATAGTTGTTGGACGCAGCTGACGATGACACCATCTTCCGTATACTATTCCTCTTATTTTATTTTTCCCTTGCTGGAAGCAGGTTTTGTTTAATCACCAGCCTGTTATAAAACTAATTTTGAGGGGGAAATCGCCCAGCCTACTTCAGTGGTATGTATCATAGAGATTGGTATATGTAAAACCTCTTGAGAAATCAAGAAATGCTAGTTAAAGAAACTTCATTCATGATCCAAAATCCACAGAGCCAATACTTATATTAGGCCAATTGACATTTTACAAAAGAGTTGAAAGCTTTCAGTTTCCAAAAATCTTTCATCAGGCAAGATGGTGAGAAAAAATTGGAGCACGGTTCACCGCTCAGCCACTTTTTTTCCTCTTCCTCCCTAAACCTTTATTTTTCCTGGCTTCTAACCATCAAGACTGAAGAGGAGTTCTTGGAAATTCAAAAGTTTGCAACTATTTTATAAAACTGTAGCCTTGTAAAAGTAGTCTCTCTCTCTATATTTTGGATGTTTTATTTTTTTTTCATGGCGAGCATGTCTCCTACTGTTTTGGTTACAATATGTTGAACCTAAACATAGCATGTTAAACAGCCTTCTTCAACATGGTGCCCTCCATTTGTCTTTGTTATATCCCATCTTTCTTCCAGAAGCCCAGGATGGTATACATATTTTTCCTCACAACAAGCCTGTGAATTATGCTGGGTTAAAAGAGAGTGTCTGGCCTGAAGTCACCCACTGAGCTTCCACACCTGAGGATCTCTACAAACCTAGTCCAACACCTTAACAACCTAGAATTGCACATTGCTTAAAACCAAAGGCCTGATGACCCTAGAAATAATGGGACGTGAAGATCCAAGAGATCTAGGGGTTACCCACATTCTGCTAATGCAAGGGTCCCCAAACTCTTCAGCTCATCAACCCCTTTAGGAAGTTTCAGATTTCTCATTCACCCCCAAATATTTATTATACGAAAATAATTTAATACTACTTTCACTAATAGTACTATGAATAACAATAACAACAACCACAATGGATAGACCCATCAACCCTTGGGGGTTGATACTGACCACTTTGGAGAACCCTGTCCTAGTGTATGGAAAAGAATCTTGCCTTTTTTAAAAAAAGAAAAGGTGCTTTTCAAAGAGACAGGATAATGTTCAAC